>NW_012114489.1:4581509-4754091 GCF_000951035.1 Colobus angolensis palliatus | reverse complement strand
GATCCCATTACTGGGTATATACCCAAAGGATTATAAATCATGCTACTATAAAGACACATGCACACATGTGTTTATTGTGGCACTATTCACAATAGCAAAGACTTGGAACCAACCCAAATGTCCATCAATGATAGAATGGATTATGAAAATGTGACACATACACACCATGGAATACTATGCAGCCATAAAAAAGGATGAGTTCATGTCCTCTATAGCGACATGGATGAAGCTGGAAACCATCATTCTGAGCAAACTATTGCAAAGACAGAAAACCAAACACTGCATGTTCTCACTCATAGGTGGGAACTGAACAATGAGAACACTTGGACACAGGGCAGGAAACATCACACACTGAGGCCTGTTGTGGGTTGGGGGAATGGGGGAGGGATAGCATTAGGAGAAATACCTAATGTAAATTATGAGTTAATGGGTGCAGCAAACCAACAAGGCACATGTATACATGTGTAACAAACTTGCACATTGTGCACATGTACCCTAGAACTTAAAGTATAATAAAAAAAAGAAAAAAAAATTAAAACATAATTTTAAAAATGAGGAATGTGACCTTTTATGGCTATGTAAGAGTTGTGCATATTTATGGGGTACATGTGATATTTTGATACATGCATACAATGTGTAATGATCAAATCAGGGTAACTGGGATATCTGCCACCTCAAATATTTGTCATTTCTTTGTGTAAACATTCCAGATATTCTCTTCTAGTTATTTTGAGTTATACAACAAATTGTTGTTAACTGCAGTCATCCTGCTCTGCTATTGAATGCTAGAACTTATTCCTTCTATCTAACTGCATGTTTGTACCCATTAATAAATCTCTCTTCATCCCCCTCCTCCACACCCTCCCAAGCCTCCTGTACCTATCATTCTACTCTCTAACTCCAAGCAGTCAAATTTTTTAGCTTCCATATTTGAGTGAAAACATGTGATATTTGTCTTTCTGTGCCTAGCTTATTCCAGTTAACATAGTGATCTCCAAGAATGCAACATTTTGTTGAAAATAAGGGAACTGCTTAGCTAGATTGTCAAAGTCAAAGACATAATTTTTGCATTTTCTAAGGTTTCACAGACAAAATCTCAAGTATAAACTGTTTGCTAAAATAATTTTTTAAAATTAGAACACATAAAAATTTACAGCTTAAATTTATAACATAATTATTTTAAAGATCACAGGAAACTTATAACGGAAAACAGTCATTGAGTGTTTCCTTGGTGCTATGTACTGTTAATAATCCTATGAAATGACATTAAATAACTGAAATAGAGAGAAAATAATAATTTTCCTCAAGCTTCACAATTCCAGAAATCACTCTGCCCAGAGTATAACTCTTGTCACCATTTAAAAAAAAAAAGTTGCAGTTTCTTCATCTGTTAAATATTGTGAAAATTCTAAAAATAAATTGTATTGTGTATATTTAAGGTATACAACATGATATTGTAAGATATATGTATGTAGTAAAATGGTTACTATAGTAAAACAAATTAATATATTCATCATCTTGTAGTTACTTGTTATACCCTCCGTGGCAAGAGAGGCTGTGACCTGATCATTTTACAAAAAGTCTAAGTATAGTACACTATTATTAAATACTGTCTTCATGTTGTGCATTAGATCTTTTGAATTTTTCATCATACATATTTGCTATTTGGGACAGGAGAGAGAAAATGGGGATATGTAGGTAAAAATAGCATGAGAACTAAATGAGACAACACATGCAAAATATTTAGATTATGATTGGTTTTAAAAAAAAAAAGCTTTTGATAATCCTCAGGTATTATACAACTCTAGTTAACCAGTAGATATTATTATAGAACTTAAGGCCACTCAAGATAACTCAAGATACTCAAGATACCATATTCCTGTATAGATCTGAGAATTAGTAAACTGATTTTTTTGTTTGTTTGTTTGTTTGTTTGTTTTGACATAGTCTTGCTCTGTTGCCCAGGCTGGAGTGCAGTGGTGCAATTTTGGCTCACTGCAACCTCTGCCTCCCGGGTTCAAGTGATTCTCCTGCCTCAGCCTCCTGAGTAGCTGGGATTACAGGTGCCTGCCACCACGCCTGGCTAATTTTTGTATTTTTAGTAGAGACGGGGTTTCACCATGTTGGCCAGGTTGGTCTCAAACTCCTGACCTCAAGCGATCTGCCCACCTTGGCCCCCCAAAGTGCTGGTATTACAGGAGTGAGCCACTGCACCTGGCCTGATTTTTTTTTTTTTTTGACATGTTATACCCATCTTGCTTATCTTTCTATATGCTGTTTAATTGGGCCTTGAAGGGGAAGAAAGAGCAGATGACAGTTAGACAAATCCATCATGCACAGAGTCAGTTCTCAGCCATGTACGGCCGTCTGGAAGCTAAATTTTTGCGTGCATTCCCCCAAATTTGATTAGTCTCTCAGGGATGAATTCCTGTTTGTCCAGCCTCTTCTGAATCCATTACATTTGTATATTTACAGATAGTGCAAGTAGGTGTGTGATTCGAAGATATGACAATGAAACTTTTGATAGGAAATTAGATATTCACCTCAGTGGATTATATCATCTGCTATTTGAACAGTACTAAATGAAACTAGATATCAAATTCTCGCTTTCTGTAATATTTCTCTGTTCATGTGTATCTGTGGGTGTGGAGAATGCCTGCTTTGCTGATTCAGCCTCCCTGAGGGATTAAGTAGCCTCTTCCTCCTGGCTACCATAACACTTTCAGCCAGAGACAAATTCAACCATTTATAAATCTTCAATTTACATAGTTCTGATTTCAAGGGATGTCATGCTTCAAATCCAATTTACAGTCAGTTACCAGCAGAAGTCCAAGTCTTTCATGTCATCCATCCTCCTGTGACACTAATCCCCATCCTGCTCTTCATGCCTCTTAACATGCCCTCATTCCCTACATCTGTTCATGCTCCCAAACCATCTATGTGCCCTTGAAAACTGATGGTCTGTAATTAACAAACCTTCTAAAAATCTTCACCTACTTCCCTAAAACTTCCCTTCACTTTTTGCTCTAACTCAAAAGTCATTACTTCCCTCCAAAAGTTATGCCTTCCCTTCAAGTGATGAGCTTTCCCTCTAAGGTCCAGTAGGTATATTGTATATGGCTTGTTTTCCATTGCTATTTCTAAATGATCTATTCTCATTCCTCCTGTTTTATGAAATGTCTTTCATTAGAATTTATTACTCATTACAGTTGTTGCTGAGAGTCATAGCACCTCATCATCTAATTCACTCTTTCCTTTCTTATCACAAGTCTGCTTCCATGCTTGGCATCTTCAACACCACTTAAGAGTGCAATGTGCTCACCTCTCAGTTCCTTGGCCTTCTTAGCTCTAATGATCTTGCTTTCCATTCTACCTCAGCCACTTACTTCCACAGTGATACTCCAAATTTGGTTATGGTCAATAATTATACTACATCTAAATATCCTATTCCTTGAATACATCTAAATATCCTATTCTTTGAATACTCTCTGATTCCAACTCCTAGTCTTTACCTACTCTATACTGCTGCACAACATTTGAAGATCAGATCAAAACTTGTGACCCAGTGGTACCTACCCAATTTTACCTATCACCCTTAAATACCATTAATTACATTCTTACAAAGCACAGAATCCTTGGTCCAATAAAACAAGTACTGCTTTACAAATAGTCTCAATTCTCTTCTACCTCTTTCTCTAGCAAAATGCCAATTAAGCCCCAAACATCTTGGGAAAAATCACTTAACTGTAATCAAAGGATGTGTTTCAGATATATTGACATAATTCTCAAGATGCTTTCCTAATTAAGCTCATTTCTCCATTCTGCAAGATGTGTTTTATACCTTTTCTTCTCTCAGCACATGTGCAACACTTCTCCCACTGACATTGTTCTTTACTGATGATCTCACCAAAAAAGTCGTTGAGAAAATGTTGCAATCACCTAAGAATGCCATAATTCCATTATTAATTCCACACCACTGCATGTCTGTCGAATTCACATCTGCCAATTTTCTATCTGTTACAAGGCAAACAGTGTTTTGGTTCATATAAGGCTGACCCCTCCACATGTGCCTTGGACCTTTTCCCTCCTATCTTCTCAGGGAGTCTGAGTTGTCTTTTATATCCATTTATCTTCTATTACATTAGACGTTAAAGACATTTACCAAAAAAAGAGTAAGACAATACCACTCTTCCAATTAATGTATTTTAAAAATAAACTTCAAGGTTCCCATTTAGGATACTGCATCACATTTAATTGTCATGTCGCCTTAATCTCTTCTTGGGTGTGACAGTTAGATCTTTTTTCCTTAATTCAAGACTCTGTTACTTTTGTTAACATGTAATGGGTTTATTGTTATTTTAAATAAACTAGTAAGTAACATATTTAAATTTTATCACCTTTAACTTCTATATGACAAATATTATATATAATTGGCATAATCAAAAGCTCTTTAGTGTTCTCAATAATTTGTAAGAGAGAAGTTTCCTGAGACCAAAAAGTCTACAAATCACTTCCATAGAGTATAGTAGAGAAACAAGACTGAAAGAATCTGGATATTTGAATCAGTTTTCCACTAGCCTAGAATGCTCACACAGTTATGTCAGAGAGCAGTACACTTCTCTCAGCTATTGAACACGTAAAGTTTCTTTTTAAAAACCACTTACAGTTTACCCTTGATAATTACTCATCCTGCAACAAAGACCTTCCAACGTACTGTCATTTTTTTGAATACTTACTCTAAGCAAGGCACTGGGATGAGTGAATATACAACAAGAAAAAAGAAATAGACACATTTCTTGCCCTCAACAAACCTAGAGAAAATCAACTAAGTTGCTATGAAGGGAAAACTACAAAATGTGATGGGAACAGAAGGCAGGAGCACATACTCATGGCACCAAAAGTTAAAAAAAAAAAAAGGCCTCTCAGAGGAAGTGAAATCTAAAATAAGATCCAATAGTTGAGAAGAGATTAGGTCTAAGTACTGAGCTGGAGGCTGGGATGATGGTAATAAAGAAATGGGATAGAGTGAGATATTTTTTCATGGAACTGGGAGCAGCATGTATCAAAGACTTGAGGGGAAATAACATATTTGAGGACTTGTAATATACATTGTAATTGGAGGCATTGGCAAAAATGGTATTGGGAAGGGTAAGCAATAGACAGAGAATGATGCAATAAACCTAAAGGTTTAGAGATTCATTATGGAAAAAGTTAGTCATTAAAACATTTTGAGCAGGCCAATGGCATTATTCAAATTGCATATATAAAAGCTCTCTTAACCTGAATTGTGGCAAATGGTGGAAAATGTACCAGATGGATAAAGATTAAAAAGCTGTAGCAATAATTAATTCAAATGAGCATTAACCATGGCCTCAACTTTGGAGTTGACAGTGAAGATGGAGATAAGCAAAAAGATTCATATAAAACTTGAAATATAGGACTTGGTAATTTATTAAATGTGGAAAATGAATCAAGATAGAAATCAAATATGCTTTCCAAAGATCTGCCTTTAGCAATTAATTAGATGGGGATGCCATTCACTAAGCTAGAAACATAGGGTTGGGAGGCAAGGTATGGGAGTAAATATGATGATCTCACTTTTGAACATGACAATTTTCATGGGTCAGTAAAACAAGGAAACGGGGTTGCCTGAAGTAAGTGCATCTATAAGGCAAGAAAGATGTGGACTAGAGAAATAAGATGGTGTTGTCAGCCTAATGATAAAAACTAAAGACCCATGAGTGAATGAGATTGGCCAGGAGAGTGTGAAAATATAATCAAGGTACAGCAGAGAGCTTAGAGTAACTCTAGCAGTTGAGGTCAAGCTGCAAATGAGCTCTTAAAATGCTCTTTCTCTCTAGATATCATCTACATTCTTATGATATATATATTTCCTACATAGTATTTATCATTATTTGAACTTATATTACTTGTTTGTTTATATGATTTGACCCTACCACTAAAATGTAAATTCCATGGGAGTAAAAAATTTGTCAGTTTTTAAATTTGTTTATTCATCATAGGTCCTAGTGCCTGGGAAATATCAGGCATCTATTAAACCTTTTTTAAAAAAATTGGTGTTATTAAATATATGAGAGAGAAAGAGAGAGGAGGAGGAGGAGGAAGAGGGGGATGAGGAGGAGAAGAAGATGAGGAGGAAGGGAGGAAGGAAAAAATTTGAGAAGAATAAAACAGAAATGTAGAAGGAAATCAGGAAAGTGTGATACTAAGGAAGCCAATAAAAGGCATTCAAGAGAGATGTGGTCAGCAGTGTCAAAAAGCTGTGTATTTAATCATTGTATACTTAAATTTCATATAGTGCAAGCCATAGAATAGGCCATCCATAAATATTATGAATGGCATGAATATGAAAAGTATATATTGATTTAGCAACAATAATTGTTTTTCAACATACAAATCTCTAGTTAATAGTCTGCATGAGAAGTATCTCTGAAATACACAGAAATATTTCCTGCTGTATCAATAATTAATTGATACGTAAACAAATGTAAAGCATTAGCAATAAAGCACCCTGGTTATATCTTTGAAGATGTCCATCTCTTGATTTTTGCTGTTTTATTTTCTAGTTATTGTGCCCCAAGGTTTTTGAGGCCAAATCTAATGTGGTCTTATTACAACTCTAATTCTCTACTCCCTTTTAGCCATAAATAGACTCATGACCTCAACCAGATCAATTAGGATCTGTTTCCTGGTATTCTGAATCTCAAAAAAATAAGTGAGGCAAAGATAATGCCAACAAAATTTGGAGCTCTTTCATTCCAGCTGTGGTATTCAAGATGAGATTATGAAGTACTTCCTGCTATCTTGATCTCCAGAGCACACATAGTTTCTGCCCCTTCCATGCTGACTTTTCAGTAGTTCCTTTACCTTTATCACATTCTTCATATCCTTTCTAATTTTTGCTTATGCTACCTAGACATCTTCTAATGCTTGTGACTGAAGAAAACAAACTGATCCATCGTCTTCTTAAAAAAACAGCATTGTTCTTTTTATAAAAGATTATTTTGCCTTTTTAGGGTCCCTTCAGATTTCACATGAATTTCTGAATTTATTTTTCTATTTCCGAAAAAATAGAAAAAAAGGTTGTTGGGATTTTGGCAGGAATTTCTTTGAATCTGTTTCTCAACATTCTCTAATAATGAGACCGTCCTACCTGGATTTATCAGTTTTTCGTATTTTTCAGATGCACTACAATTGTGATTATGAGAGATAATGCAGACAAAATATACCAAAAAAAGCATTACATGGATAAATTTAAGAAAGTCACATTATGAGAGAATGATGAACTATTGTGTTTAAGGCTACATCTCTTACTTTTAAAAATGATATCAGTGAAAGAATGATAATCTCCTCTTGTAATATTTCCTCCAAGATCTCTATCGGAGAGTTTTGACAGTATAAAGAATAATTCAAATCTTGCACGGCAATTTCTAAGTTCTTACTGGAAATATTTTCAGAAGTAAATATATTCCAACCAAATTATTTTAGTAAATAGAATTCTACCAAATAGTGTTACCTGAAAATGTATCTGTTCATGTGCCAAACTTTGGTTAAAAAAAGTCCTTTGAGACGATATAAGAGTTTTTAAAATATTTAAATATTATTGAATTTGTTAACATGAGGTCGATATTACAATGGAAGGAACTGACTTAAGAGGTTTTTTGTAATCACACACACACTCCCCTACATAGAGCAGCTCAGTATTGCATATTGCATAAATACTTCTCTTGAACTATGAGTAGTCACAGAATTTTAGTACAAAATAATGAAAACTAATTCAAATAATTCAGTGCCAGGACCCTTGGGTTCCTGCCCAGATCTGTCATGAAAAAAACTGAGGAATTTTGGGAACATCACTTGTCATTAAATTTTTTAGAACCTCTTAATTTGTTAAATGTAAAGGTAGAGAGGAGGGTAGTAGTTAGACCATCTAAAACTTTATTTTATTGCTCTTATTCCATGGCATTTTCAAAAAATTCTTTCTTTAGAACCAATTCATAAATGGAAGCACCATCTGGTGTCACAAAAGGGAATTTCAGGTAAAGTTTTATTTACCTCTGCAAAAATAGTGTCACTAGTTTATGGAAAATGAAAACAATGTATCAGAATGTGTCACATATTACCTTAACAAATATTAATTCAATTATATTCAAAACCCTACCATATAAGCATTAAATGTATAGGCTTTTAATTGTTTTACTAAATAGTCCATGTTTTGTTGTAATATTATTATTCTAATATCAGCTTGGAAGCTGATCTGAACTGACCATTCATTTGGGAGATGTTTTTATTTAAACAAAATATTATTAAATTCATGAATTAAAATAAATTATTATTTCAAGGTACCTTTTAACCTCTAATCACCTAGTTGTGAATCATTAAAATGTCTGAATAAAAGATGCCATTGAGTGTTATTAAAAAAAAAAATGAATGCTGCTGGGCACAGTGATTTAAGCCTATAATCCTAGCACTTTGAGAGGCCAAGGCAGGAGGATCCAAAGGCCAGGAGTTCAATACTAGCCTGGGCAATACAGTGATACCCTATCTGTACAAAAATTCTAAAAACTTTAGCCTGACATGGTGGTACACACCTGTAGTCCCAGATACTTGGAATGCTGAGGTAGCAGGATCACTTGAACCCAGGAGTTCAAGGTTGCAGTGAGCCATGACTGCACCACTGCACTCTAGCCCAGGCAACAGAGCAAGACCCTGTCTCTTAAAAAACAACAAAAAAGAATGCTTAAATGTGTTTTGGAGGGGTTCAAATCACTCATTTTAACCTTTGTGTCCAATCTATTTTTTAATTTGGATAACCATAACTGAGGCACTGGCATAGGTTTATTTCCAAATAACCTAATTTCTCTGAATCCTACATACTGAAAGAAATGAAGTGAAACATTTAAATGAGGACATTTACATGCACGTGAATTATCTTCATGATATGGAGTTAATAGGTTCCCAGTGTTTTAAAGAGTAGGGGACTGAAAGAGTTATTGCCATGTTGGGAAAAATAAAGATTAGAGTTATCAAACACTAACTTAACTTACCTTTTGAGAAAATCTGACTTCATATAACATCTCAGCTTCATGAGTTAAAAGAAATGAAGATAGAATCCATTGATTTTGTCATTAATAATTAAGTAGCAATATTTTAGAGTTACTCTCCTGGAATTTACTACAGCAATAGCAGAAGGAAAACTACCTTGTATATCTTTACAAGCCTTAAAAATAGAATTTTAAACTGCAAATAGTGTAGCACTAAAACATTTTAACCAGTTTGGTTTCAGCAACGCCATAATAAAAACTAAATCAGATTAATTAATGATAGTTATAAAGCATTTTAAATTCACTTAAATTTAGCAACTAATTAGTCTGAAACATGTGCAAAGTATATTTTAAAGGATGTTTGACTATAATCAATCATCAGGTGTCTATTTGCCTGTAAAGATGAAGCACATTCTAGCATTTAACTACCTGTCAGTCAACATTATTTATTGAATACCTGCTCTATATGGAATAGTTAACCTTAAAACAAATCAATCATACAAAAGTCAAAATTTTAATACTAAATATGAGTAAATGAAAGCACTTACATCAACTTCTGGTCAACAATTTAATAAAAAGTACCTTCATCATTTTGCATTTCTATTATGTAACTACTCTTGGAATGTATTATTTGCCTATACCATGAAACCAATAATTTGGGTCTTTAATGAGAAAGCTGAAATATATCTTCTGCAAGTATCCTGTCAGCAACTGTCGTGTAGCTAGGCTCATCCTATGATCTCCAGACAACATTGTAGTAAAAGAATTTTCCTGAATAGATTAATAAGTTATGAAATAAAGGATTACCACTGACCTACTACCCAATTATCCTTAAATAAGAAGTACTGCAGTAACTTCTCTGTATCACATAATGTCATTCTGAGCAAGCATTGTGATGAAATCCTCACTTGGTTAAGTTTTTTAGATGTGGACATACTGTTTTTATTTTAGGTTTCTAGAAGTTTCTGTTAATGTCCTATGTATGTATTAAGCACTTAAATACATCTTACATATTTTATTTACTTTGCTACTGTCTCCAGCTTAAAATGCCACTAGAAAACAATATTAGAAAATTATATAATATGGGTTATTGGAATAAAAATATCTTTACTCCAGAAGTGAGGCTACTGGAAAAAAAAAAGAGCCTAAACTTTGAAAAGAGGGAGGCTTAACTATTTTAGTTGAAGCCAGCATAAAAGGAAGGAAGAAAGAAAGGAAGAGGAGAAAGAAAGGAGGGAAGGAGGAAGGAGAAAAAATGAGAGAAGGAGGGGGAGTAAGGAAGAAAAAGAGAGGTGGAAGGAGGAAGAGATACATGTTCCAAATTTCTAAAGTGCCTCAAAATAATCTTAATATTAAACAAAAATAGTTACATATAAGACAATAATTTTTAGTCATGCTTTCATCTTATTTAACCTTTAAATAAGGGATTTTAATATATTTTGATCTACCAAAGTTAAATATATCCAGGCAACAGAAAGAACATTTATAGATATAAAGTAAGTTTTTGCCAAAGATAGAGAAGATTAAAATTATATTGTCTAAATTATCATGTTCTTATATTCTGCTTTATAGTTGTAAAGACTGTAGCTTAAAAAGAAAAAAATTGGGTAAGTAGACATTGCACCCATTTTCATAGTTAAAATTGTTCAAGATAATAATCAAAAAGAAGCCAAATGGAAATGTTGGTAAACTTGTACATAAATATGTTTTTATCGCACAAATCAGTGTTGCTGCTATTGTTTACTGGCCTGTTACTGTTGTTATTAGAGAATGTTCTTCTCTGTTCTTAAGGATGGTTATGTTATATATCCCTACACACAAAGTGGTAAATGAAGCTAAGCATGAATTGATAAAGTGAAATTCATTTAAAAAAAAATGCTTATTCTTGTATGTTATGCCTAGAAAAATTAAATCTATACAAGTGTAGAAATTAAAAATGTAATATGTCCATTTTGGTGTGCCCTTTAAATGTCAATTAAAAATTATTAAGAATATTGTTTAAGTCTTGTTTATATATTTTTAGCTCTTTAATTGGTTGTATACACATTTAGGATTATCACGCTTTCTTGATTATTTAATCCTCTAAGCACTTTGAAACACCCTTCTTCATCTCTGGTAATATTCTATGTTTTGAAGTCTACTTTGTCTAATACAAATATAGCCACTGTAATTCCCTTATGACTATTGTTTGTATGATATGTCCTTTTCCATCTTTTTAATTGTATTTGTGTATTAATATTCATCTCTTGAATTCTACACATACTTGTGCCTGTCCAACAAGCCAGTTTTATGAAAATCTTGTGTGGAAAGCACAAGGAGTTCCCATACTCCTCCTTCCCACCTCCTCTAGTTTCTCCTATTATTAACATACTGCATTAGTATGAAATATTTATATAATTAATGAACCAATATTGATATATTATTAATGAAAATCTATAATTTACACTAGGTCTCACTCTATGTTGTATATTGTAAAGTTTTTGACAAATGTATAATAACATACATCTACCACTACAGTTTTATATATAATAATGCCACTGCACTAAAAATCCCTGGACCTATTCATCCCTCTCTCCAACCTCATGAACCCCTGCAACTACTGATCTTTTTACTGTTTCCATAGTTTTGTCTTGTACATCATCTCATTTAGTATACAGTATGTGGCCTTTTCAAATTGACTCTTTCACATAGTGATATACATTTAAGTCTCCTCCATATAATTTCATGGCTTCATAGCTCATTTCTTTTTTTTATCACTGAATAATATTTATTGTCTGCATGTACCACTGTTTATATATTCACCTATTGAAAAATGTCATAGTTACTTCTAAGTTTTGGAAATTATGAATAAAGCTACTATAAATATTCATGTGCAGGTTATTCTGTGGTATATTAATCAGGTTTCTCCAGAGAAACAGAAAAAATAGGATGCATATATTTGTGTGTGTGTGTGTGTGTGTTTAAAGAGAGAGAGGGAGGGATGGAGGTGAAAAGAGAAGGAGATATTATAAGAAAGTGGCTCACATGATGACTATGTTATGAAGGGTAAGAAGTCCCAAGATCTTATAAGAAAGTTGGAGATCCAGTAGAGCCTATGTGTATATCTAGTCTGAGTCCAAAGGCCTGAGAACCAGGAAAGCCAAAGGCATAATCTTCAGCCCAAAACCACAGAGGCTCAATACCCCAAAAGAGCCAATGTTTTAGTTTGAAAAGACCAACACTCCCAGCTTAGCCAGTCAGCAAGGAGGAGTTTCCTCTTACTCAGCTTTTTATTATAGTCAGGTTTTCAGTTGATTGAATAAAGCCCACTCACATCAGGGAGGCTTATCTCTTTTACTCAGTTTACCTTTTCATATGTTAATCTCATTCAGAAGTACCCTCACAGACATACCAGGGATAGTGTTTGGCCAAATGTACAGGCACCCAGTGGCATCTTGGTTACTTCCAAGTTTGGGCAATTATGAATTAAGCTTTTATAAACATTTATAGACAAATTGTGTTCAAACTGTCTTCAAAAGCAGCTGTATTATTTTGCATTTCCACCAGCAATGAATGAAAGGTCTTCTTGCTCCACATTCTCACCATGATTTCCTGTTGTCAGCACTTTAAATTTTAACCATTCTAAGAGGTATGTACTGGTATCTTATTGTTGTTTTAATTTGCAATTCTCTATGACATGTGACTTTGAACATCTTTTCATATGCTTATTTGCTATTTGTTTATCATCCTTGTTGCTATATCTCTTCAGATTGCAACTGAATTTTGGCAAACAGAAAAATAAAACTGGATCCTTATTTCAACACCATATATCAAAGTCAATTCAAAATGGATTAAAAACTTAAACATTCCTGCATTAGTTTGCTCAGGAAAATTGTCAACAAGAAGAAAGAAAGAAAGAAAAGAAAGAAAGAAAGAAAGAAAGAAAGAAAGAAAGAAAGAAAGAAAGAAAGAAAGAAAGAAAGAAAGAAAGAAACGAGAGAGAGAGAAAGAAAGACTTAAATATAAGACCAAGCACCCTAAAACTACTTGAAGAAAACACAGGGGGGTCAGATGACAGCTGAAAGAAAGAAAGAAAGAAAGAGAGAGAAAGAAAGAGAAAGAGAGAAAGAAAGAAAAGAAAGAAAACATAGGGGAAACATACAAGACATTGTGTGTGAGTAATGATATTTTGGATTTGATCCCAAAATCACAGACAACAAAATTAAATATAGACAAATGCTATTACATCAAACTGAAAAGCTTCTTAGTTCATGATGTGTAGCTAAAACAAACAAACTAAAAAGCTTCTGCACAGCAAAGGAAACAATCACCAGAGTAAAGAGGCAACCTACGGAATGCGAGAAAATATTTGCAAGCCAGACATCTGACAAGGGGTTAATATCCAATACATATAAGAAACTCAAACAACTCAATAGCAATAAAACAAACAAACAAAAAAGCAATTAAGACCTGCTTTCTGCTGACCAAGTCTTTTTCCTTACTCCTCCCTAATAAGAAGGAAGAATGAAGGCAATTAAAAAAATGGGTAACTCCTCCTTAGTATAGTGGTAAAATATAAACATTAAAAAAGTTTTGGGGCCAGTTCAGCGGCTCACACCTGTAATTCCAGCATTTTTGAAGGCCAAGGTGGGCAGGTCGCCTGAACTCAGGAGTTAAGGACCAGCCTGGGCAACATGGCAAAACAGTTTCAAAAAAAAAAAAAACATTAGCTGGGCTTCAGCCATGTGTGTCACTGCACTTGAGAATGGGTGACAGAGTGAGACCCTGTCTCAAAAAAAAAAAAAGCTTTAAGTTGTACAAATGGGTAAGATCCAAAGAGAAGGAAAGAAAAAAATGTGTAAGGAACCTGAATAGACATTTCCAGTGATGTTTTTAAAGCCATGAACCCATTTTGGCACAAAGGCTTTATGTATGCAGTCATTTACAAAATTTGTTTGTAAAGCCATCATATAAAAATGTGAATTTTCTTACCTGAGTACATGACAAGAAAATGCTGAAATCAATATATAAATCAAATCATCTGTACTGGCACTGTTAATCTAGAAGAAGGTGGTTGCATCGAGAATAGCAAGAATTTAGACCAGCTTATTGAAGTGGGAAAAGAAAAAAAAAGAGCTTCAGAGGTAGGCTTTGCCTCTTAAAAAAAATTTAAAATATAGGTCACTGTCAGTGTTGTGCTTGGGAGTTAGGAGCCAAAAACAAACAAACAAACAAACAAACAAAGAAGTCATCGTCTGTGACAAGATAAAAGAAAAAGACTTTGCATGCATTGAAGTATACAGAAAAAGAAAACAATTCTTAAAATAAAATAAAGTGGATATATTTGGGAGCTTAGCAATGGACATATAGAATGGAGTGATAGACACTGGAGGCTCCAGAAGGTGGGAGGATGGCAGGGGGAGGAGGGATGAAATCCTACCTATTGGGTACAATGTTCACTATTCTGGTGATGGGGATGCTATGCAATATACTTCACCACTATGCAATATATCAAAGCAACAAAACTGCACTTGTACTCCTAAATCCATAAAAATAAAAAATTCTCTTGGCTGAGACCTCTTTAAAAAATAATAAAATTTAAAAAAAATTTAAAAGAGAGAGAATAGTAAGAGCAGAGCAAGGACATTTAGTCTATACTTTCAAATGGACTTGATCATTTGACACAATAAAGTTGTTCATTGAATCTTCACAGAGTATTATAAAAATGTTGTTCATTTGCAGAATTTCCCAACAAGTTAGTATAGATTACATGCTCTTTGATAAACATAACAATAAATTTAATTTTTTTTCTTTAGTATTTGCTTTAAGTGAAAAATCTTGAATTTCTTCAGAGGAAGTATAAAAGAGAGAGGCGGAGAAACCTTTAAATCTTGTAGGGATTTCCGATGCCAGTAAACCATGAAATATGAGAGTATATTTAGCAATCATGGTGATTTAGCTCATGGTAATTGGCATATGTATAACTATAATTTGCATTCCAGTTATTTAAACTGAGATATTCTTGATCAGGTTGAACACATTGTGAGTAGAAGATCTCTTTCCCCAGAAAATAGGATGGAGAGAGTCTTTGGAGAATGGCCTCACTGAACTGGTAAGTCAGCTTCCTCTGGATTTTGGTAATTTCCTGTCTTCTTCCGTAATTTCTCAGTGCCCTGGCCATTTTCTGGTAAGTCGTGGTCTTCCTGTTGCCTTTTCTTTTCCCCCAAAGCTCGGCAAGTTTTTCTTTGTTTTTTGATACAAACCGAAAGATGCCTTTGGTTTTATCTACCCACTGAATACAAGACGCCATCTCAGGATTACACAGGGATCCATGAAGGTATTCAAACAGTTGGAGCTTCTTCCTGCCTTTTCCCCCCTTTTGCTGGAGAATAGTGGGTTTTACCAGCTGGTTTTCAGTTATGTTGTGCAGAGATTGATGAATTTTTCCTTCAAAACAGAAGTCCACAGCACTGTTAATTACCGTTCTCCAATTATAGACAGTCTCCTCTGTAGACAACACTCCATAGCAACTGGAATTTCTTTTGACATGAGGACAATGGTTGATTAAAGCCAGGTAATTTTTGTAGTCTGGCGAGTACTGAAGATCTCCAGTTGAATGTTGCCTCAGAACCTCAAAAGCATCCTCAAATGCTTGACCAAGCTTATCTTATTCAACACATGTCATATTTCATTAATAAATTGACAATTCTGTTCTTTAGCAATTGTTGCCAGAAGACACTTCAACCTTTTATAGATATGTTTCATTAATATCAGAATGGTAAATTCAATGGTAGACTCTCATGAAAATAAAAAAGTATTTTCCAGTGCAATGGCTGTGATGAAAAAATAGTAATAATTTTTTAAAAATTAGAATTGTTAACACACAACCATCAAGAACACACTGGCAGAGTTGCATTAAATAGCTGTTTTTAAAGGAAGTTTTTCAAAAGGGGAATTTTTTTAAAAGATACAGTGCCTTCACAATTTCTACTTCATGATATGACCAGTAGACACCAGGGGCTATTATTTTGAAGAGGTACATAGTAGTTTGCATCCCATCAGCCAAAAAAAAAAAAAAAGTTTTCCCATTTTTTAATTGTTTTTCTTATTGTTAAAATTTAAGAGTTCTTAGCATATTTTGGATATCATTCCTTTAATATAGTTGTGTTTAAAAAATATTTTCTTACAGTCTGTAGTTTTTCTTTTCAGTCTCTTAACCATGCCTTTTTCAGGGCAGAAGTTTTTAATTTTAAGGAATACCAATTTATCACTTGTTTGTTTTCATAGACTGTGCTTTTGCTGTTGTATTTAAGAGGTCATTACCGAACTGAAGGTTACCTATATTTTCTCCTATGTTACATTCCAGGAATTTTACAGTTTTGTGTTTTACATTTAGGTTTATCGTAGGCATAAGTTAACTTTTGTGAAAGCTGTATGATTTATGTCTAGTTGCATTGCCATTTTGCACATGGATATTCAGATTTTCTAGCACCATTTGTTTAAAAGGCTATCATTTTCCTTTACTAATTGCCCTTACTCCTTTATCAAAGATCAGTTGACTATATGTGCATGTGTTTATTTATAGGTTCTATATTCTACTCCACTGATAGAGTTGTCTATTATTTTACCAGTACCATGCAATTATATCTTAATTATTATAGCTTTGTTGTAAATCTTGAAGTTGGGTAGTGTGGAATCTCCAACTTTGTTCTTCTCCAATATTGTAGTGGCTATTCTCTGTCCTTTGTCTATCCTTATAAATGTCAAAATCAGTTTCTTGATAATCCACAAAATAATTTACCAGATTTTTATTGGGATTGAGTTGAATCTATAGAGCAATTTGAAAAGAACTGACATCTTCAGAATATTGAGTCTTCTGATACATGAAGATAAAATACTTCTCCATTGACTTAGATCTTCTTGGATTTCTGTCATTAGAGATTTAGAATTTTCCTTATATCGACTCTATAAATATTATATTAGATTTGTAATTATTTCAATTTTTGATGCTAAAATAATATATTTTTTAACTTCAAATTCCAATTGTTCATTATTGATATTTAAGAAAGCAATGGACTTTTGCATAATAACCATGTATCCTGCAACCTTGTTAAATCACTTATTGGCTAAAAGGGTTTTGTTGTTGCTTTTGTTGCTGTTGTTGTTGTTTTGACATTTTTTAAATGTAAATATAATGTCACCCATGAAAAGACAGTTTCATTTTTTTTTCTTTCCAGTCAGTACATCTTTTATTTTCTTTACTCATATTTTGCATCAGCTAGGAATACATGCATGATGTTGAATAGATGTGGTGAGAACAGATATCCTTGCCTTGTTTCTAACCTAACTTTACATCTTAAAGAACTAGAAAAACAACAAACTAAATCCAAAGCTATCAGAAGAAAAGAAATACTAAATATTAAAGTAGAGAAAAACAAAATAAAGAGAAAAGCAATAGAGAAAATTAACAAAACTTAAGATTTTGTTTTTCACACACATTAACAAAATTCACAAAACTTTTACCAGATCTACTAACAAAAAAGAGAGGCGAGTCAAATAATTAAAATTGGAAATAAAATATGGGTCATTATGACTCATTTTTTAAAAATATAAAAAAGATTATAACAAAGTACTATGAATGATTGCATGTTAACAAACTGGATATACTGGATGAAATGGGCAAATTCCTGGAAACACACAAAATATCAAGACCAAATCATCAAGAAATAAAATATCCAAACATGCCTATGATGAGTAAAGAGATTGAATGAGTAAACAAAACTTTCCAAAAGCCTGGGCACAGTGGCTTATGCCTGTAATCCCAGGATTAAGGATCACTTGAGCCTAGGCAATTGAGCTATGGTGAGATATGATCATAATATTGCACCCCAGCATGGGCAACAGAGTAAGACACTGCTTCTAAAAAATAAAATTAAAATTAAAAAATAAATAAAAATAATAAATCAAGACCTTCCAATAAAGAAAGGTACATGGGACCAAATGGTTTCACTAGAGAATTCTACCCAGCATTTCAAGAAGAATTAACACCAATCTTTGTAAAACTCTTCCAAAAACTTGAAAAAGTGTGAACGTTTCTAAACTCATTCCATAAGACCAGCATTACCTTTATACAAAAGACAAACACACTATAAGAAAAGAAAAATAAAGATAATTATCTCTCATGAATTTTAATGCAAAAATTATCAACATACTACTAGCAAAGCAAATTCTACAATTTATTAAAAGGATTATACACCATGACCAAATGGGATTTATTTCTGGAATGCAAGTGCAAGGTTGGTTTACCGTATGAAAATCAATCAATGTAATATGCCACATTAACATAATAAAAAAATCTACATGATCATCTCAATTGATGGAGAAAGAAGCATTAGGCAAAATTCAATATCCTTTAATAATAAAAACACTCAATAAACTAGGAATAGATAAAAACTATCTCAATATAATGCTACATATGAGAAGACCAAAACTAACTCATTCAATGGTGAAAGACTAAGTCATTTATCTAAGATTAGGAACAAGAAAAGGATAGCACTTTTGCCACCTCTACTCAACGTGCTACTGTTAAGTCATAGCCAGGGCAATTAGAAAAGAAAAAAAAAATAAGACATTCAAATAGTAGAGGAAGAAGTTAAATTTCCTCTGTATGCAGACATAATGATATCTGTAGAAAACCCTAGAGATTCCACAAAAATTTACAACTGATAAATGAATTCAGCAAAGTTACAGAATACAAAATTAACAGAAAAGCAGTTGTATTTCTGTATACTGACAATGAACAATCTGAAAAGGGAATTAAGAAAAGTATTCCAGCTCTGTATCTTCAGCCTACTTAACATGAAGATGAGAATGAAGCCTTTGTGATTATCTATTTCCATTTAAGAATAATTGGAGATACATAAATGCAAATCATTATGGAGACTTTCCATTTGGTATCTAAGAGAGATGGAAATGTTTGCAATTTCCTAGAAGGAGGATTATTAATAGGAGGATGTGACAACAAACTAATTTATAGACATTATTCAACATTATATTTTCTCTTCTGTGTGGACTCTTCAGAAAGTAAAATTGGCATTTTTAGATCTAATTCAAAACAAAGCCAGTTGACTATACCCCACTTACACCAGAGTCAAACCCTCAAGAGTATCAAAGACTATAAAAGCAAGAAACCTTATCCAAAGGACAGCAACTTCAGAGATTAAAGGAACATCAACTGACACAGATGAGAAAGAACAAGCTCAAGAATTCTGTCAATTCAAAAAGCCAGAGTGGCTTCTTACCTCCAAATGACTGCAATAGCTCTCTAGTAGTAATTTTAACAAGGTTGAAATAGCTAAAATAACACACATAGAATTCAGAACCCGGACAGGAATGAAGATCATCAAGATTCAGGAGAAAGTTGAAATCCAATTCAACGAATCTAAGAAATCCAATATAATTATACAAAAGCTGAAAGACAAAATAGCCATTTAAAGGAAGAACCAAAGTGATCTGATAGATCTGAAAAGCTTACAACAAGTATTTAATAATACAATCAGACGTATAAAGAGCAGAATAGATGAAGCTGGGGAAAGATTCTCAGGGCATGAAGACTGCTCCTTGGAATCAACATAGTCAGACAAAAAAAAAAAAAAAAAGGAATGAACAAAACCTCCAAGAAATACAGGATTATGTAAAGAGACTGAACCTACAACTCATTGGAATCCCTGAAACAGAGGGAGAGAAAGCAAGCAACTTGGAAAACATATTTAAGGATACTGTCCACAAAAATTTTCCCAACCTCATGAGAGAGGTCAACATGCAAATTTGGAAATTTCAGAGGTCATTTTTATAGCTTCCTGCGGGATACCCACAAGACACATAATCATCAGATTCTGTAATATCAATGTGAGAGAAAAAAATACTTAAGGCAGATAGAGAGAAGGGGCAAGACACCCACATAGGGAACCCTATCAGACTAAGGCAGACCTTTTAGTAGAAACCTTACAAAGTAGGAAAGATTGGGGACTTATATTCAGCATTTTCAAGGAAAAGAAATTCAAACCAAGAATTTTATATATAGCCAAATTAAGCTTAATAAATGAAGGAGAAATAAGACTGTTTTCACACAGGAAATGCTAAGAAAATGTGTTACCACCAGAACTGCTCTATAAGAGGTCCTTAAGGGAGTACTAAACATGGAAATGAAAGACCATTACTGACCACCACACAAACATACTTAAGTACACAGAACATTGACACTATAAAGAAATGACAAAATCAAGTCTGCATAACAACCATCGAATAACATAACAAGATTAAATATGCACATATCAATATTATCAATATTGACATTGAATGTAAATGGGCTAAATTTCCCCATTTAAAAGGCACAGTTGCAAGTGGATAAAGAAGCAAGACCCAACTGTATGTTGTCTTCAAAAGACTCATTTCACATGCAATGACACCCACTGGCCCAAAGTAAAGAGATCGAGAAAAATACTAAGCAATGGGAAAACAAAAAAAGCAAAGTTTGCTATTCTTATTTCGCACAAAACAGATTTTAAACTAACAACAATCAAAAAAGACAAAAAAGGGCATTAAATTGAGATAAAGCGTTCAGTTAAACAAGAAGACTTAACTATTCTAAATATATATACACTCAACACTAGAGTACTGAGATTTATAAAACAAGTTCTTAGAGCCCTATGAAGAAACTTAAGATTACCACACAATAAGAGTTGGAGACTTCAACACCCCACTGACTATATTAGACAGATCATTGAAATAGAAAACTAACAAAGATATTTGGGACCTAAACTTGACACATAACATGCATGTACAGAACACTGCATATAACAAAACAGAATATACATTCTTCTCATCTCCACATGGCACATACTCTGAAATTGACTAGACAATAGATCATAAAGCAATTATCAAAAAATTCAAAAAACCTGAAATAACACCAAACACATTCTTGGACTACAATGTAATAAAAATAAAAATTAATACCGAGAACATCCCTCAAAACTATGCAATGGTATAGAAATTAAACAACCTACTCCTGAATGACTTTTGGGTAATGAATGAAACTAATGTAGAAATAAAAACATTCTTTAAAACTAATGAAAACAAAGATACAACATACCAAAATCTCGGACACAGCTAAAGCAATGTTAAGAGGAAAGTTTATAATGCTAAATGCTTATATCAAAAAGTTGGAAAGATCCCAAATTAATAATGTAACGTCATACCTAGAGTAACTAAAAAATAAGAGCAAAGCAACCTCAAAACTAGCAGGAGAAAAGAAATAAACAAAATCAGAGCTGAAGTGAATGAAATTAAGATATAAAAAAATACAAAAGATCAATGAAATCAAAAGTTGGTTCTTCAAAAGGATAAATAAGATTGATAGACCACTAGCTAGACTAATAAAGAAAAGATGAGACAGCATCCAAATAAAATCAGAAATGGCAAAGGAGATATTACCAGTGACCCCACAGAAATACAAACAAACCCTCAGAGACTTATGAATACCTCTATGCACAGAACCTAGAAAACCTGGAAGAAATTGACAAATTTGTGGAAACATATTAAAACAGGAGTTATTAAAAAATTATTTTAGGCAGATAGTAAGGGTAAAGGTTCTTGGTGGAAATTTTCCTGTAATAAGAAACAATTCCGGAATCATCTCTTCTCTAATAGAAAAGGTGGCTTAAAGGGCCAGCCGGCAAGCTTTGACATGCAAATGCCAGCCATTAGAAACTAGGTTCACTCAATATGATTACCGTCATCTTCTACTTGTCACCACCTGTGCCAAGTGTGATGGCCACCTCCAAATAACATAATGTGTTCAAAACATCAAGGTGGCCTGTATTTGCATATTAAAGGACTAAATTGGGAGGGCCAGGTTTTTCACGGGCTATATAAGCGACACACCTGGTCAAACCAATCCCCTGGGCCCTCGGCAAATCAAACATCACCTCCTCCAGCCTCTCATATAACTGACCACTTTTCCGCCATACAGGAGGTTTTCTCTTTGATCCAAACTCCCCTCCCTTGTCTCAGTACAGGAGAGCTGTTCTCTTCTTTCTTCCTTTGTTCTTACCTATTAAACTTTTCACGCCTTAAAACCACTCCACGTGTGTCGATGTTGCTAATCCTATCAGTGCGAGACCAAGACCCTAGTGTTCCTCCAGTCATTGGAGACTTATCATTTTGGTGCATTGCCAGGAATTCATTCATTGGAGTGGCGTGTATGGAATCAATCTCAACCTCAAATCTGTCCTTTAATCTCAAGGCTCTCTTTCAGTTATCCTGTTGCCAAACTTTCTTTCTCTCTCTATTTGTGGTCTCTTACTCTCTCTCTCTATTGAATGCGCAGGAAGTTTTACAGCCTAGGGAAGTAATCCTGCTAGGCAAAATCAGGAAAATGTCCTTGCAATCTAGGAACAAAGTTCTCCCCTTCCCCCGCTCCCCCTGCCGCAGTAAGGTGACTTGCTACTAATTCTCTGGCAAGCACATGGTGTTTCTAAGCCAACATTGCCACCTAGTGGAAATAGAAGTCCTCTTCATGACTCACGGTGCTGGTTCTCTGTGGCACATTTCAGCTTCACAACTTTTCCATTTTGTGCTTTTCTACTGCTACTACTGTAGACAGGAGAGTTCTGTTTTCAACTGCTAAGAATAAGATGTCTTCCGTAGCCAGTTTTTAGTCCTGATATTGTCCCATTGGTAGGAAAATGGCCATTCAGTTCCTACATTCTTTTAAGGCACCTATTCTGTCTCTGATTAAGACAGTACTTAATTAGTAAGGGGATTTTAAGTTCGTAAGTTAACTGGAACCATTATTTTTTAGGGGTAAGTGCTTTAGCATGGGTTATAATATCAGGCAATCTAGCACATTGTCTCTGTTAAAGGAGCCTTGCCCAAACACAACACAGTCGCTCTGGAAATCCATTTTTCGAGGAGCCAGGCAAATCACACAGGTTTAGAAAGTCAAAGGGAAATCACAGAGGCATATAAACTAAGATTGCATGGGTAAGCATGGTTAGTCCCATCACTTAGTTCATCTGGTTCCATGGCTTGAAGGACCACATCCACAACCATGGGCAGCACATTTAACATGGTGCTGCGATCCAGAAACCAGGGAGGGGAACCAGTTGGAGGATGCTCCCTGTCTTATCCTCCACTATGGGTCATATGAAAAGGAAGGAGACTAAAAGAACATTTTCATTCTCACTTCTTTTTCCAGATGGGTAATAAATTATCCTCAGCTTGTAGCCCTCTGGGGTGCACTCTGAAACACTGGAACCTCCTTAACCTCAAAACTATAAAGAGAAAAGCAACTCATTTTCTTTTGCACAAGGGCATGGCATTTTTACTAAATCTTTGCAAGCGTTGTAAGATCAACCTAGCTCTTTTAGCAATCATATTGGCAAACCCAGGGAGAATAGTTCCCCAAAATTAAAAAACGAACTTTCAGTGGAACCTTCTGAGGATCCCCCTTATTTGGGAACCCCTCAAGTTCCCTTCTCATTACAAGACCTGAGGTAAATAAAGGGAAACTTAAGCCAATTTTCTAAATACCCTGATAGGTATATGAAAGCTTTCCAAAATTTAACTCAGGTGTTTAACCTCACATGGAGGAATGTTATGCTGCTCCTAAACCAGACCCTCACTGCAGCAAAAAGCAGATAGTTCTGCAAGCCACAAATAATTCTGGAGATAAGCAGTATATCTCCTATAATACACCAAAGGGAAGAAAGCAGATAGAGAAAGTGAAGAAATAGCAAAAACATTATTCACAATAGGGAGAGAAGCAGTTCTGGTAAAACACCCAATTGAAACCCCAATGGCTCAGGAGACAAATGGAAAAGAAAGCACTTTTTAGTATGCATTTTACAAGGCCTATGGAAAACCAGGGCCAAACCTCTCAATTACTCTAAACTCTATAACGGACCAAAAGCCAAATAAGAATCCTGTAGCCTTTATGGAAAAGCTAAGACAGGCACTAATAGAGTACACCTCCTTATCCCTTGATTCAGTTAAAAGACAACTCATCCTGAAGGACAAGTTTATTACACAGGCAGCTCCTGATGTTAAAAAGAAACTACAAAAGCAAACTATTAAACCAGATAGCACCTTAAAGAACCTCCTGAAGGTGGCCACTTTGGTCTTTTATAATAGGGAGCAGGAGGAAGCCCAAAAGAAAAAGAGCAAGCTCAGGTGAGGACAGAGGCTCTAGCAGCAGCTTTGCAGGCTTGCAAAGTTATGGTAAAAACCAGTGAAGACAAAACTGACCCCAGAGGTGGTCACTGGGTTCAGGACCAGTCTCACAGAAGACTCATGGGTCCTGGGGCTCAAACCCCAGCTCCAGCAGCTCAAACTAACATTATAGTACAGGAGCCCCAGGTGATTCTGGAAGTTAAAGGAAGGAAAGCATACCTCCTTCTAAATACTAGAGCCCAAATAATGTGGCAGGATCACTGTCCTCCAGGGGGAGCTCTTAGCTAGCAAACAGCTGGTAAAGCAAGAAGTACATAAGGTGGGATAAGCAGTAGTCACTCTCCCCAAACACAAGTGATCAATTAGCTAAGTTAATAACTCTTACGAAAGCACTTAAATTAAGCAAGGGAAAGATAACTAGCATTTACACTAACTCCAAGTATGCTTTCTTAGTTCTCCATGTTCATGCTGCCATTTTGAAGGAAAAACATTTTCTTACCACTAATGGATCTCCTATAAAATATCACCAGAAAATTAGCAGGTTATTATCTTCAGTTTTTCATCCACAAAAAAATAGCAAGGATACATTGTAAGGAACATCAAAAAGAAATAAATAAGGTAACCAAAGAAAATAAACTAGCTGATCAGGCAGCTAAGTCAAAGGCATGAAAGCTTCAAGGCATTAATGCACTTCAAGCCCCTTCTAATCTAAAAAGGCTCCATAAAAAAATAATAATAATAAGCCTCAGTATTTCCCTGTAAAAATAAAATAGGCCACTTCTCAAGGGCATACTTTTCAGCCTCAGAATAGCTACAGTCAAGATGGCAATCTCTATTTGCCAGCCTCCAGCCAATAACAAGTCCTTAAAATCCTTCACCAACCTTTTCACTTGGGAAAGGATAAAACTTATCAATGTGCTCAAAAATTGTTTTCAGGCAGGAAACCAGTAAACTGGTTAAGCATGTAACCTCTCTAGCTCACTTCTAACAAGAATGAACACAACTAGCAGAAGCCCAACTCCCCAAAATAAAACCACCTTTATTTAACCCAGAAAATTTAGTATTAGTAAAAACTCTCATGTCTCTCCTTCCCTAAGCCAACCTGGGAAGGGCCCTACACTGTTCCTCTTTCAACCTTCTCAGCAGTAAAATTTACAGGAATCAACTCCTGAATACATCACACTCAAATCAAAGCCTGAAGAGCTGAGGGAGCAACCCCTGGCAGCCCAGAGGAATGTCCTGAATATCAATGTAAAGAGCTAGAAAATCTTAAGCTAAAAATAATTTAAAAAAATTAGTAACTGACTAAGGGCTACTCATCTTACTCAGTCCTACCTTTACCTCAACAAATACTTTTTGTCATTTCTGCCCTTTCCTCTCCAAATTTGCCATCAAATATTAGAACTTCTTTTTAATGCATATTTGCAGGGAAATTTTAATTATACATGGGATTGCATTTGTAACTTTGTAAATCCCCAAAGAGAAATGTTATATCTTACCAAATAAAATTTTAAACAAAAATTATTTACTATGCCACTATTGTGAAAATTGTTACAGTCACGCTACTATTTGCAATAGAACTATACACTGTGGCACCCATCATGTGGAATTCTGGTTATAAAATTCTAATTGCTGTAATATTTTGCCTGATTATCATACTTATAACAGGATTAATAATTGTAGGAAAAATTTAGTCAAGGTTGTTTTGCTTATAGCAGGAGTAATAGTTACAGATAAGAAGTAAGCATTGAAGTTTTACTATCATTAAGTTTAATAGGACTTTTTACTAAAGATTGGTAATATAATGCACTCTAAGCTATGAAAAGAAGTTATAAATAAAGACATTTTATATAATAAATAATTTTGTATGATAAATACTTGCCCTAAAAGGAAACGACTGGTTGTTTAAAGGAAGAATGTTTAGGACAAGTAAAAAAGTTTAAGTATGCTGTAAGAGAGTCTGTGAAAGTCATTAAGAAAAATAATTAAAGAAAAGGAATTGTCACAGTTAACACTGAAGTTATTTTAGCCATCCAATGATTTATTTCTCCCAATCATGTTCCAAGTTACAAAAATGGACTAAGGTTATTCTCTAACGGGAAGTCAAGGGGAAATGCATGCTTTTCTTTTCTTTTCTTTTCTTTTTTCCTTTTGAGACGGAGTCTCACTTTGTCACCCAGGCTGGAGTGCAGTGGTGCGATCTCGGCTTGCTGCAGCCTCCACCTTCTGAGTTCAAGTGATTGTCCTGCTTCAGCCTCCTGAGTAGCTGGAACTACAGGTGTGTGCCACCACACCTGGCTAATATTTGTATTTTTTAGTAGAGATGGGGCCACCATAGTGGCCAGGCTGGTCTCGAACTCCTGACCTTGTGATCTGCCCCCCCCCCCCAGCCTCCCAAAGTGCTTGGATTACAGGCATGAGCCACGGCTCCTGGCCCAAATGTATGCTTTTCACTAGAAAAAGTTATTTATATTAACGTTTCTGGTAATGTACAGCGACATCTAGTGGACGGAAACCAGTATTGCAATCTATTGGTGTAAGGAACAGGTGTCAAACTCTACTGTCAGTTATGGTCTATAGAACCCCCACTAACTGTGGTAATCTTAACACTCATATTCTAACCCTATATTGTAAACCTTATAAAATTTATCTCTTTTTGCCTAAAAATAAACTCCAAACGGTGCTGCGAGCAAAACCACACATAAACATGCCATTCTTCTAAAAACCCTTAGATCAACCTCAAAGGAAGGCCCAGCTGCTGTTCCCCCACACAATGATGCTTTTCAGCAGGAAGCAGCAAAAAAAAAAATCGTCGTCCAACACCCCTAACAGCAGTTAGGTTTACTTCTCTTTGAGGGGGAATAATACAGAAGTTATTAAGAAGTTATTTTAGGTAGATAGTAAAGGTAAAAGTTCTTGGTGGAAATTTTCCTGCAATAAGAAACAATCCCCGAACCATCTCTTCTCTAATAGAAAAGGCAGCTTAAAGGGCCAGCCGGCAAGCTTTGATATGCAAATACCGGCCATTAGAAACATATTCACTCAATATGGCGATTCCTTTTGGTCACCACCTGTGCCAAGTGTGATGGCCACTTCCAAATAACACCATGTGTTCAAAACATCCTGGCGACCCGCATTTGCATATTAAAGGGCTAAGGTGGGAGGGCCAGGTTTTTCACCGGCTACGTAAGTGCCACACCTGGTCAACCAATCCCCTGGGCCCTATGCAAATCAAACACCACCTCCTCTGGTCTCACATATAATCAACCACTTTTCCGCCATACAGGGGGTTTTCTCTTTGTTCCAAATTGCCCCACCTTGTCTCTGTACAGAGGAGCTGTTCTCTTCTTTTTTCCTTCTTTCTTGCCTATTAAACTTTTCACTCCTGAAAACCATTCCACATGTGTCCATGTTTTTAATCCTATTGGCACGAAACCAAAAACTCTGGTATTCTTCCAGTCATCAAAGTCATATCAATGTGACCTCCAAGATTGAATCAGGAAGAAACTGAAACCTTGAACAAACCAATAATTAATTCTGAAATGGAATCAATAATAAACAGCCTACATGCCAGAAAAAGCCCTGGACCAGATTTACAGCCAAATCATAACAGATGTATAAAGAAAAGCTAGTACCAATCCTGTTAAAACTATTCCACAAAGTTGAAGAGTAGGAAGTCCTTCCTAACTCAATCGATGAAGCCAGCATCATGTTGACCAAAATCTGACAGAGACGCAACAGAAGAAAACTTCAGGCCAATAACCCTGATGAATGTAGATGTGAAAGTCCTCAAGAAAATACTAGCAAACTGAATTGAGCAGTATGTCAGAAAGCTAATCCATGATCAAGTAGGCTTTATTTCTGGGATGCAAGTTCATTCAACATACACACATTCATACATACATGTGGTTCATCACATAAAGAGAAATAAAAGCAAAAACCACATGATCATCTCAGTAGATGCAGCAAAAATTTTGATAAAATTCAATATTCCTTCATGTTAAAAACCCAGTACAAGCTAGACATTCAGGATCATAACTAAAAATAATGAGAACCATTTATGACAATAAATGGCAAAATCATACTGAATGGGCAAAAGCTGGAAGCATTCCCTTTGAGAAATGGAACAAGACAAGGATACATGTTCATAACACTTCTATTCAACATAGCACTGGAAGTCCTAGCCAGAGCAATCAGGCAAGAAAAAGAAATAAATATATCCAAATAATACGTGAGGAAGTCAAACTATCTGTCTTTACAGACAATAGGATTTTATAAGTAGAAAATCCCATCATGGCTGCCCCAAAGCTTCTAGATCTAAAAAACAACTTCAGCAAAGTTTCAGGATTTAAAAAAAAATCAATGTACAAAAATCAGTAGCATTTCCATATGCCAACAATGTCTAAGCCAAGAGCCAAATGAAGAATGAAATCCCATTCACAATAACCACAAAAAAATAAAATACTTAGGAATACAGCTAACCAGGTGAAAGATCTTTACAATGAGACTTGCAAAACATTGCTGAAACAAATCAGAGACAATACAAATGAATGAAAAAACATTTCATGGGCTGGGCACAGTGGCTCACACCTATAATCCTAGCACTTTGGGAGGCCGAGGTGGGTGGATCACCTGAGGTCAGGAGTTCAAGACCAGCTTGGCCAACATAGTGAAACCCTGTCTCTACTAAAAATACAAAAATTAGCAGGGCATGATGGCGGGTGCCTATAATCCCAGCTACTCGGGAGGCTGAGGCAGGAGAATCGCTTGAACTCGGGGGTTGGAAGTTGCAGTGAGCCAAGATCATGCCACTTCACTCCAGCCTGGGTGAAAAAGTGAAACTCTGCCTCAAAAAAAGAAAAGAAAAAACACTTCATTCTCATGGATAGGAAGAATCAATATTGTTAAAATGGCAGTAATACCCACAGCAATTTACAGATTCAATGCTATTCCTATCAAAATACCAGTGAAATTTTTCACAGAATTAGCAATAATTACTCTAAAATTCATTTGCAAAATAGCCAAAGCAATCCTAAGCAAAACAAATGATGCCAGTGTCATCACACTACCTGACTTCTATACTACAAGGCTACAATAACCAAAACAGCATGGTACTGGTATGAAAACAGACACATAGACCAATGGAACATGTTAAAGAACCAAAAAATAAAGCCATGCACCAACAATCATCTGATTTTCAACAAAATCAACAAAAACAAGCAAGGGGAAAGAAGTCACTATTCAATAACTGGTGCTGGGATACCTGGCTAGCCATACGCAGAAGATTGAAACTGGATCCTTTCCTTTTATCATATACAGAAATCAACTTGGATGAATTAAAGACTTAAATATAAAACTGACAACTATTAAAATCCTAGAAGAAAACCTAGGAAATACCATTCTATACATAGGCCCTGGAAAAGATTTCATGATGAAGACTTCAAAAGCAATTGCAACAAAAACAAAAATTAGTGATTAAGACCTAATTAAAGAACTTCTGCCTAGCAAAAGAAACTTGAAGCTGGACCCCTACCTTTCACCATATATGAAAATTGTCAAATTGAAAAAATGCTCAGCATCACTAATCACCACAGAAATGCAAATCAAAACCACAATGAGATACCATCTCACACTGTCAGAATGGTTATTACTAAAAAATATAAAAGCAACAGCTGCTGGTGAGGTTGCAGAGAAAAGGGAATGCTTATACACTGATGGTGGGAATGTAACTTAGCTCAACCATTGGGGAAAGCAGTTTGGAAATTTCTCGAAGAATTTAAAAGAGAACTACCATTCAACCCAGTGATCTCATTACTGGGTATATACCCAAAGGAATATAAATCATTCTACTATAAAAATACATGACCCATATGTTCATTGCAGCGCTATTCACAATAGCAAACACATGGAATTAACCTCAATGACCATCAACAGTGGACTGGATAAAGAAAATGTGGTATGTATACACCATGAAATACTACACAGTCATGAAAAAAGAACACGGTCATGCCCTTTGCAGCAACATGGATGGAGCTGGAGGCAATTGTCCTAAGCAAATTAACACACAGACAGAGTACTTAATACCACATGTTCTCACTTACAAGTGGGAGCTAAACATTGAGTACACAGGGACACAAAGAAGGGAACAATAAACACTAGATCTTACTTGAGAGTGGAGTGTGGGAGGAGGATAAGCATCAAAAAACTACCTATCAGGTACAATGCTTATTATCTGGGTGATAAGATCACCTGTACACCAAAGCCCCACAACACACAATTTACCCATGTGACAAACTGCACGTGTACCCCTTAAAGCTAAAATAAATGTTGGAAAGACAAAGAAAAAGAACTATTCTTTATATCCATTTCAAGGCTAATACCTTTAGACAATGGCAGGCTGCCCCTTCACTTCATGAATAGGAACAGAAATGGAATTTAAGAAGAATACTAAAAGAATAAAATGTACTTTAACTACCGGTATAATTAAAATAATTATTAATCAGTGATAAAAATTAAAATTAAAAAGTACTATATTTTGCAATGCCAGTAAAGTCAATCAAAACATCTTATTTTTGTTTTTAGCATAGAAAAAAAAAATAAACTACTGTACATGTTTACTATCACTGCTGTAACAAATTATCACAAACTTAGTGACTAGAAACCACACAAATTTATTAGCTTACAATTCAAAAGATCAAAAGCCCAAAATGGGTCTTCCTGGACGAAAATCATGCAGTTGGCAAAACTGAGTTGTTTTCTGGAGGCTCTAGGCTCTAAGCTGTAGGCTTGCTTTTTCCAGCTTCTTGAGGCTGCGTGCATTTTTTGACTCATAGACCTCTTCTATCTTTAAAATTAGCAATGGGAAGGCCGGGTGCGGTGGCTCAAGCCTGTAATCCCAGCACTTTGGGAGGCCGAGACGGGCGGATCACGAGGTCAGGAGATCGAGACCATCCTGGCTAACACAGTGAAACCCCGTCTCTACTAAAAATACAAAAACTAGCCAGGCGAGGTGGCGGGCGCCTGTAGTCCCAGCTACTCGGGAGGCTGAGGCAGGAGAATGGCGTAAAACCCAGGAGGCGGAGCTTGCAGTGAGCTGAGATCAGGCCACTGCACTCCAGTCCGGTCGACAGAGCGAGACTCCGCCTCAAAAAAAAAAAAAATAAAAATAAATAAATAAATAAATAAAATTAGCAATGGGATTGAAACCACCTTTGCAAAAATTATAACTGAGGAAATTATGACAGTGGAAGAGATCAGACCTAACCAAATGCATATTGCTTCTGACCTCTAAGCTATCCTTGTTCATTCCTGGGCATAGGCCAAACTAACCTTGGGAAGGAATTTAGTTTATAGTTTGATTCTGAAACCAAATTGGTAATAGCCCTTTGCAGAAAAGGCCCTCTTCTTGCCCGGAAACCAGTCTGCCTTTGCAGGACTAACAAATTAGCTACAAGATTAGAAATTATGCTTTAGGGGTCATGCAACCTCTGGCTGCAAGAATCTGATCCACTTCAAATTGCTCTTGGGGATAAAATCACAATTTTAAAACCTAAGATCAGTGTTTGAGATATTTTGCAGATCCTGCACTGGATGGATCAGCTGACACCACCCAGACTGGTAATCTGGCTCAACCAGTTCTGCCATCCCACCCAGGAACAGAAAACAGCAAGACAACCTTACTTTGATCCCCCACTCCCATGATTCCATCTCCAACTTGACCAATCAGCACTCCCTACTTCCTGAGCCCCTACCTGCCAAATTATCTTTAAAAACTCTGATCTCCAAATGCTCAGGGAGACTGATTTGAGTAATAATAAAATTCTGGTCTTCCGCAGAGCCGGCTCTACGTGAATTACTCTTTCTCCATTGCAATTCCCCTGTCTTGATAAATCGGCTCTGTCTAGGCAGCGGGAAAGGTAAATCTGTTGGGTGGTTACAGCATCACTCTACCTTCTAATTCCAACATCACATCTCTTCTTACTCGCTTCCTTTTCTGCCTCCCTTTATACTTATAAGGACCACGTGATTACACTGAACCCACCCGGATGATGTGAGATGTTCTTTCCATGTTAAGGTAAACTGATTGCTGATCTTAATTCAATTGGAAGCCTTAATTCTTCTATATTCTGTAACCTTAAACACTCACAGGTTCAGGGGATAAGGATATGGACATCTATTGGGGGCAGAGGCGTTATCCTGCCTACCAAAAATATATTGGTGAACTGGAAACTCTAGAATGCTATACTTTTGTGTTTTTTTTTCTAAAATGCACTTGAGCTGCCAACTAATTTTATATTTGAATTCCAAGGAGTGTAGGGAGACACAGAGGCCAAATGTAATTAAAAAGACAATCTAAAAAAACTCCAAAGGATTCTTGATAGGGACTCATGGGTATTTTATAACTACTGCTAAACAATAATAAGATACATTTAGATACCTGATATATGAACAAGTTATTCAAGTAACTAATGAGGTCCAGACAGATTAAACATATAATTGGAGAGAAACAAATAATATAATAACTCCTATCCAAATCAATTTTTATCAGTAGCAAATTTATAATACCAAGGGGAAATACAATAATTCTCTCTATTAAAATAGATATGGACACTATTGAAATTGTAATCCCACCAAACACCAGGATATGCTCTGTAAGCTACATCAATAATCTAACTTTGTTCCCCAAAAGGCAAAAGTAGTAGAGAAATAAAACTTTTTCTTAACCTTTAGAATCTTCCCAAATGCAATCACGTGTCTCCCAAGACAGTGACAACTTTCATTTCTAAGCCTACACTTTCCTGCCTGTGTCCAGACATAATATTTTCCTGCTCTATGTTCTTTTTATCAGTGCTTGTTCACCTTGTTAAAGAGTTTTAAATCTGCCTGAGAATGGAAATTCCTAACCATAGAATTAATGATTCATTCTTGCATATTGCCTTTCCTCTAAATTTAAAATGCTATTACAGCCAGTCACTCATTAATATCAATACACTTGAGAAATTAAGTGGCCAATTTACCCCAATTTTATAGAAAGGGAAAAAGAATTTGAATGACTTTGCCTTTAATTAAGTTACTACAGTCACACAAGCAGAAACTTGTTTCCTTGCCATTTTTATCACACCAACAGCATAATACAAATATGAAACTCACAAGAAACTACTTCCCTTTTTGTGTATACAACTAATATTGATATAGATTCTTTATCATAGAAAGAAAAAAAAAGATGCCATTTATCCTCTGCAATGTTATTTTAGGGCAAAATTTATGGAAGGAAACTAGGAGGCAAAATGACCAGTAGTTAAGAGTGTAGACTCTGGAGGATACATACTAGGATTTGGTTTATGACTCTTTTACTTAATAATAACGTGATTATTTGGAACAATTTTATGAGCCTTGGAGTCAAAATATGTGGAGTGGGGATGAGAATAACAGCAGATACATCACAGAGTTGGTGAGAAAGAAAGAAAATGAGGTATACTCAGCAAGTAGAATACTCCTTGGTATATTCTCATCAATAATCCTATTTCTTGTATTTCAATTTCAGATAATTATTTCTGAATGTACACAATAAACCAGTCATTTTAATATGCACTTTCATATGCATCTTTAATAAACTGCCTTGATATATTATCTCTGAGCTATAATGACTTGCTTCTGAATGGGCCCAGTGGAAATATTATTTTCATTAAAAGAAAAAAATGTGACTAACCAACCCAATATTTGCAGCTGGCCATAGGTTTGTTGTCCATCAAAATCCCATGAGTTGAGATAACACCAAGAAAGTTGCATTGTCAAATGGAAATATAACTTTAATCAAAGCTCACATTTATTTAACTTCCAAAACTGGTTCCCACTTAAAAATATGTATATATGGCTCTATCTTCCACTTTACCCCAATTTCTGGCTCAGGGGAGGACAGGTCTCTTCCTAGATTTGGTATATGACAAGTTTCTTTGAATTAAAATGTGTTATTATTGAATAAGTGACTAGCTAATCTCTCTGTCATATACTTTTTCTATAAATGTATCAAGCAGTGAGGTAGGTGGGAGTTTTCCCATTTGAACATTTTTTCATGGTACATCCAGTTATGCCACACCCAGAATGATAAGAGGACATGAAGTTGTGTTTACTGTAGCTTTTCTGTCTGTAAGTTTTCCCAATAAAATGTATTTTATATTAACACCATATAAGGCAAGTATGGGTCTGTGCCCTTTTTATGAAACACATCTGATATTTCTTTACTGTCTTCTAGTAAACACTAAAAACTATGTTGAATAGAAGTGGTGAGAGAGGGCATCCTTGTCTTGTGCTGGTTTTCAAGGGGAATGCTTTCAGCTTTTGCCTATTCAGCGTGATGTCGGCTGTGGGTTTGTCACAGATGGCTCTTATTATTTTGAGGTATGTTCCTTCAATACCTAGTTTATTGAGAGTTTTTAACATGAAGCAATGCTTAATTTTATCAGAATTTTATCTATTGAGATAATTATGTGGTTTTTGTCTTTAGTTCTATTTATGTGATGAATCACATTTATTGATTTGTGTATGTTCAACCAACCTTGGATCCCAGGAATGAAGCCTATTTGATCGTGGTGGATTAGCTTGTGGTGTGCTGCTGGATTTGGTTTGCAAGTATTTTGTTGAGGATTTTGCATCAATGTTCATCAAGGATATCAGTCTGAGGTTTTCTTTTTGTTGTGTCTCTGCCAGGTTTGGGTATCAGGATGATGCTGGCTTCATATAATAAGTTGGGGAGAAGTCTCTCCTCAATTTTTTTTGGAATAGTTTCAGTAGGAATGGTACCAGCTCTTCTTTGTACCACTGGTAGAATTTGGCTGTGAATACATCTCATCCTGGGCTTTTTTTTTTGGTTGGTAGGCTATTTGTTACTGATTCACTTTCAAAGTTCATTATTGGTTTGTTCAGGGAATCAATTTCTTTCTTGTTCAGTCACGGGAGGGTGCATATGTCCAGGATTTTATACATGTCTTGTAGATTTTTTAGTGTGCATGCATAGAGGCGTTCATAGTAGTTTCTGATGGTTATTTTTATTTCTGTGGAGTCACTGGTAGCATCGCCTTCATCATTTCTGATTGTGTTTATTTGGATCTTCTCTCTTTTCTTCTTTATTAGTCTAGCTAGGAACCTATCTTGCTATTTTTTTCAAAATACATGCAGCCAACAATCATATGAAATAAAGGTCAATATCACTGATCATTAGGGAAATGCAAATCAAGACCACAAGTAGATAGCATCTCACACCAGTCAGAACGGCTATTCCTAAATATCAAAAAATAATAATAATAATAACAGATGCTGGTGATGTTGTGGAGGAAAGGAGACACTTGTACACTGTTAGTGGGACTGTAAATTAGTTCCACCATTGTGGAAAGCAGTGTGGTGATTCCTCAAAGAGATGAAAAAAGAACTACCATTTGACCCAGCAATCCCATTACTGGGTACATACTCAGAGGACTATAAATTATTCTACTATAAAGACAGATGCACGCATATGTTCACTGCAGCACTATTCACAATAGCAAAGACATGGAATCAATGTAAATGCCCATCAATGATAGATTGGATAAAGAAAATGTGGCACATATATACAATGTAATACTATTTAGCCATTAAAAAAGAATGAGATCATGTCTTTTGCAGAAACATGGACAGAGCTAGTGGTCATTATCCTTAGCAAAATAATGCAAGAACAGAAAGTGAAATACTGCAGCCTCTCACTGTAAGTGGGAGCTAAATGATGAGAACTCATGAATGCAAAGAAGGTGACAACAGATAGTGGGGTCTACTTGAAGATGGATGGTGGGAGGAGGGAGAGGAGCAGAAAACATAACATTTGGGTATTAGGCTTAATACCTGAATAATGAAATAATCTGTACAACAAACCCCCATGACACGACTTTAGCTATATAACAAACCTTCTCATGTACCCCTGAACCTAAAAGTGAAAATAAAAACAATAAAACATTTGTGGAATAATTAAATTAATGAATGAGTGAACATAGAGAGGAAGCTATACGGTGGTGGAGTGGTCATTCTAATATATTTGTCTTCGATTGTTATGGGTGCTATTGTCAAGCTACTTTGACAATGCTCTTCCCAGGAGTCAAGAGAAGCTGATCTTCAATTTTATTCCTGCTACATTTAAACTACTTCATCAGAGACTACCAAATTGATGATTTTATAATTTGGGGTTCCTTTGGCTCCGTATAATGGAAACTCAATTGCATTTTCAAAGTCTTTAATATTGTTTGACTCAACATACGGTTTTTGAACACCAACTATGTATCAAATGTTGCTCTAGATGCTGTAGAAATGTGAGTTACCAAATAAGCCAAAATATATTCCCTCATGGAAATTATATCCTAGAAAGTAGAAAACAAACTAAATAAAGACATAAATTATATAGTATGTTGGTGATAATTAATGACAATAACTAAACTGGGTATAAGAAGTATAAGGGGGAAAAAGGGTTGAGATATTAGAGTAGGAGGCAAGGTCCCATTGAGAAAGTGATAGGTAACATGAAAAGGTTAAAGATGTTGAGATAGTAAACTACACAGATATTTGGGGTAGGATTACTTCATAATAAAGGACAGCAGAAGATCACAACAGGCTTGTTCAGGAAACAAGAAAAAAATGTATGACTAGAACAGAGTGAGCAGGTGGAAGAGTAGGAGACAAAGTGAAAAGAAGTAAAGGGAGGAGGAGGGCTAGATCTTGTATAGATATATGGCATTTATTGTATTGAAATGGGAATCTAGGTTTTGAGCATAGGGATAACATGATATAACATGTGTTTTATCAGTAGAGCAAGGAGGAATTCAGAGGGATCTGTTAGGGTGTTATTATAGTACTCTAGACAAAAGCTTATGACAGCTTAGACCAGGGTCTTATCAGTGGCAGTGGTGAGCATAGACACCATATTGCAAAATAGCATGAATATGTTTACTTTGTGATGTGAATAATTATGTAAATAGTTATGTACTTCATATGGTTTGGTTCTGTGTTCCCACCCAAATCTCATCTCCAGTTGTAATCCCCATGTGTTGAGGGAGGGGAGTGGATTGGATTATGGGGGCAGTTATCTCTGATGGTTTTATAAATGATAGTTTTTCCTGCACTCTCACACTCTTCTTCTCTCTCTTTTTTTTTCTCTCTCTCACTTGACACCAAGTAAGACATGCCTACTTCCCTTTCTTCCATGCTTGTAAGTTTTTTAAGGCCTCCCCAGCCAGGCGGAACTGTGAGTCAATTAAACCTCTTTCCTTCATAAATTACCCAGTCTCAGGGAAGTTCTTTATAGCAGTGTGAAAATGGACTAACACAGCACTATACCAATCTAGGGAGCAACATTCACATGGCATAGATATTAACATGCTGCATTCAGTTGTGCTACACAATAGCCCGGAGAAACAGTAATATTCTGGGTACACTTTGAAGGAAAAGATTATAAAACATGACAAGCTAGATGTGTGTTGTGAGAGAATGAGAGGAATCAGGGATGATACAAATATTGTGGATTGAAAAATAGCAAGGGTATGATGGTCATTAACTATCATAGGAAAAATTGAATGAACAACAGGTATGGAGGGAAAACATAGAACCTTAGTTTTGAACATATTACACTTGAGACATCTATTAGATAAATGAGTACTGAGTACACTGTTATATATACAAGTCCAAAGGTCAGAACAGAGGTCAGGCCTGGAGTTATATATTTGGTAGTAACTAGCATATACAAGGCTGTGTGATAACATGAGATCTTCAAAATAATAAAAATAGATTGAAAATATAAGAGGTCACAGATCTGAATTCTGGAACACTCCAGTGTTTAGAAGTTTAGGAAAAAAGTAGCAGCCAGCAAAAAAGACAAGAAACATGTGGTAGAGTATCAGGGGGAAAAAAAAATCACCTCTTAAAATGCTGGTGACTTAATTTTTCATTAGCTGATAAATATTAGAAATTTAGAAACGACTGAACAAACTATGTTATATTGAATCAACAGACCACTGGATCACCTTCAAAAATGTTAAATGTATGAAACAGTTATATCTGTAAGTGTATGGAAATGTGAATTTCTAAGTTACAAAAGCAGAAAAATATTCTGTACATTTTTATTTGTTATATGTTATCGATATATATGTATATAATATAAAAATGGAAGAGTGTAGAGAATTACACAAATAGTTGGTATCTTGTTTAGTGTATTCAATCCTAAAATAATAAACATGGCTTGTACTAAAAAGAAAGATTATACAGACTAACCATGGTATTTCATATTGTTTTTCATAGTTCCATGAATATTTAGTTTTTAATTTAAAACTTTTTCTTTAAATCAAGATAAGTTGTAAGTTTCGATTGATTCAGGAAAGCCCAGTAAGAAGTAGATGCTAGAAGCTTCCTTTGTAATACATATGTGGATATGGTATTAAAAATGGTACTGGCCGGGTGCAGTGGCTCATGCCCATAATCCCAGCACTTTGGGAGGCCAAGGCGGGCGGATTGCCTAAGCTCAGGTGTTCAAGACCAGCCTGGGTAACACAGTGAAACCACGTCTCTACAAAAATACAACAACACACAAAAAAAATTAGCTGGGCGTGGTAGTATGTGCCTGTAGTCCCGGCTACTCGGAAGGCTGAGGCAGGAGAATTGCTTTAACCCAGGAGGTAGAGGTTGCAGTCATCTGAGATTGTGCCACTGCACTCCAGCCTGGTGACAGAGTGAGGCTCTGTCTCCAAAAATTAAAATTAAAATTAAAAATTAAAAAAAATATGGTACTTATGTTGATTGTTTGACACAGTGTCAGCCTCATGTTTCCCTTTATTCATGATTCTTGAAAGGAGATGTGTTACCCAGGATTCAGTGTCTATTTATTTAAAGGAATTCTGAGTTTAATTAATTTTAATTGAGTTGACACAATTTTAAGATACATTTAATCTACTGATATTGAAATATTTGGCCTAAAATAACTTTTGAATACAAGTGCTTTGTGCCATATGGTAAAATAAGAATGGCAACAAATACATACATAGATACAACTTTTAGGAACACCCTGAGACCAATTATGTGAGTTAATTTTGGTTCGTTGAGTATATTCTTAGTCCAATTAAAACAATCCTGTGATTTTCTACTTGAGAAGTAGTTCAGTTCATCAATAGCTAGAAGAAAAGGAATAAAGAGATTTAAAAGGTTGTTGTATTTGGACTCAAGCAGATTTTGCAGCATGTCACAAAGTGCAGGTTAACGGTACATAATAAACAAAGGGTAAAAAAGTCCTCTCATTTAGAAATTGACACTAACAACTTAAAAGCAAATTGTTGACTTGAGCTTATGTTAGAAGGTACAGTACTTTCTTCATAAATATGTTCATTCATTTATTATTTCATTCAGTAAATATTTATTGAGTGCCTAATTGAGTGTCTACTCTATTATAATCATCCTTCCAGGCAACACACAAATGAAGCAGAGACAAAAATTCTTGCCCTCATGAAGTTTACATTGTAGAGAGAAGGCAGACAATAAATAAGACAATTACAATTACTATGGGTTAAAATGAAGTAGGGAATAGCAATAAGATGTGATGGGAACAGGGGTTGAAATTTGAGATATGGTGGTCTGGGAAAGCCTCATTGAGATAGTACTAGAGCAAACATCAAAGGGAATAAGTGATAGAAGGTCAAAACACATGTATATATAGAGGAAGGTTGTTTTAGACAGCAAGGCCAGCAAATGCAAAAGTAGTGACATGGTAGTTTCAGTGGTCTGTTTGAGGAATAGCAAGAAGGCCTTGTGGCTAGAGCAAAGGGAACATGGGGAAAGTAAGGTAAATGGGGGCTAGATGACATAGGGCTTACAGGAATGGTAAGTACTTTGCCTTTGGCAATAAGGGATGTCATTAGCATGTTTGAGAAGTGACATGATTTAACATACATTTTTAATAAGATCCCCATAGATTCCTATGCTGTATTAATGTTAGAGTAGGCAGGCAGTTAGACATGAGCAGGAGAGGGGAGTCCCTGAGAAAAGGGAGGTCTGGAAAATCTCATACCCCAGAGACTATCCAAAATCTGCAATGCTATATATGAGCAGAGAGGTAGGGAAATACCTATGCAGGAAGAAACACCCATTAAGATTGCCAGTAATCTCTGACTCTTTAACTTGTCAGAATGTTGCTAGGTACATGCTGATAAAGGGGGTGATATGGTTAGGCTTTGTGTCCGCACCCAAATCTCATCTTGAATTGTAATCCCTATAATCCCCATAATCCCCACATGTCAAGGGAGAGATCAAGTGGAGGTAATTAAATCATGGGGGTGGTTCCCCCCCTGCAGTTCTCATGATAGTGAGTAAGTTCTCATGAAATCTGATGGATTTATAAGGAATCTTCCTTCTTTGCTGGGAACTTCTCCTTCCTGCCACCTTGTGAAGAAGGTGCCTTGCTTCCTCCTCACCTTCTTCCATGACTGTAAATTTCCTGAGGCCTCACCAACCATGCTGACCTGTGAGTCAATTAAACATCTTTCCTTTATAAATTACCCAGTGTCAGGCAGTTCTTTATAGCAGTATGAAAATGGACCAATACAGGGGAAGAGGGCAAAAAGGGAAATTCCTAAGAGATATGAAGGCAAAATTAATATCCAACACCAGGCCCACACATGCACACCAACTAATTGTAAGGGAGGGCCCTAGAAGCCTGGGGTGAGAACTAGGTAGAGAAAAAGCAAAGACTTAAGGCAGTAGTGGGAAAACTTGCCAAAAAAAAAAAAAAAAAAAAAAAAAGTACAGACTTAGAGCAGGAACTTCAAGACAAAACCTGACATCATAAAAACCCAGTGCAAAACTCTTGGAGTGCTGCTGGCTCATTCCCTTTCAGCAACTCACACTGCTTCATCTTTCAGACTGTACTGTTTCTCTCTGTATAAACTCTCTGCTCTCTATTTTCCTTCAATAAATTCTCTCTTTTCTTTGGCTAAATTAGTCACTTGGCAAAATTATTTCTCCCAAGTAAGACGAGAACCAAGGATTCCCACACTTCTCAGTAACATTGAGAATGAGCTAAAGATTACAACACATTCTCTGTGATCTCTGCTTTGGGCTATCCTGTTCCTTCCTTCATCCAATTTTGTCCAATTAATCCATGAAGACTTACCTCATGTGTCTCCTTTCCCCAAAAGTATTTGCTGATCTCCCCTTACAAAGAAGATGTAAGAAAGGTATAACATTAAGGTATTTAAATGTCTTTGTTCTAGAAGTGCATGTGTATACAATACCCTGTTATAAAAAATGAAATATAGAAACTCTCTAAATTTTATAGTTATTGAATTAATGAGATAATTTTGGTTATTAAAGCCCTGAAAGAAGTAATTTATTGGCATCAGGTAAGTTTTCTCAAATATGTGAAGAGAATGCTTGATCTCATCCATCACCTTTATACATTGTTTTGAATATTTACACAATATTAAGTTGAAAGCTACATCCTAGTGTTCAAAATACCATTGATTTTAAAGCAATTTCAGGTAATGTCACTTAGTACAAACCCCATTATTAAAACGTTTTTAGTGAATAACTACGGTTTCTCTACTCCTCTCCTCCAACCCCACCCTTGCATGACTGCATCTCATTCATAGATGTCACTGGCATTTGTGCTGTATTCTCATATAAAAATTATCAGCAAGACAGGCTAGGTATTTTGGCATAGTTTTTCTAGTGGAAAGTTAGTTTCAATTACCAGTTTGAGCTTTATGTTTTCAAAAATAATCATAAAATAACCATTTGTTTTAATTCTCCAATACATTTTTACAGACTATCATGTGAACATTTCATAACTAACTCCCATAAGACTTCTTTCCAAATTAAAAGGCTATTAGAAGAACTGAGCCACTCAAGTTCTCCTCTGACAAAGATCTTTTACAGATCTTTGATTTCTTTCCATTGATACACTTAGAAATGTTTTCTTTTAGACGAATACACTTGTGAAATGGTTTATCACTAAAGAGTACTAATTACTTCACTATCATGAAGTCAAAGGGATAATTTCTAGAAATTCAAGCCTTGAAATATGCAACCTATTAAACAAATATAAAGGAACAAAAATCCAAGGAGAAGAAAATTAGTCAACAGAAACTTTGCCATTCTCTGTCAAGTAATTGGGTGAAACCATGAGCCTATTAGAGACTTTAGAAGAAGACAAAGGGAAAATTAAATTAATTATAATCATTTGTTTATTTTAACAAGCAAGCTTCATTTATGGCCAAATGTAAACTATCAATTCAATGCCATCATTAAGGAACTATTTCTCCCTTAGAGTCTACTTTTTAAAAATATCTGGAATGTGGATTTCATCTGCTTCCCTGCCCTATATGCCAGCTGATCTTGGTAAGACAAAGAGATCATGACTCTGTTAGCATTTTAAGACACCTGAAGCATATTTTTAAGGTGTTCTATATTAGGAGAAAAGTTTGTTTGTCTAGTACAGTGTTACTGAAAATGTGGTCCTGAAATTAGCAACATCAATATAACCTGAGATGTTTTACAAATACAAATTCATGAGTCCTACTTGAGGAGTCAGAATCTCATGGGGCTGGGGAGAATCCCAAGGATTAATAGGTTTAAAAATCTTTCCAGGTGTTTCTTATGCATCTAAAGATTAAGACACCTTGGTCTAGCAGACATTTTACTTTGAGAAAGGATCCTAAATACGTGAATGCTTCTCCACCAAGAAGAAAACAAATGAAGTGAGCTGAGTAAGAGGCAAGGCTCCTGATGGAAGGTAGATGGGCAAACAGACTAAGGCATAATTATGAAACAGAAGGAGAAAGAAAAACCAGAAAAGAGGAACTCTACATAGTTCTAGGTAGGCTCTTATGGACTGATGTGTTGCTAGTTCAATGTATATAATAATGATTGCTTGAGAGTTATGTTTTCTGATAATGGGCTGTTTGTAACTTCCAGATATTTCAAATGATACAGAGATGCCAAAGGTGTTACTGTTACTAATGCATCAACAGTGTGAAAAATAAAGGGAGTCGTGTCATCCTTTCCATTTTGACTAAGTGTTTACATAAAATGTGTTATATAACATTGTATTGCCAACACACAGCACTGTCATATCTAAATATTAAAGATATACTACTATCTGCTTTATGTATTCATGCAAAGACAGTAGTGGTGGTAATAACCAAAATATACTTTCATAACATTGTTTTACTTCACATAAAATGTTCCTTTACATCATATCATTTTGTCCTTAAAATTGAAGCTATTAACTTTGAGGGAAAATATGTTCCCCAAAATGGCTCATTGATTTGCATATAATAGCTAGAAAACTATAGACTCAGAACTTGAATCTATATTTTTAGAATCAGACTTTAGGCTTCTCTCTTTAGACATATGACCCTCAAAATATGGCCCACAGAATTATAGGCATTGATGAGCCCTTTACAGGTAGTCGGTGAGTTAAAAAAAATGCAAAGAATTATTTATCTTTTTCACTGTATTAATATTTGTATGGAAGTTACAAAAGCAACAGTAGATAAAAGTGCTGGCAACTTAGGACAAATCAAGGCAGTGGCACCAAAGTGTATGCACAGTACTAAAAAGAAAATTCCGGTTTCATTTAAGAATGTCCTGGAAAAAGTAGGAAAATATTAATTTCATAAAATCTTGATTAAATATCTGTATTAGCCCATTTTCATACTGCTATAAAGAACTGCCCAAGACTGGGTAATATATAAAGGAAAGGGGTTGAATTGACCACAGTTCAGCATGGCTGGGGAGGCCTCAGGAAACTTACAATCATGGTGGAAGACGAAAGGGAAGCAAGGCACCTTCTTCACAAGGCAGCAGGAAGGAGAAGAGCCAACTGAAGGGGGAAGAGCCCCTTACAAAGCCATCATGTCTTGTTAGAACGAACTCACTATCACAAGAACAGCATGGGGAAAACTGCCCCCATGATTCAATTACCTTTACCTGTTCTCTCCCTTGACACATGGGGATTATGGGGGTTATGGAGATTACAATTCAAGATGAGATTTGGGTGAGGATACAAAGCCTAACCATATCAATATTTTTCAATATTTTGTGTGTTAAAATGGGAAGTAAACCCACAGCACTTTTGCCAGGTATTGAAGTACAATGGTTGTCTCAAGGAAAAACATTTGTGTGGTATTTTGAGAGGTGAAGTACTTGTTTTGCTTTTTTCATGGAACATTATTTGTGCCTGAAAGTACTACTGACAGATAAGTAATGGTCGTGCAAACGTTGGAAGACGTTGACTTGGAAGGCTCAAAATGATCACCAGTGAGCCCATAACTTCAACAAAAAACCTGACAATATTTGTTGCCAACCAATCATTTTGAGATTTTATGCAAAAATTCAAATTTTAGAAATTTTGTAATTGGAAGCTTCCATAAACTTCACAGCTTCCCAATACCTAGACTTTTCTGATGAGACTGCTGATGAATTCACATACTTTTTATATTACATAATGAAATGTCAGTGAATCAACATTTTCCAATGACCAATGCAAAATCATAAATGTACAAAACATACATTAAAAGTGCCAGATGTAACAGAGTACAAGGAGTCTACTGATATGGTTTCAAATTCCACATTGCTGCTTACTGTAATGAAATTATCACTTGTGAAGTTTCAGTGCAGTATTAAAGAAGAGTATACAAAATTACATAAATGACTATTAAAATATTTTTCCCTTTTCCAAATACTTATCTATGAGAGGCAATATTTTATTCATATACTTACTTCTATCAAAGTAGCATATCATAACAGATTGAAGATAGAAATATATATGAGAATCCATCTGTCTTCTATTAGGCTAGACATTTAAAACATTTGCAAAAATGTAAAGCAATGCTACTCTTTGACTAATGTTTTATTTTGTGTTGTTAAATATAGTTCTTTCAAAAGTATTTTTATATTTGTTTTAATTTTTAAAATGGTAAATATTAACACATACTGCCACACAAAAAATGCTCTTTGAGGAATTTCAATAATACTTAGGAGTGTAAAGTGGTACTGAGACCAAAATGTATGAGGACTAGCTATAGTATACCAAGTAGCAGTAAATAGTAGTATTTTACATTTGTATAGTTCTTCCTAACAGGTCTTCTGAAAAAAAGAAAAATTAAATTTGCTTTTCAGAATGTTTTAAGATAACTTATCTCATGACAACCTATTGTTTACAGATATGTGTCTTGTGGCACATATAATTTGTTTTAGGTAAAATTTTAATTATGGACTTTGTCATGTATCTGTGCTGTGAAGGTTAATTCCAGCAGACCTGAAATTGGCCTAAGCTGTTTTGCTAAGTAAGAAATGCACCTGCACAACACTGACGAATGGCCAAAGTTTAAACGTATTGATTAATAGTGTTGGTTTCTAACTATGAGTTTAAGGGAAGTTTTGAAAGTTTGTACTGACTGGCCAGTATAATTTACTGATTACACTGAGTGTGATGGTTTACATTTGGTTTAGGGGAGACACCACTCCACCAGTCCCCCAAGGTATCATCAGAGGGCTCTGACATTAGAGCTGATTACACAGCAAGAATATGCCTATGTGAACAACAGAATATAGGAAGTCCCAGCTGAGACTCCATTTTGGGCTTCTTGGCTTCAAGGTGTTCTATGTACAAATAAATGGTTCCTGAGAGAAAGTATGTCTTGGGATGGCTTTTACAGAGGGAGGAGAATTGGCAATGGAATCTAGCCTCTTCAGACCCTGTTGTGAGACAGTCTTTGGCAGTAATGCATAGCCTGGCTTTAATGCCACTGCCGTATTATATCCTTTTCTTCAAATAAACTGAAGATCCATAAGTCATGTCATTTTGTTCCTGTGAGTCATCATTAGCAATCAAATGTACTAAAAATAACAATAACCATGTATTATTCTTTAGAATCTGTAAATATATTTGCTTATCAAATGTTCTTTTAAAATATTAGCTATTTGTTAATCCTATTGTTAATGCTATAAGTTGAAGTATATACTCTAAAACATATCAATCAAACTATTTGTGATTAACAGAAAATCATCTAGTAAATTGTCATAGAGAATATGTATTAATAAATATTTCTGTCTATTAGTTTAGTTTTGACAGCAAGTACAGTAGTTATCTTACTTACCAAGGGGCCTGGAAAGAAGAGTTTCCAGGATGTATTTAGACATTTACTGATGTCATTAAGTCCTCAGGCTCTTGCCAAAATTATCTTCCACACTCAGAGTACTGACATTTCATCCTCAGGGTTATTACCTCATAGTGAGATTCAGGGAATGCAGATGTCATATCCACACATAACCCATGTCAAGTAGATAGGGGGTTTGGTTTGGTTTTTGTTATCACTCGTGTCATTTAGCAGCAAGAGTGGCTAGGAACAGAAAAATATGCCATTTTACCTTCCATCATGTAAGGTAGACTTTGCTGTCAAGTAGGAGGAGGGAGAGAAATAGCCATGGAAAGCAAATACCCATGAGTGTTACAGCATAGTACACATATGTGAGTCCCTGCATTCACATGTCAGGTGTAAAGAGGGAAAGGCAGAAGAGATATACAATAGGAAGAAATCCCTCAAATCCAACTACATGGATGCCTTCCTCTCTATTTAAACAAAATCAGTGATAGATTATTTTCTTGAAATTCTGATATGTGATGCCTGTTTTCCTTAAACACATATATAACTTTTATTCTCTCCAGCTCCAGGTCAAACATGTCCTCTTTGAAATTTTTCCAGACACCAAAGAGAGAGAGTTTCTCCCTCCTATATGACCTTTATTCAAACCTCTCTTATAGAACTAGTTGTGTTTAAATGATCTGCTTATTTTCTGACTGCCTCAGTAGATTCACGTGCTATAGGAATAGAATTATAATTTATTTTATATGCTCAGTGCATTATCAGCTTCCATGTAATGTGTGTGTACTATCACACATAGATTAAATAAGAAACAGATGTTTTAAACCATCTTTTTTTTTACAGTGTCTATAAAATGGGATCGAACAAAATAGGAAAAACTCTTCACCCAACACTACTTCTTAATGATCACACAAACCCACATATCAGGGTATTATATACAAATAGGACCATGTTAGGCTCTTTACTTAAATGAATCTCTATTCATGGAATAAGAAGACTACAATATACTAATGATATGTGCTGTGTCATTAAAAAGGATTGATAATACGTTCACCCCTTTTATGTGTGAGACATATTTGACCTTTGAGTTTAAGTGCTATAGTAAACTATTTATATCTTTTAAAATTATTAACAAAATAATACCAGGCATCTTCAGCAGTAAAAATAGCTTATTCAGCTAAAATAGCCAGCATTAAAATAAAAAGCTATAAATATGCATGCTTTCTAATATAAACCCAAATGTCCCCTATGGTATAATTATGCCAATCCTTAGAATTTAGAGAGAACTTTTTATCTATGGATTTCAAAGTGATTCACATGTTATTACTTCCACAAAATTACCTCTCAGGTGGTAAAGTTATAGATTAGGGAACAGATTTGGAGTTCATTTGCTAAAGGCTATAATGCTAGGAGAGGCTTCAGAGACAGGTTTAAAGGCCAAAGGATATTTTCCTTATCCTATTCTTAGGTCATTAAGTTAGTGCTATCATCATCATATAAAAAGCAGCCATGGGTCCATGGTACAGTGCTAGACACAGAACAAAATATGTTTAACGAACATAGTACATACCCTGGACTAAAATATAAGGTAAAAAATGTAGATGCAGACACATTTCCAAAAACAAAATAAGTCTCGGGATACATTTATTGGCCATAGTAAAATTCTGAAAATATCAAGTAAAGATTCAATTGATGTATTTTGGTACAACGGCTCCCACTTGGAATACACAGTTGTTCTTTGGTATTTGTGGGGAATTGGTTCCAGGAATCCCCCATGGATACCAAAATTTGAGAATGCTCAAGTTCCTTATATAAAATGGTGGAGGAGGGAAGAGCCACAGTGGCTGATTAGATGTAGCCAGGAAGAAATACTTCCACCAAAAGAGACAAGATCATCAATTAGACTGGCACATTTCAAACAGACCTTTGGGGAAAAGGCACTGAGAGTAGATGGATGGAGGATGCAGACCCTGGGCTGAAAGGGGAGAAAGCTGGGCACTCTGTGTGGGGTTGCCAAGTGTCAGAACTCACTCCTGGCCCCAAGCAGCCCCTAGGGAAGAGGTGAATGAAATAGGCATGGAGTGGCCCACTCTCACATGGACCTCTGGGATCCTAGTTGTGGGAGACCCCACAACCCCTAGGGATATTTTAGTTGGCAGAGAGAACTGCCCAAAGAGGTGGCAAAGACAGAACTCCAGTTTGCATGGAGCCCAGAGGGTTTGGCACGGGAATGGTGGCAGTGAAGCATGACCATGGGTGCCCATCCCTTAAGTCTCACCATACTCCTATAGGTGACTTTAGCATTTGTTAGCTGCTGGTCCTGGAGGGAGTAGGACTGTCTTGCCCACAGAATTGAGCCAGTCTGATGTGAATACTCCCCTGTCTGCCAGGCTCTCTGAGGGTCCCTTCCTGGCCACACCTGCTTGCAGTACAGCCTCAGCTGCCCTGACAAAACACTTGCCAGTGGTCACTGCCGTAGCTCTTATGTTGGCAGCCCCCAACTTCCCATTGGAATGCTTTTGCAGGTGGACCCCTGCTGTCCTGCAACTGCTTGCAGCCTTCCTCTGCCAGCACACATTCACTGACAGCCTTCGCCCACTGCCGTACCAGTGTACATGTACCCTTGCCCACCCCGCTGCTGCACACTCGGCTGTGCCCCAACCCCATGGCCCTATTGGTGTGCACTTGCCTGTGGTCCTCCACAAATGCCTTGCTAGTGTGCACTTGCCTGCAGGCCTCCTGCCATCCTGTCAGAGTGCTTTTGCCAGCAGCACCCTTTGGAGTATTGTTGCCAGTGGACTGGGAACACCTCAGTTCCACCAGTGCAGCAGGAGTGTTGAGCTGAGACTTGGGCCCCTGAAAGCAACCAGAAATGAAGCCTAATCAACTAAACTCAAATTATACCATGGTCAAACCCTCAAGGGCACCAGAGAATATAAAAGGAAAAAGCCCTATCCAAAGGATAGGAAATTCAAAGATTAAAGTAACATGAACCCACACAAATAAGGAAGAACCAGTGCAAGAATTGTGGCAACTCTAAAAGTCAGAGTGTCTTCTTACCTCCAAATGATCACACTGGGTCCCCAGAAATGGTTCTCAACCAGATGGAAATGGCTGAAATGATAGTCATAGAATTCAGAATTTGGATGGCAAGGCAGCTTAATGAGATACAGGGGAAGGTTAAAACCCAATCCAAGGAAACCAGTAAAATGATCCAAGAGTGGAAAGTCAACATAGCCATTTTCAAGAAAGAACCAAGCTGAACTTCGAGAAATGGACAATTCACTAAAGGAATTTCATAATGCAATTAGAGGCATTAATAACAGAATAGACCAAGCTGAGGAAAGATTATCAAAGCTCAAAGATTGCTCTTTTGAATCAATGTTGGCAGACAAAAATAAAGAAAAAAGAATTTTAACCTTTTTCCTCTCTGCCCCGAGACTTGCTGGCTCACTGCAACCTCTGCCTCCTAGGTTCAAGCGATTCTCCTGCTTCAGTCTCCCAAGCGGCTGAGATTACAGGCACCCACTACCACACCCAGCTAATTTTTGTATTTTTAGTAGAGACAGGGTTTCACCATGTTGGCCAGGCTGGTCTCGAACTCCTGACCTCAGGTGATCCGCCCGCCTCGGCCTCCCAAAATGCTGGGATTACAGGCATGAGCCATTGTGGCCGGCCATAATCTCTGTTTCTTAAAGTCAACTGTGACAAATAACACTATCTAATCACAGGAGCAAAATCCATCACATTCCCAGTCTCAGGGATTATACATGTTGTATATACTAGAAAGCTGAGATATTAGGGAATATTTTAAAGCTTAACACTTAGATTATTTTTTGAACATATTTTATGTGTTTTTAAAAATATATTTGTATAAATTTAAGGGGTACAAGTGCAGTTTTGTTAGATGGATCTATTGTTTAGTGTTGAAGTCTGGGCTTTTAATGTAACCATCACCCAAATAGTGTACATTGTATCCATTAAGTAATTTCTCATCCCTTGCCTAAAAATCCACTTAGGCATCAGATTGGAGTCTTTTTAACATAGTATCTGAATGAAAATTTGAAATATGATTAAACCAATGATAGTGTTATTTCACAAGCAAATTATAAATGCCAATATTTCATTAAACATGTTTTTCCATTCATTTATTATAAGGAATGCCAGGTGGTTAAGCCTCATTCAGAAGTAAATAATAGATTTTGAATGTTTTTCATTGATGGAATCTATAACTTTTGTATATATACTATACATCAAATCACAACAGTGTGACTGTAGTATTACCTCACATAAGATAGATATATGAATATTTTTTCTTTACAAGAATTATTTCCCTCATATAAAAATGATTACCTTTCAATGAGGACAGATATTATTCTACAGGTTTTTATAAGAGTAATAGTAACTTAGTCCATGCTAAATGTTCTGCTCTAGGCAAAGGTATTTTCTCTCCACTTGAAAAACTGAACAAAAATAAATGAAGTAGAATTTCTCAAACTATACAAAATGATCATCATCACATTAAAAATATTATGTCAATGTCATTACAAGTTTAAGATTCTACATAACTGTGATCTCCGAACACAGGAAGAAAAAATGATTTGTTAAATTGTTGAACAAGTAAAAATTTGTTGCTTTTCCCAATTTAAATCTGAACAAGAGAGCTATATGGATGTTAGGAAGACTTAGGCCTGTTGTTACTACTATCCAGATGAGGTTCTGACCATCAGTCCAGCACATATTTAAAACTTCCTTTTATTTTTCCTTGAATAGAATGATTTAAGAAATTTTAATAAAGTAGAAAGGGTTTTGAAGGTGAATGTATTCTTTGACTTAAAAAAATAATAATTGTGATCTATTGAGTGCTGATTTTGTGCTGGGAAATGTGCTTTATCTCATTTAATCTTAACATTCTAAGGCAGTATCTTTAAAATATAAAGTTGTTGGAAAATATATAACTGCTGTACCATTATTCCACATGTTTATTTTAAGAATAACACCTAATTTTTAAAAGTAATTAAATATATATTGTGTTTGAGTTTCCTCAATTTTTGTATACAATTTTAACAGTTATTTTGTTTGAACCAGAATCAAAATAACATTCACAAGTCGCAATTAGTTGATATGCTCTTAAATCTGTTTACTCTGTAGCCCAACACTTTTTGCTTTCAAATTTTTGTTAAAGAAAATGAATCCTTTTATTCTGCAGAGTTTTCCACAAGATGTATTTGGCTAATTGTACTCACATAGTGTTATTTAACATGTTCCTTTGTCTTCTGTATTTCCTGAAAGCTGGTAGTTAGATTGAGACAGCCTAGATCAGATGCAGGAATTTTGTTTTTTACAAGACCACTTCATAAATGATGATGTGCCTGGCTTCTTTGAACTTACTTGCTTTGAGAAAGCTTTCAGTTTTGATGCAGACACTTGTAGCAGTGGAGGGAGGCTTAGCATGACTGGTTCCACTTTGCCCCACACTCCCTGCAGTAATATCCTTTAGATGCTACTTATCTCTGCACATAGACCAGCTAATCATAGGAAGAATTTAGTTTATAGCTCAGCTTTAAAGAAAAAATGATGACAACACTCCCTTTCCTCAAATTAACCTCTGAGGAAATAAGAAAGTATACACACAAGTAACAGTGTTATGTTAAAAATTTATAGGAATATTGTGACCTGATTTGTGTCATCCAAAGAATGAACAAGTTTTACAACCTGGACCCTTGCTGGTGCCCTGATGTATGTGGTCATTGGTCGCCTCTTGATCTCAACCCCCTCCTCTTCCTCCTTCTCTTAATTAACATAAGAAGGAGACTGAAGTTCATACTCACTTAAGATGTTCTTTAGGACATTAGTCTGCCATTTACTCAGTCTGCTGGCTTTCCAAATAAAGTCACCTTCCTTGACCCAACACCTTGCCTCACGACTTATTGGCTGTCATGCAGTAAGTGGTACCAGCTTGGACTTGGTTACATACTGACTTTAATGATTTAATATAATGTATCTTACTTTTCTTTTAAATTGGGAGTGTGTAAAAAGTACCATTTTGAGCCCTATGAGTCTCCTTTAGTCAACTGAACTCTGTTTACCTGCCACCATTAGTGTAAGGTCTATATAGATAATCTTCCTTTTATCACCTGTTTTGTTACCCTAAACAATAGTTTATAAAAGAAGCAGGAAACATGCTTAAGTCTCTCCCTTTAGTAGTTTCAAAATAATGACTTGGTTCTGTAGCATCCTTCAAAAGTGACCAAAGGATTTTATTTGGTCATCCTAAGTTTTAAATGTAAGCACCTTTGTAATACTCCAGTCCACTTCAATCTCTTTTTTATGTGTTGCTTAGCAATTTTCACATGCCTGAAGGGAAAAAGCAATGCACTTCCATTCTCTCTTGGATCTTGGATGTCACATCTTGGCTGCTCTGGTAGTTCTCTCATTATTTTCAAATAGATGCTTCTTTATTAATATTTTCTCTTTGTTCTTAGTAGAAGAGTTGAGCTTATGCAAGCTACACTGTCAGAGCTAGAAGTTGATAATATAAATTTTTTATTTTAATCTACTTTAATATTTCATTGACACATTATAGTTGTACATATTTATGGGGTACAATCTGATATTTTGATACATATTTGTGTTGTATAATGATCCAATCTGGATAGTGTATCCATCACCTCATGCATTTATCATTTGTGATTATAACATTTGAAAGCTTTACTTTTATTTTGTACTATACAATACTTTACTGTTGACCACAATCACTCTGCCATACAATAAACAGCATAACTTATTCCACCTATCTGATTGCTACTTTGTACCTATTGGCCAACCTTTCCCCATCCTCCTCACCCTTTTCCCCTCCTCAGGGCTGGTAACCACTGTTCTATTCTTTGCTTTTGTGTTATCAATTCTTTTTTTTTATTTTTTAAAACATGTTACATATGAGTGAGAACATGCAGTATGTGTCTTTCTGTGTCTGGCTTATTTTGCTTAACATGATACCCTTCAGATTCATTCATGTTGTCTCCAATGACAGGATTTCATTGTTTTTTATGGCTGAATAGTGTTCTATTGTCTATATATCCCACACTTTCTTTATTCATCTATTGTTGGACAATTAGTTTGCTTCCATATCTTGGCTATTTGTAAGTAGTGTTGCAATAAACATGGGAGCAGTGATATATCTTCAACATACTGATTTCATTTCCTTTGAATACATGCCTGGTAGCGGGATTGCTGGATCATATGGTATGTTTTATTTTTAATATTTTCAGGAACTTCCATACTGTTTTCCATAATAGCTGTATGAACTTAAAATCCCACCAGCAGTGTGTAACTTCTCCCTTTTCAACACTTATCCTTATCGACACTTGTTTTCTTTAATCTTTTTGATAGTAGTAAGCATTCTAACTGGAAAAAGGGAGTATCTCATTGTGGTCTTGATTACTGACATTAACATTGTTTTTCATATACTTGTGGGCCATTTGTCTTCTTTTGAGAAGTCATTATTCATGTTCTTTGCCCATTTTATAATTGGGTTACTTGGGTTTTTTTTTTTTTTTTGCAGTGAAGCCCCTTAAATATTCTGGATATTGACAAGTTTTCAGAAAAGTAGTTTGCAAATATTTCTGCCATTCTGTAGGTTGTCTCTTTATTCTCTTGTTTCCTTGGATGTGCAGAAACTTTTCATTTTGATGTGCAGAAACTTTTCAGTTTGATGTAATCCTATTTGTCTATTTTTCTTTTGCTGCCTGTGCTTTTGGGGTCATATCCAAAAAATAATTGTGCAGATTAATGTCATGGAGTGTTCCTCTACGTTTTCTTCAAGTAGTTTTATAGTTTCAAGGTTTACATTTATGTCGAACCCATTTTGAGTTGATTTTTGTAGATGAAGTGAAATAAGGTTCAAATATCACTACTCTGCATGTGGACATACAATTTCCCCAGTCCCATTTATTGGAAAGACTCTTTTTGCCAATGTATGTTTTTGACACCTTTGTTGAAAATCAGTTGGCTATAGGTACATGAATTTATTTTGGGGTCTCTTCCTGTTCCATTGGTCTATATGCCTGTTGTTATGCCAGTGCCATGCTGTTTTGGTTCCTATAGCTTTGTAGTATATCTTATAGTCAGGTAACGCAACGCTTCCAGCTTTATTCTTTTTGCTCAGGATCATCTCAGCTATTTGGGTCCTTTGTGTTTCCATATGAATTTTTGTGTTTTTTTCTATTTCTGTGAAGGATATCATTGCTATTTTGATAGGGTATGCACCAAATATGTAGATTGCTTTGGGTAGTATGGAGATTTTAACAATGCTTATTTTTACAATTCCTGAACATGGGTTATCATTCCATTTAGTTGCATCCTCTTCTATTTCTTTCATAAAATGTTTCTAATTTTCAGTGTAGAAATCTTTCACTTCCTTGCTTAAGTTTATTCCTAGATATCTTATTTTTGTAGCTATTGTAAATGGAGCTGTTTAATTGATTTCTTTTATAGATAGTTTACTATTAGCATATAGAAACACTACTGATGCTAATACAGTTTTAAATAAAACTTTGTTGAAGTGTTGTTCACTTCAACAACTCTGTTTCTCACATATTAGAACAAAATTGTGTAAATTAAGCATTGAGTCCTCTAAACCCCTGTAGGCATGAGTTATTTTTCCCCCTGCTGGTATCCACAGCTTGATTGTGGAGCCATTTGAGGAAAATAATTTCAGGGCTTGTTGATTTTTCTCATAAGTATTTCTTGATTCTTTGAAATTCAAATAATTATCTTTTGAGGTGCCTATCATTTGTTTTCATTCTTGTCAGTTTCTTTTTTTTTTTTTTTTCAATTTTTAACTGATCTCATTCTGTCAGTGTTTCAGGGTATGGTTCAAGCAGTTCTTCACAAACACCTTCCTGGAATAAAGTACTATGTTTTAGGTTCCAGCCATGTAGTTATGACATTGCTTCTTACTGTTGCAAAGTACTCATTGCTATGCAATGGCTAGTTTTTGCCTATCTACTCTTCTGGCTATGGACAACCATATTACCACATTGCCTCCAACTTCTATCAATTTCAAGACCCCCACAAATAAGAACTCAGTGGAGGTCATCATGCCTGTTCATATTAGAGTAGAATTGCTGCATTTTAGAGAACTAATGTACTTAGATTATTAGGTCATATGGCACCAGTCTGTGCTCTCACCAGTAATGTATGGAACATACTAAATGCCCTATCTCTATCAGTACCCAGAATTATCCAACTTTCTTATTTTTTGCAATCATTGCAATTTGGTTTTATAATCTAATTGCACTGTATTCACATTGTCAGATACTGATCTTTGAAGGGATGGACTGGGATAGACTTGTGAGGAATATTTGAGTCTGGAAAATGTTTATAAGTCATCAGTTCATTAGTAAATGTAACCAATTTTTTATAGCTACTGTTTCTCAGTGGCCCCATAGCTGCAGGGGTCTAAAAATCATGATACTCAGATAAGGAGGACACCCTGAAGGGTTTCAGTATATGGGAGAAAGCTTCTTGTGCTTAATCCACCCCACTCCACCCTGCCTCAAAAAACACTAGAAAAAAAACCATTTTACCTGCAGCTCATTAATGTAAGAGATCATAAAGACATTCATGTCACATATATAAGCCATCTTGGAGCTTCATTGAACAATTTCAGGAGAGGATTTCTGGGAAAATATTGCATATCCAGCTAATAAAATACATAGGGGCTCAGCAGGGCCAAATTTAGGATATTATTATAGATAATTCATTTGTCCTTGTAGGAGGATCAATCTAACATATAAATTGATGGTGTTTTGAGCACTAATTATGTCCCAGGTACTTTGCTGGTGTGTTCATATGAAGAATCTCTTTGGGGCCCTATAACAGACCTTTAAGTCAAATTTTCTTAATCTTGGAAGTTGCTAACATTTTAGGCCAGATAATTCTTTGTTTGGGGTTGAGGGAGCTGTCCTGTGCACTGTAGGATATTTAGTAATGATCCTGTTTTCTACCCATTAAATGACAGTAGCACTTCCCCAAGTTGTGACAACCAAGTGTCTCCAGACATTCTTAACTGTCCCCTAGACGAGGGAATTGCAGTAAAGAATCACTGATTTAAGGTAAGGATCATCATCCCTACTCACAAAGTGAGGACACTGAAGTTCACAAACCTTGAGTAACTTGGTTATATAGAAAGGAAATGTAAAAGATGAGATTTAAACCTAAGCCATCCTTGCTTAGAGACCCTTAATATTTTCCTTATTCTATACTGCCACCAACAGCAATTATATTATCATATATTTAATATATCATATCAAATATATTATATTATAGTTCAGTAGTTTTCAACCATTTTTTCAAATCCTGTACACAAGAAAGCTATAAAACAACAACAATATCCCCACAATGGGCAATTGCAATGTTCCTTCACATTACCATCCAATCCCCTAGGTAATTACCATGGTGTGAATGAGTTTTCAATGATTATACACACTAGTTCACTTAATATTCACTATGATATAGTTTGGATATTTGGCCCTTCCAAATCTCATGTTGAAATTTGACCCCCAATGTTGGAGGTGGGGCTTGGTGTCATGGGGGCAGATCCCTCATGAATGACTTGGTGCCATTCTTGCAAGATTGAGTTTTTGCTCTTAGCTCCCATGAGATCTGACTGTTAAAAAGAATCTGGAACCTTCTTCCTCTCTGTCTTCCTTCCTTCCTCTCTCACCATGTGATGCTTGCTCTCCCACTTCTGCCTAAAAGCAGCTGAAGCCCTCCTCACAAGCAGAAGCTTATACCATGCTTCTTGTCCAGCCTGCAGAACCATAAACCAAATAAACCTCTTTTTTAAATAAATTACCCAACCTCAGGTATTCCTTTATAACAACACAAATGTACTGAGACACCATTTAAGATATGAAGTCAATTGTTGTTTTCTTCATTTTATAAAGAGAAAAAGGGAATCTAATTATAGTTGAGATTTTGACAGAGACACATTAACAAGCCAGGTCTTCAGAATCTTGAAACCTTATTCTTCCAACTACTACTGGCTAGGTGATTAAAACTAACCATCATATTTGGTATTAAGAATATACAAGAAAAACAAGATTTTTACTTTTCAAACAATTATATTAACTTTATTTTACCATAACCCTAAAATAGTCAACCTCATACACATGCCAAAAGTTAATACTATCTGGGAAGCTTACCAAATGTTACTCGACAAGCAAAACAAACAAAAGTAACGTAAAGCAAATTGCTATAATGTAGGCCTGTTTCTTTATATTTAGTATGTCTGCCCTAATTTCTTTTTAGTCCTAGGGCACAATTACCACTGTTTCTTTCCAGAACAACATTATTTATGGGCTGAACTTCCATCAAGAGGGTCTCCTTTCTCTGTCAGCGAAGGCTTAATGAAATAGCCTTTCACCTTTTGTGACAGGCCTTTAAATTCTCTCTGTACAAATGGAAATGTTGTAGGTCATTTTCTTCTAATTGCTTCTGGACAAGGATTGACAAGCCACCACACATTTTAACTTGATTGGCAGATTTTTTTTTCAGAAGTAGTCCAAGACTGAACCAGCAATTTCAGAATAAGATTTAGATGTCTTGTCAGAGCTTGGTGGCAAAAATTCGCTTTATTCTGAGTTCCCAAAGAATTCTTTTTAAAAGAAAGAGAAGCACATTGCAATTATGTAACAGCAGTGATGATGCTTTTATTTGAGTATCCTATGAAACAACTTTGGTAAGTTGCTTTGTAGTTGTCATTTAGTGTCTCCTACATAATCCTAAAGTAAGAAGCATGTGCAGGAAAAATAAACTTTTGAGATGAGATTCTTTTATAATTATGTTTTTAAAATATTAAGATTACCCAGGCATGGTGGCTCATGCCTGTAATCCCATCACTTTGGGAGGCCAAGGTGGGAGGACTGTCTAAGGCCAGGAGTTCAAGACCAGCTCTGGCAACATAATGAGATCCTGTCTCTACAAATAATAATTAAAAAAAAAATTAGCTGAGTGTGGTGGCACATGCCTTTGGTCCCACCTACTTGGGAGGCTGAGGCAAGAGAATTATTTGAGCCCAGGTGGTCAAAGCTGCAGTGAGCTGTGATCACACCACTGCACCTCATTCAGCAGGGGCAACAGAGTGAAATCCTGTCCAAAAAGTGAAATAACATAAAATATTAAGATTAAAATTGTTAATATTAGAAAAATTTTTAAATATTTATATATATTGAATTGTTGTGATATGCTATAGAAAATGCCTAAATGTAATAAGTAAATACATAATGCTTTTTCTGACAGAAATGCTTCTGTTTTTTTATCTTAGTGCTATTTCTCAGCATTTCACCTGACATAGAAATTACCAAGAGTGTTCCTGCTAATTGAACTTACTGCAATCTCTACTTTCACTTTAGATGAGATCTTCTAAGGCATATTCTGAAAGTAATATAATTAAATATTTATGAATTTTTTGAAAAGAAGGTCAAAATCCTTGGACTCTCATATCACTTGTTAGGTCAAAGTTTTTAAGATAAGATAAAGAACAGATGGAAATAGTCATGTCTTTAAATAAGCAGTACTCAACCTCTCCCATTTCAGGGGACTCATTTAAACTCTTAAAAATTCTGGAGGATCTCAAAAGGCTTCTGTTTAAGTAGATTGGGCTATCAATACTTATTACATTAGATATGAAAACTGAAAAGAATGTAAAATATATATTTGTTACTAAACCCATTACCTGTTGATGTAACTAATATACTAATAATAACATGATTTTATTTAAAAAATAAATTTTCCATAATAAAAACTAGTTAGAAGTGTGACATCACTTTCATACTTTTGCAAATCTTTTAAACATCTAGCTTAGTAGAAGGCAGTTGATTACTCATATGTATATCTACGTCTGTTGCAATGTCATATGTCATAGAATCTCTGGAAACTCAACTGTAACATTTGTGAGAGAATAAGAATGAAAATAGACAAATGATGACTCATAATTATGACGAAAATAGTTTTCCCTGCAGACTCCCTGGGAAGGTTGCAAGCATGTCCTGTATGAGGATAAAAAATATCTTATTTTTAGGACTAATGCTTTAGATTGAAATTTATGATCCATAGAAGGTCAATATGTTTAATTCTTTTCATTTGAAACTACTAAACGATTCCTTTTGAGAGTAACATCCAAATTATAGATTTGGTTTTGGTTTAAGATCAAATTTCATTACTTTTTAATTCAATAGTTCTATTTCACCTTCTTTAGAAAGGTTTGTTGTATATTTTGGTCCTGCCACTGCCAAGAGCATTGGGATGGTATATGCAGGGTGGAGAAAATTTTTTTTTGATAAATAACTAAAGGTTGCTGAATCACAAAATAAATCCAATTCCATAAAAGATCAAAAAAGAAAAATCACCAGTATCTATGTTGTGTTTTAAAGAAATAGTCTTTTCATCTATTCATCTGTTAAGAACAGTAGCATGCTGAAAGATGACCCTGAAGGCCAGGTGGAATGAAGCTAAAAATCCTGGACTGCCATTTGTGTATTGGTGGAAGGATTCCGTTAATTTGTTAAAGTTTTATATAGGTGGCAGCTATGTAATTGGTAATTTCTTTCATAGAATATTTTTTGTCATATGCTCTTATTCCAACATTCCTGGGAATATGTGAAATCACGACAGTTACACTTACTACAGATTCTTGGAATCCAAGTTAATATAACAGTAATTTTAATTATTGGTCTATAAAGTTTGCACATATTTTCACCCCTAAATAGCAAGAACCCTGACCTTGTGCTTACCTTACCTATATTATGGCAGCTTTGCATTCGTACATGTTCTTGCAAGTTTACAGCTAAAGTTTATGTCACAATCACCTAAAGATCATCTTTAAATGCAGCTGCTTAAATTCTTTCCTTAACTATTGAGTTAGAGTTTTTTTTTTCAAACTGTTAAAATAACTTAAAGAGTGTAACTGGATTGCTTGCAACTCAATGGATAAATGCTTGAGAGGACGATACCCCATTCTTCACAATGTGCTTATTTTACACTGCATGCCTGTAGGTCAAAATATCTCATATACTTCATAAATATATTCACCTACAATGCACCACAAAAGTTAAAAATAAAAAAAATTAAAATCCTCAAAACTCTGAGTAAGACAAGATTCTCTAATGTTTGTATTGTTGACTACGTCCTCATTTATTTTATACCTCCTTTTCTGTAGGCATTATAGGCCTCCTAAGTGGTGTGATGACACTCCTTATTGTCTCTGAACCCCTCTGCTCAGGAACTCCCAAACACTCATCACCATCTCTAGGGGAAAGGACTTTAAACATACTTCTTACCAGATAGGATGTCACTTCCTATTTCTTCAGGAAGTTGTTTTTTTCTAACCAATCCCATTCTCTGCCTTATGGAAATATCTCCATTTCCAGGGTATATGTGCTGTTTACCATATTCTGGTATCACATGGATCATCTTTAAGGAATCTGAAAAACATATTTTCTATGCACTCGAAAGGGAAGGGAGATATATTTTAATGTAGCTAATGTGAGAATCCTCCCTAGGGGAACCCAACCTGTAATCAAAGGATGCTCCAGTTTGTCAAAACTTGCAATTGGATGTGATGTGGAGGGGTGAGTTGGAATGCAGTTCTGTGAATGGAATATTAAGGCTGCTGTCAATATTCTCCTGGGAAACAAATACAATTCAGTAAATTTTGTATTGGGCATTAAAAATTTTATTGGACAGATCTGTTTGTTTTAATTTGGGAGATGGAAATTAACAAATGATAGGTATTATCCATTAGTGGCTAAGGTCAAACACATAAGCTGTCTGTGTATTTAGGATCTGGACAGTGAGGTGATAGGAAAGACCTAAGATATTCAGCTTTACAAAACATAGTTATAAGAATATAGTTCAAAATCCTTGAGACTATTCCATGATGATTACAGTATACATATAAAGTTGAATTCTATGGTTCTGAATAGCCTCCCCCTAGTAAGTACAAAAAGTAGTATGACCTGGCTAAGCTACAGCTGGAATCAGCTGCCAGATATAAAAGGGAAACTTACAAGGCCACCATTGGTGTTCTTCCATGCAACGTGGCAATGTAGACATTGAAGTGTGTGTGAAAAACACTTCTGTCGTTAGAAAAGAGAATATTCCTTTTGATCTACTTCCTTCATTTTTTTTTTATTTTTTACTTGTTTATTTGAGCTAGTGGGTAGATAATAATTATGCACATTATTTCTTAACCTTGTAACCCTGCATTTTCAGTATTACCATTAATATTTTACAAATAAAACTGAGACCCACAGATGTTTAATTTTACTTTGCTAATAAGTGATTGTCTTGGTATTAAAACACTCTTTACCATGCATCCCTTTCAATCTCAACTTCAACAGAACCCTGGCCTCTGTTATCCATTTATATGAATTAGATATCTGAAAAACATTTCACCATATAAATTAGATAAGACCAATTTACTGATCACCTGAGCTTTGTAGTAGCAAGCGAGAGCATTTGGTTTTTAGCACTTGCACCAAATTTACCTTGATTCATAAAGGTACCTTGAAAATTGTTTGAATATTAAGTTGCATTTAGCAAAAATAAGAATGCAAAAAAATGACAATTGAACATTTGCTTTCACTTGGATATTTTGTGATATTTCAAATGTTTTTATAATTTTAGTGTAGCTATGCTTCATGGGGAATTTCTTCGTTTTAGTTTGCTTTTTCAGTGTAAGTCAATGTTAATTTTACATACACAGACATACTATTGTTCTAGAAAAAAAGTCTTGTAAGAATAATTACCTTGCCCTGTTGACAAATTGTTTAGCCTAAATAACAGTGCCATCTGCTGAAAACAACTAGTGAGTAACAGAAAAGTTTTCAAAGAGCTCAGCACAGTTTGGTTGGATAGCAGCTGCTGATGATTAAAAAAAAAAAGCAGAGGAGGTGAAGTTAAACAAAGGCTAAACCTAGAGAGAAAGAAAACTTCAGGGTACAGGAAAATGAGAACATTGATGAGGAACCTTACAAGACAAAAGGCCTTGGTATGTTATAAAACAGCATCACTTCAGGCATCTTGAAAATTTTAAAATACTCTGATTGAAATAAGAATTATCATGCAAATAAACCATTCTGGTTAATTGAAGGAGATTTGAGGAAATAGTATGATTTAATTACAGATAAATAGGTTAATGAGAATAGGTTGTTACAATTCTTAAGCCTCCTCAAAAATGTTCTGATGAAGGACTGGGTATATGTGGTATTGTTAAGACACCAAGATTAAGAAAAACATTATTTCTCAACAATGGTTAAGTTCTACTGATGTGTCTGCACTTTGTTAAATGCATATCAGACAGGAAAATCTATTTTCAAAGGAATATCTCTAAAATAAGCTTCTTGTGTTGTTCCTTCCCATGATATTTTAAATTTCTAGTTGTTTCTTTTCTTCATTGTTTTAATGTATTTTCCTATAAAAGTTTTAGGTTTTCTTATATGGCATTATGTAACCTAAATGTACCAACATGGCACATGTATACATATGTAATGAACCTGCACGTTGTGCACATGTACCCTAGAACTTAAAATATAATAATAAAAAAAAGAAAAACGGAAAATTTAGAGAAATTTTTCTGATTTCTATATTCTTTTGTCTATTTTTTAAAAATTTTTTCTCAATTTATTTGCTTTAAGTTTGTCTGTTGTATACAGGATATGATTGAATTTAACACTGTTGGCCAATGTGAAAACACATATATATTTAATAGATGAATTCAGTTCATTTACACTTATTGATCTCTCTCTCTGCAATATCTTTTGGAATTTAGGAAGCTTTGGATTTTTGTAATAATTATTACCTTTATATTAATACCTTTCCATAGTCTCCTTAGTCCCTTCTTTGCGTTTATTTACTGGTTCCCAACTATGTTAATTAGTTTTAGCTGCTTCCTCATCTCCTCCATTTCTCTTAGTATCTGATATCAAATAAATTAGTTTTCTTTTGTTTAACACATAAACAACCTGCAAGTTTATTCTATTTTTCATGTACTCTCCCCATTCTCTTTTCCATTTTTCATATTTGAGCTCATCTGTGTTTTCAGAACATATAGTCATTACATATTTTATTGACATCCTTATAACTACCCTATGATTTTAGGTATAGATAATACTTGATTCACTACCACTCTTTAAGTCAATATCTCTCTAGTCATTTGGGGTATATAAAGTTTATTCTCTGGTATGCTACTAGATAAAGTCCCATGGTAAAAAATATTTGCTGAGTAACTGCATGTTCAAAAGATTGCCTCTGAACTTAACATTTAAATAATTATTGGTCGAATGTAGAATTTTTAGCTCACCTTTTCTTTATCAAAGTATAATACTAGGTATCTCCATTGTTTTCTTGTATGATGTATTACTGTTGGAAAAACCTGATAACAGTCTATCTTTCATTTGAATTTTCAAAGTCATGTGGTTGAATTTTTGTCTGAAATTCCTTTTTAACATTTTTTCTTATAATCTAATAGGTTTATTTACTAAAATATATCTCAGTGTTTAAAAAATATTTCAGAAAACACTTCTTGCATAATGGATTAAAATTTTTGTTTTCTTTAATTGCTTTACTTGGGGAGTAAGGGGGCATACACATGTGTTGGCTCACCATCACATATCCTCCATTTCTGCCATTTTATCTCTCAATCCTTCTTTGTCCTTTCATTTCCTTGTGATAAAAAGTCCCTTATTTTTATTTACTATTTTCCACAAGGCAACATTCTTTGTGTTCATTTGCTCTTCATTCTAGTTTAGTTTGTATATATAAAATATTTTTCCTTTATGATTCTTTCTGGAGTCTTACTGCTTCTTTTGTCAAATATTCTTTTTCTCCAGTCTCCTCAATACTGAGTTATTCTGATTCTAACTCATGTTGTTCTTTCACAGCTATTATCATTATCTTAATTACTTTTAGAGTGAAATATAAGTTAATTTTTAAAAATCTAGTTTGTGGCCATGTATTTTTTTCCTTTTCCTGTTTTTTGTTTTTGTTTTTGTTTTTGTTTTTTTTTTTTTTGAGACGGAGTTTTGCTCTTGTTGCCCAGACTGGAGTGCAGTGGCGCGATCTTGGCTCACTGCAACCTCTGCCTCCTAGGTTCAAGCGATTCTCCTGCCTCAGTCTCCCAAGTGGCTGGGATTACAGGCACCCACTACCACATCCAGCTAATTTTTGTATTTTTACTAGAGACAGGGTTTCGCCATGTTGGCCAGGCTGGTCTCAAACTCCTGACCTCTTGTGGTCCACCCACCTTGGCCTCTCAGAGTGCTGGAATTACAGGCATAAGCCACCGTGCCCGGCCTGTGGTCATGCATTTTCGTTGTGCTTTAAGTGTCCATAGTGGATTCATTATTATGATCCTCATTATCTTTTTTCCGTTAAGGTAATTTTTTATTGGGTTTTCATGAGCGTCCATTTTGTTTTGTTTTTCATTTTAGAATAAAGTCTATTTTCTTGTACTTTCAAGAGAGTAAAACTGGCCAGAATAGCTCTTCTAATGTTATCAGTCTAGAGTTAGCTGTTCCTTTTTTTTTTAACTACTATTTTAATTTCAGGGGTACAAGTGCAGGTTTGTTACATAAGCAAACTTGTGTCACAGGGTTTTGTTGAACAGATTACTTCTTCACCCAGGTATTAAGCCTAGTACCTGTTAGTTGTCTTTCCTCATCCTCTTCCTCTTCCTCCTCCCACCCTCCACCCTCCAATGGACCTCAGTATCTGTTGTTCCCCTCTATGTGTCCATGTGTTCTCATCATTTAGCTCACACATATAAGTGTGACCATGTAGTATATGGTTTTCTGTTCCTGCATTAGTTTGCTAAAGATAATAACCTCCAGCTCCATCCATATCCCTGCAAATAACATGATCTTATATTTTCATGGTTGCATTAGTGTTCTATGTTGTATATCTACCACATTTTCTTTATCTAGTCTACCGTTGATGAGCATTTAGTTTGTCTTTGCTCTTGCAAATACTGCTGTAATGGGCATACACGTGCATGTGACTTTAAAACAGAATGATTTACATTCCTGTGGGTATACACCCAGTAATGCGATTGCTGGGTTGAATGGTATTTCTGTCTTTAGGTCTTTGAAGAATAGCCACACTGTCTTTCACAATGGCTAAATTTACACTCCCACCAACAGTGTGTAAATGTTCCTTTTCCCCCAAAACCTCACCAGAATCTGTTATTATTATTATTATTACTTTTTAATAATAGCCATTCTGACTGGTATGAGATGGTATCTCATTGTGGTTTTGATTTGCATTTCTCTAATGATGAGATGATGTTGAGCTTTTTTCATATGATTGTTGGCTGCATGCATGTCTTCTTTTGAAAAGTGTCTGTTCATGTCCTTTGCCCACTTTTTATGGGGTTGTTTTTTTCTTGTAAATTTGTTTAAGTTCCTTATAGATGCTGGATATTAGACCTTTGTTGGATGCATAGTTTTCAAAAACTTTCTCCCATTCTGTAGGTTGTCTGTTCACTCTGTTGATAGTTTGTTTTGCTGTACAGAAAGAAGCTCTTTAGTTTAATTAGATCCCAATGTCAATTTTTGCTTTTGCTGCAATTGCTTTTGGCAACTTTGTCACAAAATTCTTGCCCATTCCTATGTCCAGAATGGTATTACCTAGGTTATCTTCCACGGTTTTCAAACTTTTGGCCTTTATATTTAAGTTTTTAATCCATCTTGAGTTAATTTTTGTACACGGTGTAAGGAAGGGGTCCACTTTCAATCTTCTGCGTATGACTAGTCAGTTATTCCAGCACCATTTATTAAACAGGGAATTCTTTTCCCATTGATTGTTTTTGTCAGGTTTTGGGAAGATCCGATAGTTGCAGGTGTGCAGTCTTATTTCTGGGTTATCTATTCTGTTTCATTGGTCTATGTGTCTGTTCTTGTACCAGTGAGTTTGTTCTTCCATTGTTTTGATGAATTAAATATAAATCCTGATTCATATACTCTGAGATCTCCTCCCTCTGTTCCACTCTTTAAATCTTAAATTTTATTTGAACTTTCTATTTTCTTTGCCTATATTGCTCCTGTGTGCCTCAGTTTGGATTATGCAAACAGCAATTCCTCTTCAGTTATGAATTTTGTTCTGGAAGAGAGTTTATTTGTTCATCTAAGCAATTGACAGTGTCCACAACACTGCAACACCTTTATTTCTTACCTCAGTTCTTTTGCACTTAGTCATATAATCAAAGATGTGGAAATATAAATAAATACATAACACATATGATCTTGATCCCTTTCATTATACCCAGCCTTTTATTACTATACCAATAAAGTAAAAATGTTTTAAAGACAACTTTATTAATAGCCTGTTTAAGACACTGCATACTGAAGATTCAACTAATTCTTAAGGATCTAAATGTTATTTAATATTTGAAATTCATCATTTTAAAAGATCTTATAAATATTCTCATTAAAAAGCTAAATGGCTCTTGAGTCAATCATACATATTAAGGATTCCACATTTTGATAATTTAGGTAACTATACTGAAGAGTCAAAATCCAGTGTGATAAAATTCGATTATCTTATGCACATACTGATATTATCTCCTAAGGAATTCTTCTGAAAAAGTTCCAACCAGAAATAGGAAGTCTGAAAATTGCTATCTAAAGGTAAAAATAAATAACTAGGTAATTTTCTGGATTGAGGATATGTATGCCATGGGTAGAGGGTCCAGAGGAAAGAAAGGTGGCAAGAGAGTAGTCATTCATGACTTTATAGTTATATTTGAACTGAAACTTACCCTGCCCAAATATTTTTTAGAAGAAAATAAGTGGAATGTGTTAATACTCCATAAAATAATTCTTCTTGGTAAAATAACACTTTGGTTTCAAAGAACAAGTGTTATTTGTATTGTTTTATTATTTATTTCCTTTTTGGTATATTTTAATAACATGTATTAGTCACAAATATTTTGGAATGTTTCAGGAAGTTAGTGCACTTGATTTCTAAAATGTTTCTGCAATGATTCTGGTAAGGAAATGGCCTTATTACTCTTTTGAAATCACAAAGATTCAGGCTGTCTCTCTTCTCCAAGGTGTAAAACGGTAGCTATGCTTAAGGGGCTACAAAGGGGACTATAAGATATTTTGGAGAATCTAGCAGAGATGAAAAGCCTAGTTGTAGTACCATTAATTGGTAAGTTCAAGGTATACACTTTTGGTATATCTTTTAAACAAAAATTACTTAAAAATAATTCCATACTTCACAGTATATATTCTATAAGCAAGTCCACAATGCAGCCATATTTAGATATAGGCAAATAAATACATACTTTTTTTTCTGAATGTGATGTTAAAAAAAATCACAGATATCTTCTACTTATTACAATGATACATCCTTACAAAGTATAAATTAAAGAATACAAATCTAAATATTTCTCCATCGAGATAGCTTATCGTGTGAACAAATGATTTAAACATTAAGAAGAGTACTCTTACAAATGTTAATTGTAGCATAGTTAGTGAATATTGCATATTTGCTCCCTTTAAACCTAGGCCTACTAAGTGCTATGTTGTGATATAATGTGAATATTCGAGTACTTTAAGTAGATCAGTTAGCCTTCATGAGTTAAAATATGTATTTAGAACATTTTATGGATTTTAAAAATAGAAACTATAGGTAATTTATAAGCAAAAACAAGTTACCATGACTCCTTATGTTCCACCTGGAGTATTCCCTCACAGGGCTTCTTTGGAAGGATAAATACCAATCAAATACTTTATTGTTCTCCTACATATGTCCCTAAATGAGAAGTATGGAAAGTTACATGAAATACTCAGAGGACTAGACTAACATGGCAGCCCTGAGGAAAAGAACAGTAAAATAAAGTTCAACCTATCAACAAAATTACAGTGCTGCATATATTCAGTCTTTAATCTCTGCAGAGCTAATTCTACAATTAGGTAACTAATAGCGACCAACAATTTGAACTTGGAAGAATGAAGAAATCACATTGAGAAAAACTATACCTTCACTTGTCCAAACTACACTTAACTCTTTTGTTCTTTTAGACAAGTTCAGATGGGAACCAAAGTCGTGTAAGAAACATACCTTAAGAGCTCAATCAAGCTGCCTTACTCTCAGAAAAACAAAATCCAGTGGGTGGTTAACTAGATACTTCTAGAAGACAAAATAGCCACTGAGGAGCAAATTGTAAAGAATTAAATTAGAATCCCAGCACTTTGGGAGGACAAGGTGGGCAGATCATTTGAGATCAGGAGTTTGAGACCACCCTGGCCAACATGGTAAAACCCCACCTCTACTAAACATACAAAAAAAAATTACCCAGGTGTGGTGGTGCGTGTCTGTAATCCCAGCTACTTGGGAGGCGGAGGCAGGAGAACTGCTTGAACCCAGGAGGTGGAGGTTGCAGTGAGCCGAGATAGAGCCACTGCACTCCAGCCTGGGAGACAGAGCGAAACTCCATCTCGAAAAAAAAAAAAAAATTAAATTAGAAGTTCATGCAAGCCAAATTAGGTAGATAATGATTATTAGTAAAAGTTTACTTTAAACATTCTCAGGCAAGTCTAGTATGGCTTATCACAATTTGGACAATGCATATACCCCAAGTGTGCTGTAATTAGAATACAAAAATCCATATTATGCAATTTCATTTTAAATATATTTATTCGTTTATTTCATCCCTTCATTCTACACATATCTGTTGAGTGTTGACCACATTCCTGGCACTTTGTATACTTGCCGCCAAAATCACAAAGGAAACGACATGATCTAACCATGAGCATTAAACCAGCTTGTCTAACTGTAATAACATTTAGGCCTACTGGTGAGTGTCAGCCCAATGCCTGGATGTCAGAAGTTGCCTTTTTCTTTCTGAAATGTTTGATATGTTAACAAGGCCAGTGGTTGGATTTCAGTTAAGTAAAGAGAGAGTAGCAGAATCTAATGTCAGGGAGTCTCAGAGGACCAAATTACGTGAAACCTTGTAAGGTGAGAGGTTTGTTTGTTTGTTTTTGACAGGGTCTTACTCTGTTGCCCAGGCTGGAGTTCGGTGTGTGATCTTGGCTCACTGCAGCCTTGACCTCTTGGGCCCAAGCAATCCTCCCACCTCAGTCTCCTGGGTACAGACTACAGGTGCGCACCACTATGCCTGGCTAATTTTCTGTATGTTTTTTGTTTTCTTTTTGTAGAGACAGGGTTTCACCATGTTGGCCAGGCTGATGTTGAACTCCTCGGCTCAAGTAATCCACCCTCCTCAGCCTCCCAAAAAGCTAGAATTACAAATGTGAGTCACCGTGCCCAGTCAAGTTTTGCTTTTATTCTGAGAGAAACAATGGGACTTTAGGAAGAAAAGGCTTGTCAAGTAGGGGAATATTGGCAACTCAGTTTTCAACATGTTAAGTGTGAAATGCCCATTAGACATTCGAATCCAGATGTCAAATGAGTAGTTAAATAAATGAGCCTGCCATTCAGGGAATATGTGAGTTATCAGCCTCAGTCTATTTGAGAGCACCTAGAACAGAGACAGCAGCAGTCCAACGACTGAACACTAAAATACAGGAAAGGAAGATATAAAAGAGTAGGCAAAAGAGAGAAGGAAAACCCAGAGTGAGTAGTGTCCTTGAAGTGAATAAAGCATTTGACAAAGGAGGGTGTCAACAATGGTGTCAAATGCTACTGAAAAGTCTGATAAGTTAAAAATTGAGAATTGACCAATCAATTTGGCAAAACTGAGGTCAATTGTGATCTTGTCAAAAATAAGTTTTGCTGCATCAACCAGAAAGCCTGTTTGCCATGAAACAAAAAAAAGTAATTAGAGGAAAGGAAGCATAAGCAATGAGCATAGACAATTTTGTAGAATTGTGTCATGAAGGAAAGCAAAAAAAAAGTGTTATTATGTTATAATAGCACTACTTAGGTGATATAGCATATTCGGATGTGATTAGAATAATCTTATAGAGCGAGAAAAAGGAGTAATATGCAGTCAAGGAACTGCAGAAAAAAATGACACTAAGTAAAGAAGAGACAGTTTTATGAACTAGGGAAAGTATTAGCTGTAACCAGACCACAGCCAATTCATCCATAGTAACATGAGAGAAAGACAAGTACCTGTGCATTTATATGGATATAGAAATCACCAGGAATTATGAAAGAATTAGTATTGAAGACAGAGAGACAGACACAGAGAGAGAGAGAGACTAAATTTGTTAAATAATGAGGAAGAGGAACCCAGAGGTTACATGGATGCTTACGGCAAGGAGAAATAGCAGGTGATACATCAGTGGTATTTACCACTAATAGTTAAGTTTCCAAGGAGAGAAAGTAACAGTATAATTGCCCACAGGTGGCTATGAGTAACAAGGAAGACATTGATGCTACTTCCAGGCCTAGTGGTACGAGAGCAAACACTTGAGAAACTATGTGGGGAGCAGTGTTTTCAGTGGAATGTATGCTTTCTGTTAGAACAAGAACATTCAGGTAAGGTGGGATTTTCCAGGAGACAAAGTAAAAGGGTGTTGGGAGATGTGGGTGATAACGGTGTAATATTAGAGAATCCCCAAAACATATGAATGGGTAGCCTGGTGATGAAAAATGAACCAGGAGTCTCAGAATTCTTGTAGTTACTGACATAAGAGATTTTGAAAATGCTTGGGTCAGTTTTGGAGGCCTCCCTGGCAATTCTGGTGAAGCCTTGAGTGTTTTCTGGGAAGGTGGTAGATTTCAGGAACAAGACTCCAGCTTAAGGTGGTGTGAAAATCAGGGATAGGCAGGGAATCAGGAATAAGCCAAAATCTGAGAATTTACCTCCACATTCACTTTGTTTCTGAGGTAGCTGGTATTACTAGGGTAGGGTTGTTTTTATTACTTTTAGCTATGCATGTCTCTAGACAGACCTGAAAGTTCAGTCTCGGTTTCCTCTTTTGTGTGTGTGAAAAAATAATAATGTTGGGTTGTTATTGGCATTAAATGATCTTTTTTCAGACACAGTACTTAGTATATAATCTGGCACATAGTTCATTAAGTAATAATAGCTTTTAGCTATTATTGCAATTATTGAAAATGACTTTAATAACTTGATTTTTAGTGAGTTTTCTTGGTTATTAAAATGTATAGGTATACCTAAAATGGCATGTTGTGGGAAGTATTGAAAATGTGTATATTATATATATATATATATATGGATTTATTGACTTATATTTCTGTCAGATTCCTTTTCTTAAGCTGTTCAAAAAAACATCTCTTTGAAGTAACTGTAATTGAGCTTGCAACTGTAATAGGGCTTATAATTTTAATTGTAATCTGAATGCCACTGTAGTTAACTCAGTGAATCACAAGATAAACATAACAAGCTCTGTGATGTCTATAAACCATTTCTGGTGATAGCATACCCGTTAGACCCCAGTATTTGGTTACTGAATGTTCTTCTTTGGCATGTTTGATTATATTGACTCTATGGGTTTGCATTGATCTATTGGGAATTACAGACATAATATTTTTCATTTTACTAATTCTGATCCAATAAACAAAACTTCTCAAGGGTGGAGAACCAAAAATAGTCTTTAGTTTAGAAACCTCTTGAAGTGTGCATTGATATGCTCTAAACAACGTATACTTCAGAAATCTCTCTCTCTCTTTCTCTTTTAGTCTGTTCATTCATTTGGTACTAAGCATTTAGGCAATGACAAATATTTACCTAAACTGAGTATGAACAGAAATGATTGGATTGCCCCTGATTTCTTGAAGTAATAACCTTTATAAATGCCTGATAAACTTTTCAAATCTTTTTGTTTTTCTTTCTAGAAAAATTAATCATATTTGTCATACTTCTAGCCATGGTAGCCTAGTTTTGAAATCCTTAGAAGCTATGAATTTAGGATCCAAAAAGATCTTAGCATTTTTAACAAAAGAAAAATTACCAAATAAATGATTTTAATAAACATTTGAAACCTGAACATAAGACAAACTATATACTTATGGTTAATGATTATCATTATTAACATGAAAATATAACATGATTCTTATCATTATAATTTGCACAGTATTTAGGATTATACTAAGCACTTTCACCCATACTACATGGATTCCCATAGTCATCCACTGAGGCATATGTTTTTATTGTTCTTATATTACAGATGACAAAAATAATGCTCAAAAAATTCAAGTGAAATGCTTAAAGTTTCACAGAGAACTGAAAATTGAGTCTAGAGTTTGATTTCCAGACTCTATAAATGCCATACCTTTGGCACAGGTGATAATTTTAAAAATTCTACTTCTTTCTCATTTAATGACACTATATTTAGCTCTAATTGTTTTTCTTTTATTCTTTTCTTTTCTTTTTTTGAGATGGAGTTTTGCTCTTGTTGCCCAGGTTGGAATGCAATCGTGTGATCTCAGCTCACTGCAGTGTCCGCCTCCCGAGTTCGAGTCATTCTCCTGCCTCAGCCTCCCGAGTAGCTGGGATTACAGGCACACGCCACCATGCCCAGCTAATTTTGTATTTTTAGTAGAGATGAGGTTTCACCATGTTGGTCAGGTTGATCTTGAACTCCTGACATCAGGTGATCTGCCCACCTCAGCCTCCCAAAGTGTTGGGATTATAAGCATGAGCCACCACGCCTGGCTTCTAATTGCTCTTCTAAGTTCCTAACATTATTTCCAAGAAACAACAAATTCTTCCTTTGCTGCATTTTTAAAAATTCACATTTACATTGTGACCACTTTGAGTCTTTATCATTACACAAAAACCAGTCCTGTCTTCCTCTAATCTTACCTTCATAGTCTACCTGATTGTTATTTATAAAATATGGTATCATATAGCTCCATTTTTTAAATACTCAATAAATTGTTCTTAAACTAATATTCAAACCTGCACTGGAAATCTACTCATTGGCAATGTAATGCCTTCAACCTTATCCTCTATAACTCTTTTATTCCAAGCTTGGGAAAAGAGACAAAGCAAGGCCATATACCATGTATTTAAATATTTAAAATATGTAAGTAAAGCCATAAAGTAAATAAAATATGATTTCTATTTCTGCAATAGTCTCCCTTTACCCACAAGGGATATGTGCCAAGACTTCTAGAGGATGACTTCAAACCACAGATAGTACCAAACCCTGTATATACTATGTTTTTTCCATCTGATCACCAAATGACTACCAAATGACTAATGGGTGGGGAACATAGCCTAGATCAACTGGGCAAAGAGAATTTCATTGATGTTCAGGATGAGTGGGAGCAGGACAGTGTAAAACTTCATCATGCTACTCAAGACGGTGCATAATTTAAAACTTATGAATTGTTTGTTTCTAGACTTTTCCATTTAATATTTTGAGATTGCAGTTGGCCACAGGTAACTAAAACCATGGAAAACAAAACCATACACAGTAATTTGATATATTTTCATGTCAATAAAATTTAAATAAACATATGCAAACCTGTTTTCTAAGGTTTAAATGAGTGAAACAAAAAATGACTAAAATATTAAAGATGACTGAGTATTATTCTTTTGCACATAACTGGGTTTTCTGAAAAAAAAAAAAGAAGAAGAAGAATAGGGAGTTCTGGAGTCATAATTATTATACAGTGATTTCATAAAGTTTATTTTTCTTGCCTTTATTTCAACAAAATCACTAGTATACTGTAAAATATTTTTACATAATTTATGCTGAATAGAAATACTTTAAAGCAATTCTGTCCTAGTGGTTAGCCACTAATCACACATAGCTAGTCAAATTTGAATTAATTAAAATTAATTGAAGTTAAAATGTAGTTTTTGTCACTGCAGTCACATTTAAATAAATAAATAGCCACATGTAGCTGGTAGCTACTATAAGGGATGGGGCAGATAGAAAATATTTTCATCATTGCAGAAAATTCTATTGGAAAACGTTGATTTAAAGGATTAGGAAATTAAACATAGTTGCATTCAGAGTTTATATAATTTAGATATCTATTCCTCAAAAATTAAATAGAAAAATTCAAAAAATTAATTTCATAAAAGGGTATTTTTCTTCCAAAATGTAATAGTACCCATTATAATTCATAAGACAAATACAGTTAGTAAGAAATAGATATCAAATTTTAAAATCAAAATTATTTAAAGAGGAGTTTTTCATTTAATTTAGAATTTATTCTATAAAACCATATTTTTGCAATTCTAGTGTTTAATGTCTATGTGCTTGCCACTGTAAACCATGTTGTGTCTAGGTCTACACATACACAAATTTAAGTATAATGTAAACTATGTAATATTGCAAAATATTTCTCAACTACCATGTACAACTTTGAAGAATCCCACCTTATTTCATATGTACCTCTGGAACCATAGGATAAAACATTAAAGAAATCAAGAAAGGCATAGTTTGAAATACTACTGGGAGAATATATTTCATTAAGCAGAACTGTGTTGCATTCATGCCAAGGGAAATAATTTAACAAGTTAATTAATTTGTCTTTTCTCTAATTTAAATGCTTCTGCCACTCAAATTCTTTCCAAACTCTGAAGCAGCATTCATCTTCTATGTTGGCAGTGGCCCAACTCTTAAATCTTAATGGTATTTGGATGCAGCCATCTTTTGTTTTGATGACAAAATCCAGGTGATGGTTTTCCCTGGGGCCTTAACAGTGTTTGATGAGAGCAGATGTTTTCAGGGTATATAAGTTATTCGGTGCTAACATATCTCCCACATTCACAATCAAAGAATTTCTATTTGGTCGCTGTGACCCACTAACAGTATCTACAGTAATAAACTAAATGAGAACTGGGTGGGTTCTAGTCACAAAGCCCTCCAAGTCACCATGTATGCTCAAGATGGCCTTCCTGCCTGAAGAGAATGACTGGGAAGGTGATAAGTGAGGAGTCAAGGAGAACAGTTTGTAACTATGTGTTCTGACACGGCAGATTCAAGTTACTGCTAAAAGGTCAAAGCAAAGTTCTGATTTTCTGTTAGCATCTGGCTAGCAGCCCAGGTTTAACTCCTCTTAACTTCACATTGATATAACTATTATATCAGGAGAAATCAAAACAAAACCATACACATAAAAATATGAAAACTCCCCACTTTCAAGCTAGTATCAACAAGCAACTAGTGCCAGAATCTTAACTTTAATGATCAACCCTTTTATTCCTACTTAGTGGATTGATTTTAAATCTCAGCTAGTGTATTATTATCCTTCTAATTGTATATAATGATATATACACTGTCCTAAGAATTTATTAACTACATTTTCTTCCCAAGCAACCTGAGGCTATCCTTGTCAGTAGGTTGTCAGATAAAATAGAGGAGGCCCAGTAAATTTAAAATTTGATTAAGCAATGGATGCTTTTGTAGTGTAAGTCTCAAACATTGCAGGGGACATAATCATAATAAATTACTGTAAGTGGTGCATCTAATATTTTAATTTGCTAAATCTAGCAATCCCACTTGTGGGTCTAGACTGTCTTTTTTATCCTTCCATTCTTTTCACATCTCATTAGTCTGGTTAATATCTACTTTCTAGCTCCAGATGGGGAGATAGAGCAGACTTTTTTCTCTCTGGCCTAGAGATCTGAAACTGTATTTGAACCACAGAAAGAGCTTTAAAATGAGCTGCATGCCCAGGAACCAGCTAGGTCCAAGATAAGGTAGAGGCATTTGTATTTTTAAAAGCGCCAAAGTTTATAGTAATAAGCAGCTATTATGAAGAACCACTCAGAGAACTGAATGGCATCCTCCTGTCGTCCTATGACCCAGTAGAAAAGAAATGAAAGGTTCTCTTGTTGAACAGAGGACTAAGGATTACAATTTCTATGTACTCCAGCATGTAGGACTAGCCCATGCTGACGGAGGAAAACTGTTGATAAGTGAGGTCCTGTCAAAATACAAATTGTTCCTTCCTAGTCTGGCAAGAAGAAAGCCAACATTAGTGTCATGGATCCCAGCAGACACCATACCAATAGCACAGACCATTTACTGGTTTATCCTGACCTCTTCATAAGGCTAACTGGGCAGGGGCAGTGTAGGTAGGACCCAAGCAAGTACTATACATAGCAGCTGGCCAGTGTGTTTCGACTGGGCTACCCCAGCTCACAAAGGATGGCAGGATATTTACAGAGTGGGTTTCCCCAGGCAAAAACAATCTAGTACTTTAAAAAATATAACTAAAAGCACCCTTTTATTTCAAACATAATATTGGTTTCTAGATTGAAAAGTTGCATTATAATGAAGTTACATTAGTCCATTTTGTATCTGAAAGTTAAAGACTTTAGTTGTATCACTGAATGATCTGGTGACTCCAAAAGTAAATTCTTGTTACAAAATTGTAGTGTTTGAAGTATCCTAGAACATTACTACTCAAATTATGGTCAGAAAAACAGCAGCTAGATACCATCTAGGACCTTGTTAGAAATGCAGCATTTCAGGTTCCACTCCAGACCCCAAAATCAGAATCTGCATTTTAACAGGATCATCAGATTATTTTATGTAAATTAAAGTCTGAGAAGCATTGATCTAGACCCTTGGAGAGGTTATGGCTCAGCGACCTCTACCAAGATATACCAAAGCACAGCACAGGAAGTAAAATAAATAATACACATTTAAACACTCCATTCCCAATTTGCAGATTGGGACTTCTGTTCCACTCCAGTGTTGGAGAGGAGAGGGATGAGAGGTAATAGCTGGACAGGTATTTGCTGACCAGTACAGTCACGAACTGGCACTGCCTCCTCTGGGCAGGATGGATGTTTAAAGCCTTCTTGACTTACTGCATTGGTGAAAATCTCCAGTAAATACAATGTTGATCATTTCTGATCTTAGGGGTTTATTATTTTTAGTAGATACTATCAGGTTGATCATATTTTATCAGATTTTATCATGCTAAAAGTTTTTACTATGAATGACTGTTGAATTTTATAATTTTTTCTACAAAAATTAGAATAAAAAATACTTTGTGATTAATTAGTAATATTGTATTTTTAATATAATTGTTTTATTGATACACCACAGTTGTACATATTTAGTGTGTGTGTGTCTTTTTGATATATGCATACAACGTGTAATGATCAAATCTAGGTAACTGGGATATCCATTACTGCAAATACTTATGAATTTTTTGTGTTGGGAACATTCCAAATCTTTTCTTTTAGCCATTTTGAAGTATGCTATAAATTCTTGTTAACTACAGTCACCCTACTGTGCTATGGAAAACTAGATATATTCCTTCTATCAAACTGTATTTGTACCCATTAACCAACCCCTCCTCATCCTCCCTCCTATCCTTCTGAGATTCTGGTAACCACCATTCTACTCTCTACTTCCATGAGATCAATTTTTTTCTAGCTCCCACATATGAGTGAGAACATGCAATATTTGTGTGTGCCTAGCTTAATTTAACTCAAGAAAATGTCCTCCAGTTCTATCCATGTTGCTGCAATTGACAGAATTTTGTCCTTTTTATGACTAGATAATATTTTATTGTGTACATACGCCACATTTCCTTATCCATTCATCTGTTGATGGACATTTAGGATGATTCTATATCTTCACTATTGTGAAAAGTGCAGATATCTCTTTGATATACTGATTTCCTTGTTTGGATATGTACCCAGCAGTGAGATTGCCAGATCAGATGATAGTTTTGTTTTTTTGAGGAACTTCCATATTCTTTTCCATAGTGGTTGTTCTAGTATACATTCCTACTATCTGTGTAAAAGCATTCCCCTTTCTCCACATCCTCGCCAACAACTCTTAGTTTCTGTCTTTTTGATAACAGCCGATTTAACTGAGGTGAGATAATAAATCATGGTAGTTTTGATTTGCATTTCCCTGATGATTACTGATGTTGAGCATTTTTTGTATACCTGTTAACCACTTATATGTCTTCTTTTAAGATGTCTATTGAGATCTTTTGCCTATTCTTTAATTGAATGATAATGATTATTAATTTTTTGCTATTGCATTATTTTAGTTCCTTATATATTCTGGTTATTAAACCCTTCTGCAGATGGACAGTTTGTTTTCTCCCATTCTGTAGGTTGTGTCTTCATTTTGTTGATTGTTTCCTTTGCTGCTCGGAAGCTGTTCAGCTTGATGTGATCCCATTTATCAATTTTTGCTTTGGGTGCTGGTTATTTTGAGGTCTTTCTGAAAAAGTCTTTGCACAGACCAAAGTTTTCTTGTAGTGGCTTCATAGTTTCATGTCTTACATTTAGGTCTTTAATCTACTTTGATTTGATATTTGCATATGGTGAGAGAGAGAGGTCTAGCTTCATTCTTCTGTACATGGATATCCATTCCTCTCAGCACCATTTATTGAAGAAACCATCCTTTCCCCAGTGTATGCTCTTGGCACCTTTGGCAAAAATGAGTTAGCTATAAATGTGTGGGTTTATTTCTGGGTTCTCTATTCTGTTCTATTGGACTATGTGTCTGTTTGTATGCCTGTGCCATTCTGTTGTGGTTACTATAGCTTTGTAGTATATTTTGAAGTCAGGTAGCATGATGCCTTCACTTGGTTCTTTGGCTATTCTGGGTGATTTGTGGTTCCATAAGAATTTTAGGATTTTTTGTTCTATTTTTGTGAAGAATGTCATTGGTATTTTGATAGAGATTGCCTTCAATCTGTACCAAGATTGGAAACATAAACATTCTACTTTTTACACAGTCCATAAAATGTCAGATTTTGTTCAATGTATTCAATCCAATGGTATCTATGCAAAGTAAACTGTATGTATATTTGTATCAAATTCATCATAAGTTATGTGGACCATATGGAAGAAATAAAAACATATTTTTCAACATATTTGCAGATATGGATAATAGAATTTGAGCTATGCAAGGAGACCTTAGAAGTTATATGATCTAGCCCATTCATTTTATCAATAGAGTTATTCAACAACTTGTTTCAAGGCAGGGAGTCAATGTTCCCAATAACCAGTTCAGTGCTCATACTTGTATAATATGCAGCCTTTTCCCATGTTCTCATCATGAAATGTTGTGGACCTGCTCTTATATTTCTGATTGGTCAAAGCACTGGACTTGCTGTAGATAAAGAATTTATTGATGGCAATCAAAAAATCCCAACTTTGGAGGAATTATAAATAAATAAAAACTTTCTGAAGGGTCATTTTTTCCATTACGCATCAAAATACTTAAACTTTTCATGTCTTTTGCCTAAGCAGGCTACAATTTTGTAATTTATATTAAAGAAAAAAATGGGATTTTTTTCTCACAAATTCTGTAATGCTTAGAGTATAGACTAGGAAACCTCATAAAGATAACTGCCATTTCTGAGAACTCAATTAGTTAATGTGACTGAGAAATATGATAAAGTCTTATTATATAAATCATAAAATAAATTACAATCTCAGAAATGAACCGATTGATTTTTAATTGATAATTAACAAAGGAAGAAGTTAAAGCATATGAAAAATATTAATAAATAAATGCCAATTAAAGCAAGAGTAGAATATTACTTTGTCAAATAACAAATTAAAAATGTAGTAATTAATTAATTATTTCCATACCTAATTGGTGAGAGTGCTTCATAACAGGCACTGCTCTGTGTTTTTGGGAAAATCAGTTATTAAAATTTTCTGCAGGGTTGATTTTTGCCATCAATCATCAAAATCCTTTAAAAAACCCCATAATTTTGCCTAAGTTCATTAATAGAAATTAATATTAATAAATAATTGCTTATAAAGAGATGTCACTGAGTATAATTAGCAACAGTCAATTTTTAATAACCCTTTTAATAGCAAAACTATGGACATTCATCAAATAAATTATAATTCATCTTTATGGACACAACTTAATGGAACCAGTAAATTGGATTTTGTCAAGTAATGTGAAATTATATTTCAAATATTTTAATAAAAGTTACAAAGAAGGAACAAAATTTGGAGTAAAATGGTATGTTCCAAATTTTAGATAATGAGAAGAAATATGAATATATATATTCTGGGGTTTAGATTATGGCTGATTTTTATTTCTTCTTTTATGCTTTTTGGAGTTATCTTGATTTTCAGCAATGAAAATGAAACTTAAATATAATAATAAACTATATTTTTGGACAGAATACAATAGAAAGAAGGCTCCACAAATATGTTTAAAAGCTTATATAAACACATATGAGAGAGGCGGTAAAAGTGAAGCAGTGTTGAGTTAGGGAAAGATCAGCTTTTTTTGTTGTTATCATAAAAACAAGGTTTAATACTCTAGCTATGTTACTGCCTCGCAGTCTTAACATCTTGGAGCTCTAGTATCTTTCCATCATTCTTTTATTTGAACTACTTTACACAGTCATCAAATTATGTTATAAAATACTATTAGGTTTGTATTCATAAAATAAAGAGAAAGAACAATTACCTCTGTAGTTAAAAGTAAAAGACAAAAATTTAAGCTATTTAAATGTAAAATTTATTTAAAATCTTGTTTCATTTTACATTCATCATGTATAGATTACAATTTACTCCATTACATAATTGCATTTGGCTTAAAATGAAGATATTGTAAATTGCTTAACATAAAACAATGCTTTCTTTCAGGTGCTCCATTGTTTACTCTGTGCTATCACATTCCTGCCTATAAAATTACATATATATCTGCCTTAATACTGCCTCGGGCTCAAGAAGAGATATCACAACAATTTGAAAATTTTTGTGGCTGTATCTAAAATTGCTGTTTGTTCTTTATTGAGAGCAGTGAAACTCCCGCATCTTAGCCAAGTATACAGTGAACCAACTACACTTTGTGTCTCCCATTGCAGCTAGGTGTGGCCAAGTGACTAAGTTTCGGACAATGGAATGTATATTAGAATGGTGAGAGAAAATCTTAGGAACTTTCCTTAACAGGGAGATAATTCTATAAAGAAGGAATCCTTTAAAAAAATATCGTTCTAGTTTTTCTTTTTCTTGAGACAGAGTCTCCCTCTGTTGCCTAGGCTGGAGTGCAATGGCATGATCTCGGCTCATTGAAATCTCTGCCTCCCGGTTGAAGCAATTCTCCTGCCTCAGTCTCCTGAGTAGCTGAGATTACAGGCATGCACCACCCTGCCCAGCTAATTTTTGTATTTTTAGTAGAGATGAGGTTTCACCATGCTGGCCAGGCTGGTCTCGAACTCCTAACCTTAGCTGATCCACCTGCCTCTGCCTCGGAAAGTGCTGGATTATAGGCACGAGCCACCACATCCGGTCTAGTTTTTCTTTACAGTTAGCTGGAAGGAATGCATGATGTTTGATGTTAGAGTAGCTGCCTGACCACAAAGAGGAGTCACATGTGAGGATAGCAGCACAATAAAATAGGCTCCTGCAACTGCTATATAATCTTTGGAAAAACTGCCTGAGCTATTGTTTAACAGAAAAGTAAATGTTTCTTGTTTAAACTACTGTTATTTTGGATTTATTGGTTATCTACAGCTAAACCTAAGTTTACCTTTCAGATTACCTGCGCCTCTTTTGATTTGGCTGAGAGAAGGTAGAAAGCAGCACTAACTCCTCTCTCTAGAAACTGTGTTTAATTCCTCAGTCTCTGGAAATTTATTTGTTCTATTCCACGATAGCCTAAGCTTGGTCTTTCTATTAGTGGTATTGCTCTTATTTTTACTCCTTCATAACTCAACTTCAGTTCCCCTGGAAACAGAATTAGACAGATCCTGTCTGAAAGAGTAATAGAGTAAATAGCATTTTATAATTTGCTGATAAAGCTTTTCTCTTAGCTTACAAAATATATCTCAAGAGTACTGGATAAAATACGCTATAGTTCAAGAGAGTGCTTTCTACAAGGTTTTACACACACCTGACACGATTAATTAATGCAGCATCCACCTTGTTATTAATTGATAAAAGTGAAAATAACATGATAGCTAAAATTCCTGAGTAAGCAAAATAATGCTGAATCCAGTTGTGCAATACATGGAGATGTGATCATGATTTAACACGTAAACAAACTATCTGCTCAGAAAACATATTCAGTTGATTAAATAGTAGACTCTAAAACTGACTGAGATTTGAATTGCTCTGAAAATATACAGCTATATTGTGCCTTTTGAATTATATTTCATGATGATTAACCTTATATTCTTATTTGCATGATTTTCTTCATTAAACCAGTCTTTATGAATTCAGTCTGAAAAGGTAGATCAATGTGCAAGAGGAAATGCTTATTTTACATCATAACCGATATGGTTTAGCTGTGTCTCCACCCAAATCTCATCTTGAATTGTAGTTACCATAATCTCCACGTGTCCTGGGAGGGACCGGGTGAAAGGTAATTGAATCATGGGGACAGTTATGCTCATGCTGCTCTCTCGTGATAATAAGTGAGTTGTCACAAGATCCGATGGTTTTATAAGGGCTCCTCCCCACCCCCTCACAGTGCTTCACTCTGCACTTCTTGCTGCTGCCATTTGAAAAAGGATGAGTGTGCCTCCCCTTCCACCATGACTGTAAGTTTCCTGAGACCTCCCCAGCCCTGCAGAACTGTGAGTCAATTAAACCTCTTTCCTTTATACATTACCCAGTCTCAGGTATTTCTTCACAGCAGTGTGAGAACAGGCTAATACAATAACCAAATACTTTAAACAGTATATATTGTGTTAATATTGACATCTTAATATAATATATGAAATATATTCATTTTAATGAGAAAATATTTATCAAATAAGTCCTGATATACCTAAATATTGGGAATTTGTCCATTTTTCTTCTTATAAAAACCATCTACATCTTTACACCACAATCTTGCAGAATTTGAGATATAAGTATGGTTATATCTAATGTAAGTATGACTTATGTGTGCTTATTTTAATTTTCTATTTTTAAAAAGAACTTAGTAAAGGAAAGAAAAAACATTAAAATGATAGATTTTAAAATCATGGAAGGCATACAATTTTAGCTATGAGTTGTAGCTGATGTTGGAGCTTGTAGGTATAAATAGGCTATTAATCTCTTTCTTTATAATAATATATGAGTGAAGAATAAATATGAATCTTATTGGATATAGTTTAGTAAATATGTTTGGTTAGTCAATTAGCTGCTAAATCAGACATTTTGATTTGGTTTACTACACTCATGACAATAAACACAAATTAACAAGTAATTCATATCCTATATTATTTTGTCCCCAAGGAGACTTTTGAATATTCCTTCAGATAATATTCACAGGGAATCACAGCTATTTGCATTCTGTGGATCTATAGGGGCATATGCTTGCTGGCACATTGAGGACAATTGCTTACTTTATATACAATTGATAACATTATTATATATTTTTCATCAGTTATTTCTTTTGTGAAAAAGATAGGGAGAAGGTAAACATATATAAACTATATTTTTAAGCAAAGTTAATTTTCATATAATAGTGTAGCAATTCTGTGAGAGAAGATTTGGGAAGAAACTATAAACTTTGGCACTTGCCCATTTACTTAGTTACAATAATTTAAATGGACCCAGAACTACAATTTAGGATGAAAATGTAAAAATGACACCAACGTGCTCTAACAGAAATAAGTCTGGTCAGTGTGGAGATTCTCTACAAAAAAATAGAACTTTATTTGAAGAACAAGATGAGTAATTACAGGAGATGATACGTAGGAAACTATTCTGACAGCATTCACTGGTTCTCTGTTCAACTAGGGACTAATGATATTTTATAATATTAATTTGTTTTACATTTACAACATTTATTATAGAATATTTCATTTTCTTATAGAAAAATTAGCCTGTAGCATAAGGGAAAAAGAAAAGAAAAATAAATATAAATACAACCATGCATTTCATCACTGTAATCAATTTGGGATAATTTTTCCATATACATACATATATAGTTAAATGGTGATGGAATTTCATATTCTTTAGTCATAGTGCATTGTTATATTACTAAATATATTTCTAAATAATCATTTAATGGCTATCAATAATGATGCTGGCTGACACTTTGGGCAAGAAATAAAAATCCATACCCAGAATAGATATTTATACCTGAAGAAATAAGCAACTCGTCTTCCAAGATAGAAGGATCTCCACAAAAGACTCAGTACTGGCTTCTCTTGCTGGCATTCAGAGGCAGCAATAGCTAGATTAGTCTTGATAAATTGGGAGACCATGTGTCAAACCCATGCTACCCTCCATCTCTGCCACCCTGACACTCCATTCATGTGCCTATCATCCCAGTTCCGGGGTGGCCCATGTTGAAGGTTAGTGAAAACCAACCAGACAAGTCAGTTTGTTTGTTTGGTTATTTGTGGTTCTTCAGTGGAGGATGCTTTCTGGAAGATATTAACATATGATTCAAATATATTCTCAATTAGTTACTATTCTTGTGTCCATCCACATGCGTTATTCCAGACTTTCTTATCTCCCATCACTCGAACTTTCTGTTTCTACAATCTTAATTAGCTGACCAGACCATTTTTTTTGCCCAAGAATACATGTACAGTCAGCCCTTCATATCTATGGGTTCTACATCCATAGATACAACCAAGCATGGATTGAAATATCTAATATCTATCTATCTATCTATCTATCTATCTATCTATCTATTTTTTTTTTCAAGATGGAGTTTCACTCTTGTTGCCCAGACTGGAGTACAATGGCATGATCTTGGCTCACTGCAAGCTCCACCTCCTGTGTTCAAGTTATTCTCCTGCCTCAGCCTCCCAAGTAGCTGGGATTACAGGCATGCACCACCACGCCCAGCTAATTTTGTATTTTTAGTAGAGGGGGTTTCACCATGTTGGTCAGGCTGGTCTTCAACTCCTGACCTCAGGTGATCCACCCGCCTTGGCCTCCCAAAGTGCTGAGATTACAGATGTAAGCCACCACGCCCCATTGAAAATATTTTTAAAGAAAGGATGGTTGTGTCTGTGTCAAACATGTACAGACTTTTTTCTTGTCATTATTCCCTAAATAATATAGTATAACAAATATTTACATAGTATTTGTATTATATTGTATATTATAACTAATCTGGAAATGATTAAAGTATATGGGACAATGTGCATAGGTTAATGCAAATACTACACCTTTTTAAATAAGGGACACGAGTATCCAGTGATTTTGGTATCTGTTGCAGGGATAGGGAGGGAGGGATCTTGAAACCAATCTCCCATGGATACTGGCCACTTCTTATTTTAAATGAAGTAGATGACCTAGTGTGTTGCTCTCAGCTCCACCCATTAGGAAATATTTGCCCTCTCCACTTTTTCAAGGACATTCCTGAAAGTTCCTATAATACAGCCATTATTCCTTTCCAGAATTGTCCCATATTCTGAATTGACATCAGCAGACCAAGCTTAGGTTTTTTCTTCATCTTTCAGCTGGTCATTCAAGAACTCTTATAAAGCAATAGATATGAGCTGAGAGAAGGCCAAGTTTACAATGGTGGTGGGTGACACAGGCATCAGAGCTACTTGCTCAATTATTTTCTGGGGGCCAATATGAGAATAGTGTGAGCTCAACTCAAAAGATACAGTGATTATTTTGTCTTTCTCAAAAATGGCAGATTCGAGGCTTTATTTGCACACCTCACCCACTTGGAAATAGCAAAATAATGTGTACAGATTCACACTATGAACATTTACCCAAGGAGGAACACAGGAGCTTAACATAAAAGTGAAAAAACGTTGAGTAATTTAAAGAATATAGTGGGCAGCAGTCTGCTCTGCAGGTTCAGCAGAAAATTGTGAGTGAGTCCCCATTGTATGAGAGGAGGAGAGACTGTCTCTCTGATGCACATTCCCACTGAGGAGTCAGGCAATCCAGGCCATGGGGGAGCTCCTTGACCTCACCAAGTATTGGATCTGACATGGGAAGCAGAGGGGAGACCCAGAGAAGGAGCATCACCAGAAAAATGTGTTTCATGCCAGACCCAAGCACCACACACAGAAGGCAGCCATTTCAGATTCTAACTCATAGGCATCTGTGCTAAAATCTGACAACAAGCACAGGCAGCAGTTACTGGCTGGGAAGTTCTCTGGATTGAGATTTGTGACCTAGTCTTGAATGAGGAGGAGCCCACACAGCTCTGAGCTCACCACTGAGAGGTGAGACTGACGTGCAAACAGAACTGGGAGGGACGTGGCCTTTAAGCCACAGTGTTTGTCCAGGCCAGAAGTCTCCGGCCTGGGGGAGTTTCTTAAACTGAGAACAGTCTGCTCGGGAAATGGCGGATTGTTTAAGCTTATTGCAAGCAGCAGACTGCAGCAGGGAGCTCTGCCAGGTGGAAAGCAGGGAAGAAAGGCAAGTCCCACTACCACCTGCTAAGCTGCCAAATTGCCTTTCATTCCCTGTGCTGGCTCTTTGGCACAGCAGAGATTTCTCCACTCCTCCCTGGACTGATGTTCCAGAGGCTTTCTGTTCCCTGTTGTGGCTGGTGCTTGCCTCTGCAGTTGGGGAGCCCAGGCACAGACTTCTCTGGCCGACCCCTACCCAGCTTTGCCCCCCTCCACTCACCTCAGAAGCATAGCAGGGGACCAGGACCCCTGGGAGTTCCATGGCCCAGCACATCTCCTTGGACATTAGAGTACTTCTAATTAACAAAGGTTAAAAATAGGCTTTGCTGCCACCAACACAGTGGGCTCTCACCTGCAAGAGTCACCCACAGACAATTACAATACCTGCTGACACAATTGCACAGCATTTGGGAAGGAGACAAGCTTTGCACAGCCTCTGGTCTCACCATTTCTGATACCACTCCAGCTACTCAGAAGGCCCTGAGCCCACTCACCCAACCAGTACATTACTACTACAACTTGTATTTGAGAAAGCTACCACACTAAGGCTATTTATAACCAAGGAAATCATAAAGAGTTTATGCCAAGCCTTACCACTACCACCAGGGCTGGTGATTGTGCCTGCCATTAGGAGACCTAAAAAGGCAGGCCTACCCAGCCCAACTCCACCAAACTTTGCCCTTTCTCCAGGGCTGATATTGGATGCCAGGCCACTAGGCATTTTATAGATGAGCCCACTTCTGGAGGAACCAGAGAGCCTTTCCTGGTAACTAAGATCGAGCATAAATTATTCTGCTACCACTGCAGCCAGCTCTTACCTGCATTTGCAACCTACTGCCTAAAGGTTGAACTACACAATCCCATCCAAAATCTGCCGACACAAGTGCACAGCACTTGGGAACAAGATAAGTGTCTTAAGATCACCACCATCTCAGCTGTACAGGAGACTGTGAGCCTGCTCAAATGCCCAGTATATCACTACAACAATCAGCATTTGAGAAAGTCACCACACTAAGGCTGTGTATAACCAAGGAATTCATAAAGAGCTTTTGTCACTGCTAGGACCCAGAAGCAAAGCTAAATGCCCCTATCCACACATTATATTCACATCCTCAAGGGAAAATTTTTCAAAGTAGTCTAAATGAAAGTAAATTCAAAAATAAGAAGTCCAGTTTCTCTAGGTGAGAAGAAGCCAACATAACAATTTTGGAAGTATGAAAAAACGGTGTGTTGCAACACCCCCAAAGGATTTTTACTAACCCTCCAGCAATAGATACTAACCAAAATGAAGTATTTGAAATACAACATAAAGAATTCAAAATATGAATCTTAAAGAAGCTCAATGAGATTCACACAAAAGGTGAAAGCCAATACAAAGAAATCAGAAAATCAATCCAGGATATGATAGATACCAAAGAGATAGTTATTTTAAAAAAAAAGAACTAAACAGAACTTCTGGAAATATATAATGCATTGAGGGAATTACAAAATACAATTGAAAACTTCAGAAATAGACTGGACCAAGCAGAAGAAAGGAATCTCAGAACCTGAAAACAGGTCTTTTGAATTAACGCAGTCAGACAAAAGCAAACAAAAATATTTTTTAAAAATGAGCAAAGCCTTCAAAAAGCATGGGACTATATAAACCATCCAAACCTATGAATAGTAGGTATTCTCGAGGGAAAAGATAAAAGAAAATGTCTGAAAAATCTATGATAGGAAATAATTTAGGAAGATTTCACTAGTCTAGCAAGAGATCAAGACATCCAAGTACAAGAGGCTCAAAGAACTCCAAGAAAAATATATTGCAAGAAGGACCTCACCTTGGCTATTTGGTCTCTTTTTTGGTTCCATATTAATTTTAAAATATTTTTTTTTATAATTCTGTGAAGAATGTCAATGGTAGTTTAATGGGAATAGCATTGAATCTATAAATTACTTCAGGCAGTGTGGCCATTTTAATGATATTGATTCTTCCTATCCATGAGCATGGAACGTTTTTCCATTTGTTTGTGTCATCTGTGATTTCTTTGAGCAGTAGTTTTCAGTTTGCCTTGCAGAGATCCTTCACTTCTTTTGTTAGTTATATTCCTAGGTATTTTATTCTTTTTGTGGCAATTGTTAATGGGAATTCATTTGTGATTTGGCTCTTGGCTTGACTGTTGTTGGTGTATAGGAATACTAGCTTGGCTTGACCATTGTTGATGTATGGGAATGCTAGCGATTATTGCACATTGATTTTTTATCCTGGGACTTTGCTGAAGTTGCTTATCAGCTTAAGAAGCTTTTGGACTGGGACGATGGGGTTTTCTAGATATAAGATCATGTCATCAGAAAACAAGAATAGTTTGACTTCCTCTCTTCCTGTTTGAATACCTTTTATTCTTTCTCATTAAGAGAAAGCAGTCAGGATATTCTCAAAGAACTTAAAACAGAGCTACCATTCAATCCAGCAATCCCATTACTGGGTATATACCCAAAGGAAAATAAATCATTCTGCCAAAAAGACACATGCCCCTGTATGTTCATCACAACAGCAAAGACATGGATCAACCCAGCTGCCCACCAATGGTAGACTTGATAAACTGAATGTGATACATATACACCATGGAATACTACGCAACCATAAAAAAGAATGAAATCATGTCCTTTGCAGCAACACGGATGCGGCTGGAGGCCATAATCCTAAGTGAATTAGCACAGGAAGAGAAAACCAAATACCACATGTTCTCACTTATAACTGGGAGTTAAACACTGAGCACGTGTGGACACAAACATGGGAACGATAGACACTGTGTACTACTAGATGGGGGAGGGAGGGAGGGAGACAGCTATAGGTTTAAAAACTACCTACTGGGTACTAGGCTCACTACCTGGGTGATGGAATCCATATCAGCATCACAAAATATTCCCATATAAGAAACCTGCACATGTATTCTCTGTATATAAAAGTTGAAATTAATAAAAAGTAAAAAAAGTAGTTGAAATGAAAAAAATGAGAGTTACCCATCTGATATTACTGATATCTTGGAGGCATTGTCCCCATAAACCTTGCATAAAGCATCGATGATTCCATCATTCTTCCACCCAAGCTTCACCATAAATTCGATGTTTGTTTTGGCTTCAATTTTAGCAAAATTCATGTTGCTGTGGTAAAGACTGTTTTCAAACTAATGTCTTATCTTTCTTAGTGCCTCAAACTAGATCCTATTCAGACATGTTCTAAGAAGTTAGTACAAGCTTATTTTGGTGCAAACAAATTTTGAAATCCATGTATAGTTTTTCCATGATGTGCATTTTCATGAACTTATTGAGGACCCCTCGTATGATCTACATAAAATATCCTCTGGTTCAGATTTTAGTTAAACTGCATCATGACCCATGCTAGAGAATATAGTTGCTTGGTCTTAATTTTCCTGCTTTAACAATAAAAAACATGCCGTGTTAAAGAAATTAGTTTTGTTTTGTCAGACATATTCTGAAAACTGTTTAAAAAATGAATTTTAAAAATCAGCTTTTTATACAATTTAACCACTTAAATTTAGGTGGTATTAATGCAAATAAAATAATATATTTGGAATCTATTTAAAGTTTTGGGATAATATGCCCCTCATATATCTGTAGTAAGGGTGATTTTCGTCTAAAAGACTAGTCTAAGAAGACTGAGATCCCTTTAACATTGAAAAAAATAAATGCACCATCCACAGGTTGCTATAGTTTCAGGTTAGCAGAAAAATGAAATTGGAAGGTCACCAATAAGTTCTCAGCATATTCCTTTATACAAAAAGAAATCATATCAATGCAGTGTAAAAACCTAACACGATTTAGGACAATACAGGCACTTTGAAAATTACAAAACCATTAGTCAATACCATATTAAGCTGATTTATTACCCTCTAGTGCCACAGTCTTTTAGCTGCTGATGGGGATCCAGTTAAGAAATAAGATTATGACTCCTTTCTTGAGGTTTTCATACACTACCTTCTCAAAAATAAAGCAAATTAGACAATAAATCATTGTCTATATCACTTCTCAACTAGTACCAATCTAAGAGGCAGATAATTCGATTGAAAATTACTTTCCCTTCCCTTGTATCAAAATTCTGTACAGTCGTATTCATTCAAATATAATAACGCAGAAAACTCCTTGATTGCAAAGAAAGAAACCTAATTTGAACCAGGTTAAAAATATTAGAGGGCAATATTTTTCTGGATTATTTAGTGAGAGCTTCATGATCAGTCTCCAGTACAAAATCTCAAGGAAGGTTTTGGTTGCCCCTATTTTGCGGGTTCCTACTCGGGTCACGTATCTTCTTAGTTCATGGATAGTTCACTTGACCAGGTAAAGAAAGGCTGATGACGTACTCACATTCACTTAACTGCCCTCTTGCTCACCTCTCTGTTAGAATCAGGATGGTATTTGTTAGCAATAAAGGAACTGCCATCCAAAATTCATGATACCAGCCATCATATCTCTATATTGCAGCCTCTTTGTCTACCTTTGGGTCCACTGGCCCAGAAGCACCTCTGAATCTTCTCAGTAGGTCACTTGTCATACACATAGACTGGGAAACCAAGGTTATTTCAGAGACAAGCAGCTTCATGCTCATTTATGTAGCCATCTCCCTTTACCACCACTATGCTGTCACTGAAGGTTGTTGGATTTAATCTAGAGAGATGCTTTTTAGCCATTTCCAGGCTTTCGGGTTCCTACAAGCTTTATTCAGAAACTATACCTCGAATACCCCTGTTGTTTTCAAGATCTCTGATACTTATCTTGGTGTTTCTAAAGTTCCCCCTTCCCTGTTTCAGCCCAATTGTTAATGGACTGAAAACAGCTGTGCCTAATCTATTTCTACTACCTCTCTTCTACTTCTCACAAACCACTAAGAAGAGTAAATTCACCACTTCTTTTCTTATATAGACTTCTCTAGATTATATCTTTCTTCTTCCCTATAGAAACTAAAATTCACAGCTCTGTAAGGCAAAAGTGTATCCCCATTAAAATATGTGTTAACTCTATGATCTAGTCTTCCATGTTCATCTCTCAATGTTATTATAACCTACGAAAATTTAGGAAATCCTTTTCTGTCTTGATAAAATCTGGCTTTTCAGATTATTATCATGTTTCTAACTCAAAGAAAGTTGATTTTAGATTTCAAAAGCTTCTTATTGATCCCTAATTTCACTTAATTTTTGTTCTAATAATCCTAATCATTCCCAAGTCAAATGAATGCCTCTAACTGTATAAGGGGAAGTCATAAGCACAAAAAATGTACAAGTAAACTGCAAACATTTGTAGTTTCTTTGGAACACATTATCTCTGAGATACATAGATACCAAGTTTTTGCCAAAATATTTCAAACATTTTCCAAATACATTCCTATCTAATAGTTGTGGTTTGGGTCACTGAAAATGATGAAGACCATTAATATTTTATGCATGTGTGACAACTGCTCATAACCCCAAAGATTTAGCAACCCAAAGGTCACATATTCTTCACCTCCAAGTACCATGAATTCCTCAGTGTTTAATAGCTAATTAGTATGCTCTTTCCTATGAGACAGAAAACCAAGAGAACCTTTACTCTAGTTACTATGTAGATATTTTTGTGTAGTGGGCTAGTGGGGTCTGAAGGAGGTGGTGACTCAAAAGGACAGTAACTCAGCAAATAATAAAAATAAAATGGAGGGAAAAGTGAAGAAGGTTTCAAGTGGCAAGTTTTCTGCTGAGCAGTATTGAGAAAATAAATAAAATATAACGTCTTCTACATTACAAAACCTATCTAAAATACAGTGAAATGAATTATGGTGGTCATGTAATTAATCATTAAATGCAGATGTCTGTGAAAAGTGCCAAGTCTTATCTGATATTTACATTATTTGGTTGGTTTAGGGTACTAGCAGCAACAACAACAACCCCAATCATTTCCTGAATGAATGCTTATCCTGTGCTTGCTGCTTTTCCAAGTGCTGTATACACTTGGAAAATGTATTATCAATTTTTATATAGTGCTCCTGAAAGGTACTTACTTTTTCATTGCTCTTTTATGGATTAGAAAATTGAAACAGAAGAGGTGAAATATTTTTTACAAGGACACACAGACACAGATACTGTAATTAGTGTGAAGCTTGACTTTTGATTCATGCATTTTGACTTTATACTTTTAATATGTAAGCCATCATATTCTTCAGAGTCATCAGTCTGGTTGGTTGAGAGTTGTGGACTTCAGAGTTTACCCAGGTATGATCAAGTGGTTATGCATTTAACATGATGATACTGTCTCTGGGTAATAAAAAATATATATTGTTATTCCACAGAACCCTTAATTCTCCCTCATTTAGACATGCAGAGTTGGCTATTACTCAAAGTTTAGCAGTGATTATTATATTGAGAGTATGAGAGTCAATAAATCATGTTGTTGGATTTTAGTGAAAAGAGAAGACTTCAAGGACTCAATCCAAAATGTAATGAACAACAGACATATGGGGCAGGGGATGTCTCTGTCTGGAGCCTTAGTCATCCAAGAGAACAATCATTTCCCCCTTGGGAATACTGACTGGTAACTTGCTGGAAATACCTGCCATTTATACTGCTCATATAGTTACCAAGTTATTTGTGCCTGAAGCCAAGCTTTTGGCTTCTACCATTCTTCCTTGGCCCAAATAACTCTGGTTGTATGGAAAACAAGGCACTTCCACAATTCAAGGTCATATTCAGAGTCTTGAAGTATTCGAGGACAAAAGAGAAAGTGAACATGTGCCCTGGCTGAGAAACTGGATCCCAGGATTCCCCATGGAGATGATTTTGTGAATAAACTTATCCTCTATTGATAGCTTTCCTTTTCCATAGGATGGGGGTTCTGAATATGACAACAAACTAAATCAATAAAAATAACAATATAAATAAAACTACAAAAGAGCAAAAAAAATCAGAAAAGAAAACTCACTTTAAATCACAATGATTTTCTAAATAGAAGATATCTATATGGGCACATATTATAGATATATTTTACTTTGGACATTTCAGTTTGTTACAAACAAGCATATTTGACAATATTGAGAGATATGTGAAATAACAAAGATAGTACAATTTAGTTGAGGTTTTATGTAGGGGTTCAGAATTATAACCTCAATTAGCACTAGGTTATAATCTTATTTTTAAAATCATTATATAAACTATATGAAGTTTTGACAAAATCATTTAATATATAATTATAAATCTCTGATAAAGGAATAAATTATTCATCTATCAATTCAAGTTGTATTTATGAATTTGAGACTAAAACAAAGGAGTGACGTATATATACATATATAAAACAATTCCTACTGTTCATTTAGTGTCTACTGATCGCCACACATTGTAATTATCTTCTTAATCCTTCTAAGAATTCTAAAATGATGTTATCCATTAGTTTTACATATAAGAAAAGTGAGGCTCAGAGATATAAAGTAGCTTGTCCAGGGATATAAAGTAGCTTACCTAAGATTACATTTAAGTAACTGATAGAATCAGGGTTCAAACTCAGACCCATCTAACCCAATACCATTAATATTTGTAAAATGACTTCTTATATATGGATAAGGAAGAACCATTGATTGATGCTAAAAGTAAATAATTTTACTAACAAACCTGATGACTGAAGCTATATTTTTATTCAGATAAAGAATTTCTGATTAACATGACCCAGATAGTATAACCCCCATAAGAAGAAATCAAAGCAGAACAAAAAGAATGCAAACAAACAAAACAGGGTAGGGAGTTACAGGAAAAGAGAAGTCCTAAGCTAGCCAAAAGGTGGTTGTTACATCATATCCATCACCTGTTACATCATATCCATCGCCAATCATGTTCAAACTGAGAAAGAACGTCAGGATGGAAGAGTGTCTTACTTGGGGCTTTGAGCATAGAACAGGGCCTGGAATATAAGAAGTACTCAAAATCTGTTATTTTATTTGTGTTGTTGTTGTTGCCATTTGATACTGTTATTTTTACCATTTTCAGAAGGAATTGGAATAAGTGAATAAAAGAAAGATGGGCAAATGTTATCACATCTCTCTTTGGTTTTGTTTTGTTTGCATCCACAATACAGGGATTTAAAACAGCCCTTAAAAAAAAATTCCTGTTGCTAAGTGTTCCCTTCAGTTTAATAATGAGGTGAGGACATACACATAAGGGACATTCCCCCAGGACCCAAAGGCCACTCACCAGGCCCCATGTTCAACATTGGGGATCACATTTCAACTTGAGATTTGGAGGGTATAAACATCCAAACTATACTACACATTTACATAAATATCGTGCTCCTCAGCGTGGCTTTTTATAGATATAAAAAAATGGCAGTGAAATTGAAGTTAGTCACAACAGAGCTTCAGGAGCACAGCTACTCTGTTTTGTCACTGAGATGCAGAACCATGCCCTTTAAGGCTCCACCTAGCTGAGGGAACGTTTGGCATTTTCTGGTGAAAATTAAAGCACTTAACAAGAACATAATCCTGGGCCAGGCGCAGTGGCTCACGCCTGTAATCCCAGCACTTTGGGAGGCCGGAGTGGGCCGATCACCTGAGGTCTGGAGTTCGAGACCAGCCTGGCCAATATGGCGAAAGCCCGTCTCTACTAAAAATACAAAAATTAGCTGGGCGTGGTGGTACATGCCTGTAATCCTAGCTACTCGGGAGGCTGAAGCAGGAGAATCACTTAAACCTGGGAGGCGGAGGTTGCAGTGAGCCAAGATCGTGTCACTGCACTCCAGCCTGGGCAACAGAGTGAGACTCTGTCTCAAAACCAAAACAAAAACAAAAACAAAAACAAAAAACACAAGAACACACTCCTGAATGGAAAGTCATTTTGCCTGCTCCCAGAATTTAACCTAGAGAATACCTACAGAGAGGCACAAGATTTTTCTTAGTAATATACTGGATCTAGCAGTACCAAGTGAACAACTGCTTTGACAAAGTTTTTCAGCAGTTGATTTTGTTTACTGAAGAGAGAAAAAAAAGGTGTAACAAAATATTTAACTTCTAAAGTTAAAAAAGATAGCTGTAATTAAATTAAAAAACACCCATTGATTATCCAGTTTTTCAAAAACTAACTAATGTGTAACGTGTAAAATAAAATCCATGTGTAAGAACAGATGACTAACACCTTTTGCATGAAGTTCTTATTCACTTCCAAATTTACAGATTACAATATCAATAGCATTATTTTGTATATCATTTTATACAATTCTCAAATATTATAAATTATCCTTGAGATATGTGTTAACAGTGATAAACTTTTCACAAATTATATTCTCCCCCATGTCACCTGCATTTGCTTTCTTGTATTCCTACACAATATTTCATATCCAAACTGGCACTGTAATTTAAGACAATGTCAAAATCTCACCACTTTTGCTCTGTCTGCTTAAGACCCAGTACCAAATATCCTTGGAAAACTGGCAGAGTTTAAGGTGAAATCTATAGATGTTGACAGATATCAATGTGGTCTCTAAGAAGTAGATGGTTGTCTTGCTCAAAGTCATTTTTTCACTTAAGAAATATAAAACACTTCCATTCACCATTATAATCAGTAGTCTTTGTAAGTGATGCAACTAGAGACACTTGAGCAGGTACAAATGAGCTGTCCAGTTATAACTGTCTACCTGGATTATAAGCCCATCTCCAAATGTCCTTAAATGCCATCACTATCACCACTAACCCCCTAAAGAAAGGAAACATGAAAGAAACATTAATAAATGTAGAAGTACATGCAATAAGCTCTGCTTAATTTTTCCATTATACCTTGATTCACTCAATTATGAGAATGATATTGCCAGATGAAAGTTAAGACTTTCGGATAGATAGAGTACTAGGAGAAAGCTATCTTGGCTTAAAAAACTGTGAGCTGAGGTGGTAGGGGAAAAAACTAGTGGCTTGACTTGGAGATCAGAGAACAGGTTTACTGTTATTTATTTTTTCATTGCTAGAAAACAATTTGCTTTCTCTGACACTGTTTGATAGATACCCTACTTAAAATAAATACCTGATCTCTTAGTATGAAATGGAGCTACTGTTGTCTTTCCAGAAAATTTTTGACTGTGTTGTTTTCCATGAGACATGTTTAAAAGAAACAAGTTTAGAAGATGTGGTTTATGCAAATGATTCCTACGTGTTTACATTTGTCCAAATTGCACACTCATATACCACCATTAAAGGATTTTTTCTGGCAGGGCGCGGTGGCTCACGTCTGTAATGCCAGCACTTTGAGAGGCCGACGCAGGCAGATCACAAGGTCAGGAGTTCAAGAACAGCCTGGCCAATACAGTGAAACCCCGTCTCTACCAAAAATACAAAAATTAGCCAGTCGTAGTGGCAGGCGCCTGTAGTCCCAGCTACTCGGGAGGCTGAGGCAGGAGAATTGCTTGAACCCTGGAGGCGGAGGTTGCAGTGAGCCGATATCATGCCACTGCACTCCAGCCTGGGCAACAGAGCGAGACTCTGTCTCAAAAAGAAAAAAGGATTTTTCTACTGCTTTTAATTCATTAATATAGGAAACTGACAGGCTCAGCAAGTCTTCACGTGACTAGCTTTCTATCCCTATGTATTTTCATGTTCATTCATTTATTTGTAATTGTGTATTATGTCTCTTGGCTAATACATACAGAAGTCAAAGATACAATCTCTGAAGGGGGGAATATAGATAAACCAGAACATATTAATATACAAGTGTATACACAAGGTGAGGCAGCGTCACAGATGAACAGGACCTGACTTTTGAGAGAAAGTAAAAGAATTAGAAAACAAGTCATAAGTCAGATGACCCTGATAGAGAAGAATCAGAAGGAGTTAGAAAGAAGGAGACTAGTATTCTAGAAGCAATGAAATTGAGTGTACAAAAACATCTTTAAGAAGTCCTCCTTTTCCACTTTTTTATTGGATTAATAAAATTATGATTTTACCCCTAATGTTAACCTGCAATCTTCTTCCAAAAGCTAATGGAATAATTTTTCAAAAATCATATGTGATAATATTACTACCATGGTTACAATCTGCAATAGCTTACTATAGACATTAAGAGAAAACACAGTCTTTTTAAGTCCTCTTATGATTTTTGACCCATGTTCTATCAACCCCTTTGTAGACAGCTTTTGTAGACTATTTAATGACTAATATCTATTGATGTACTTCTAAGAATTATTACTATAAATGTAATAGCTGTATTTATTATAGTGATGTTTAACCCAAATATTTCATGAATCCAACAGCTGCATTTACTAGAGGAATGTTGAAAATATTTACATTACTTTATATGGTATCCTTTTTATGAGGGCTCTTGAAAGAAATATCTGTCTGGTCTGAGTCAGAAATAGCTGTGTTTCTTCTGAGGAACTGTTTAATTTCCTCTTAGGTACATTCTGAATCATATAACTATTAGTTTGCCTCTTTGACTGTACTGATGGAATGCTTTGAATCCAGAATGTATTACCTTTTAGAATAGGAATATATTACCTTTCAGGATTTTAAGACATTTTTAAAAACTAGTCTTACTAATTGCCTTTATCTTAAGGAAATAATCTCCATCTTACTTTATCTTGGACTGCATTTTTCCCTCCCTCACTCCCTTCCTTCCTTTCTTTTGTTTGTTTCTTTCTTTTTTTGAAACGGAGTTTCGTCTGTTGCCCAGGCTGGAGTGCAATGGCATGATGTTGGCTCACTGCAACCTCTGCCTCCCAGGTTCAAGTGATTTTCCTGCCTCAGCCTCCTGAGTAGATGGGATTACAGGTGCACGTCACCATGCCCAGCTAATTGTTGTAATTTTAGTACAGACAGGATTTCACCATGTTGGTCAGGCTGGTCTCAAACTCCTGACCTCGTGATCTGCCTGCCTTGGCCTCCCAAAGTGCTGGGATTACAGGCGTGAGCCACCGCCCCTGGCCTTGTTTTATTTCATATATCATATAGGTATAACATACCTGTCTCTGAAATTCACAATAAATCTTCTCAAACAAGACATTACTTAAGGAAAGGAGAATGAAAAGAAGGAAGGAAGGAGTGCAAAAGAAGACCAAGGGAAAAGAAAGGACAAGTGCACAGTTCTCTCAACGTCATAACTTTTAAAGGACAAAAGTAAAGGAAGAAAGGAAAAACTATTGCTCTGTACTCAAATTATATACACATATACTAGGTTTTGCATCTCTGTCTGAAATAAGTCTTTTATAAGATGACTTTTAAAGATATTTGGACTTTGACAGATTAGCTGACAGAAATGTTTTATCTATTAAAAATTTGTTGAGGGGGCCATCAATTTCCCATTCTCAGTCCAGGTGATTCAACAGTTGCTCACCTGACCTGTAAGATCCAGGGGAGGTTACATAATCTGATCCTAGCCAATTAGGACATCCTAAACTCTAAGCAAATTGATTGGCTTGGAAATAGACTCACAACCCAAAGCTAACCAGTTGGAGCCCTTTGTGAGACTTTTCATGGAACTGGTGTTGCAAATAATGAGGGAAACCTAGAATCACTGATGGTTCTTGTACTTCCATCTACAGAAGCCTTAGAACCAGGTCACCACTGAAGGATGAAGGCCTGAAAGCAGTAATAGAAAGAAAGTTAGCCTAATGCAATTATGCTTTCTAGTTACCTAAGCCATTGATTTTCTTTATTGCTTAAAATAGTTTGAATTGGACCTGTGTCATTTGCAAACTAAAGTTTCTCAACTAACAAAACAGATATGTAGGTCATTGATTAAAGCAGAGAAAAGAGGTTTTAGAACCTAATAATAATAGTAATGGCCAATATTTAGAAGATGCTTTTTTCCTCACTATTCTCAATGAATACACTATCTTGATATATGAACTTGCATATACTTTTTTCACAATCTATAAAATACAAAATTTAAATATCAGTGTATCTGTAGCTCAAATATATTTCATTACTTTATCTAGTCTATGGAAGAAAAAAAGTAACATTGCCTTTTTAAATATATTAAAGATATTCATTTGAAACACGAATAAAACTGAAACTATGACAAAAGACAGGGTAGCCCACACTCAAAAAAATAGAAACTTTAAATGCCAATAATGTTTCAAGGATGAAAGCAAACCCACAAAGTTAAAACATTAAGTTCTGAAATTCTGAACAATTAATACTTTTATTTGATGCCATCCCTATATGTATTTCTCTGATACCATTATCTAAATTTAAGATTTGACCTTAGATTACAGTGGTCATCATATACTATATGCTATCTCTCTAACTGTCCTCATAATTTCACTCTTCAGGGTTATGGTCAGTGACCTGAAAGTCACAGAATTTTAAAATTCATTTTAAGAATCATTATACCTCAATTTTCTAGGTGTTGTATACCTAACATAAATGAAATAAATGGAAATCACATTTTGGCTATAAACCCAAATTTTCCTAACATTCTGCTTCAACTGAAAGATATAGAGAGGCTGTTTTTCATCTATGTAGGTGGAGAACAGAGAACAGAAATCTGACATTTCTAATCTATAATAACACTCTTCTTCATCTAATAAGATTATTAAGAAGAAAAAATATATGTGTAAGACAGATGGGTGAAGCTATACTTCCAACTTTAATCAATTAGTGAATAAGAACATTAAATTATTCTCCTGACTTTATTATTCCTTCCCTGTTCCATCCACCCACTTTCTTTACTGTAATCATTATAGTAGATCTTTCAGAATGGGACAAAGGGGAGTAAAATAATTGACCATTTCAAGTGCCACGGGAGTAAAATGAGTAATCTGCAATTCAGAGAAATCTCACTGGGATTTAACATCAATGCTGTTTTGTACTTATGGGTGATTTTCAAGGTACTTATGGGTGATTTTCAAGGCCATATTGAATCATTCTCTGACACTTGCCACAATATATTCATGACTATTTCTCTCTCCCAAACCCACACAACCTATTGACCTGAATATTTCTTTTTAACATCCTAGGTCTGTAGATATACGTTCTTCTTTTCAAGCACTCTTATCTTTTATTTTTCCTCCTGACACCTATGTGCTCTGAAAGCCCTCCGATCCTAACTTCTCTTTATCTTATTTTATAATTAGGCTCTTGAAGTAGACACTTTAAAATATGATATAGTAATACTCCCATCTACCGTATTCTTTCTCAGGTATAGCATCTGTATTACCACACAAGGTTTAATTATTTAATCAGGCCCACATTAATAATAGTTCTTACCTAGGACCAAACTATACTAATGACTCAGGGAATACAGATAAACTATTCTCTCTGGAATAGCCCAAAAATAGTCAGTTTTCTATTTTCTAGTGAATTGTGAAAAATTATACTATTGGATTAACAAATGAATTTTTTAGAGTTTTGGGACTCCTTCATTTTATGCACTGTTAACTCCACAAATAGAAAAATGCTCACTTGACTACTCCCTACTTTCCAACCAACCATGCTTATTTTTTTTTATAATAAGCAATCTAGATCAGAAGTATGTTTATAAGATAATCAGGTAGAGGTCATTCATCACTCATACTCTGTTGTCCAGGTAGGAAGGGAATAGGTTACATTTCTATGGTTAATCCTTAGCAGCTAATATAAAGCCTAGAAGATATTTTTGTATTATAACAGTATTATATGTGGAGTGCCAACACTTTATTATGCATTGTGCTACAAATAGAGGTTCGCTGACAACTTAAGTATGGCCCATTATATTTACATAACTCAAATATAGAGAAAATAATATACAAATAAACAATGCAACATGTTTTGACAGGAGTAAAATGTATGCCAAGTTATTAAGAGAACAAAAATGAGGAATACCTAAATCACACTGAGAGATTCATAACACTACCTTGAAGAGAGGATACCTGAACAGTCTTAAAGGATAATCATAATTTAGCTAAGAATAGAAGGGAGGATAGTCACTTCAGACTCAGAAGCCAATAAGTGAAGAAAACAATATGTGACTAAAACATATGATTTATATTGTAAATGCTTTATTACAGTGTGAACAAAAGGTGTTTTTAAGAGTGTGGTGAAAGAATAAACCAATGAAGGAGGTAAGGCCTGATTCTAAACTTTTTATTTTTATAGTTGTACTTAGGTGGAACCAGTGAAAAATTTCAAGGTCAAAAAGGACATATCATATCTATGTTTTTAAATATTCCGTTATTATTTTCTATGTAACTATTCTTTTACACTTTCAACAGATACTTAGGGAGAGCCAAGCACTGCCTTATGGCTGACTGTACAATGAGTGAATAGAATAGTGTTCCTTCTTTGATTTTGTACATAAATGGACAAGGATAAACAATTAAAAAGTAACAAATATTAATCATTACAAATTACAAAATTTTTGGCAGGCACAGACAGGGATCTCTGAGAATAAAAATACCAAGCGGGAGTTACGTAGGAGAGTTCATGAAGGCCTTTCTATGGAAGTGGCATTCAAACTGACACATGAAAAAAGGGAGGACACCCATCTTTGGTGAATGCATGAGAGACAGAGAGAACTCCATGAACTTCTAATGAAGGAAATAATCAGGCATATTTAAGAAACATATAGAAGCTAAGGGCAGCATTAGGAGTAAGTTGGAAAGTTTATATAGTAAATCAGGTGAGAAAGAGAAATGAAGGTATTGATAATACAACTTAAAATTTCTTGTACTTACTCAGTTGGAACCACATAAAATTGTTAACATACAACTATCTGACCTACCAAAATTACAGTTTCATATGGTTGGGCCTATATATTAGATATTACACTGACCACTTTAATACACAATCTTATTTAATATTCATGAAAACCATGTCAAGAAGAGACTAATATTTGTATTTTAGCAATGAGAAAATTAAGGCTTATTGAAATTAACTAACTTGGCCAGAGACACATGGATGGTAAGAGGATTAATCAGCCAAGTCCCAATAAGGAGCAGGTGACACACCCAAACAAAATGTTAGAAAGTATTAAAACATGAACCACTTATAAAGGCATTGACAGAGTATTTGGAAACAAAAAAGGATAGCGTGGTTGTACCAGCCACCAGCTGTAATCATTGTAAGACCTGAAGGGGCAAACGGAGTAAGTGTTCCCAGAAGAAGTAACTATATGGAAAAAAAATCACCTGATAGGAACAGTGGCCTTTGGTAAAGACATGAAGACAATCCATGGAGATTCAGTAAGGAGAGAAATTAGCTAATAAATATTCTAAGGTTGACTCCCTACACAGCTCCAGTCTTCTTCCTGAGTTTCCTATTAGAACTCATCTAGAAACCAGATGACAAGAACCCTGTAGATCTAGTCCATAAGTGTCCATCTCACAGGGCATAGAGCAAAACAGAGAAGGTGGAGTGGATCTGGCAGGAGTTGGCAAACAGAAGCTATCCAGCATTATATTACAGTATATCTCTTTCTCTAGATCTATTAATATTTGCTTTGTAGGTTTCAGTGCTCTGACACTGGTTGCAAATACATGTATTTACAATTGTTATAACCTCTTGCTGAATTGACCCTTTATCATTTTATAATGATCTACCAAAATGCATTCCAAAATACTGAATCAACCTCAGTATCTATCAATGCATGAATGTATAAAGAAAATGTTGTATATATACACAATGAAATATTATTCAGTCATAAAAAAGAATGAAATCCTGGCATTTGTATCAACACAGATGGAACCAGAGGACATTACATTAAGTGAAATAAGCTAGACACAATAAGACAAATATCATGTTCTTACTCATATATGGGAGCTAAACGAATTGATCCTCTTGGAGGTAGTGAATAGACTGGTAGTTATCAGAGACTGGGAATGGTAGTGGGGAGTAAAAAGGGGTGGGTTAATGGGTACAAAAATACAGTTAGATAAAAGGTATAAGCGCTACTTTTTGATAGCACAATAGGTCAACTGTAGTTAGCAATAATTTATTTTATATTTCAAAATAGCTAGAAGAGAATATTTGGAGTGTTCCCAACACAAAAAAATGATAAGTGTTTGGGGTAATGGATATTTCAATTACCACATGTGATAATTATGCATTTTATGCTTGAATCAAAATATCACATGTGCCCCATAAATATGTTCAACTATTACATATTCAGAAAAATTAAAAATAAAAAGTAGATATCTTACATTACCATGGAGTCACATATTGAATTGAGCTCATGATAAAATGCACAATTAAATGGCTTGCTTGGTGGTCTGAAGCAAAATAGTCAAAGTACAGATTGTAAGGTTGAACAATTTAAAAAATAGAGGAGCAACCTGTGGAAATTTGTAGAGCGTGAGACAAAAGGAGGAGTGTAGGATGAGTCCAAAGCCTTCAGCTGAGGTGACTGCGCAGATAGTGATGGCTTTAAGTGGAATAAGGACAAATGAAACAAGAGGGTTGGGCGTGGTGGCTCACCCCTGTAATCCCAGCACTTTGAGAGGCCGAGGTAGGTGGATCACCTGAAGTCAGGAGTTTGAGACCATACTGGCCAACATGGTGAAACCCCGTCTCTACTAAAAATACAAAAATTAGCTGGGCGTGGTGGCATGTGCCTGTAGTCCCAGCTACTCAGGAGGCTGAGGCAGGAGAATTGCTTGAACCCAGGAGGCAGAGGTTGCAGTGAGCGGCGATCACACCACTGCACTCCAGCCTAGGCAACAGAGTGAAGAAGGAAGGAAGGGAGGGAGGGAGGAAGGAAGGAAGGAAGGAAGGCAGGAAGGCAGGCAGGCAGGAGGCACAAAAAGTCAATTTGAAAAATGCTCAGTTGCAGTGTGTATGGATAGTGCAATCTAATGGATGCATGAATAGATAGATAAAATTTTGGAGATAGTCCTGACTTAGGGTTAAAGTCTGGAAATTATTAGCATGAAGTTTTGGTGATTGAGGTTTGGGATTTTATTAAAGTTCTCCATGATAAATATATAGAAATAAATGTATAAAGAGTAAAACAAATAACTAGGCTGCACTCGTTCTTAAGGGGTAAATTAAGGAAGAGAATCCACCAAAAATCTTTGTTTGAGTAAATAATTTTTAAAAAATAGGATAAAATAATTTTGTAAAAAAGGAGAGAGAAGAGAATTGTTAAATGATGGTTCACTTTTCTTCTAATTCTAGAAAAATTTCAGGTAATGTCTGTCGTAAAGAGGATGAGTTAAAATAATGTATATGCATCTAACACAAATGCTTAGCTGGAACTTGCATGCTCTTTGATCCTGCTACCATATCAGTGAGGTGGAAAGTTTTGGTCAACCAGTGGGAATGAATGCAGGAATCAAGTATGCAGACTGAGAAGGGGACTCACTATATTATGGGTGAGACCAATCAGCGAGAGTACCAAAGCTAAAAGTCTATGGGTTGGCTGTGGACAGGACTTGTAAAAGAAGGGCATCCACATAGAATTCAATAAGTAAGAAAACCTGAATTATTTGAAGATATATTTGTAAATTTCTTAAACATTTTTATAGTGAAAGTTATATATTCTCTTGACTTAATTTTCCTTATGAAAGGATAAAGAGTAAATGTGCAGATGAGCTAGATTTTAGACTATAAGTTTCCTACTAACTCATGAGAGTTCATGTCTTATTAGGTAATATTTAACTTTCTATTGATTAAACAAAAGTATCATGTTTAAAATTGATATAACACAAAATATCTCATGTACCCCATAAATATATACACTTACTATGTACCCACAACATTTTTTAAAAAATTAAATGATACAACAAAGGTGAACTTAAAATATGAACACTTTCTAAGGAAACTGGTTTGAATTTATTTGATGAAAGACAAAATAAATAATAAAATGCTATTGTTATGGTTTCTTTACTCGGGATATGATAAAAATTCAAACACGAGTATTTTTATATATTAAGAGTATCACCAAGATCACAGAGTGTAATCTCTAATGTTTATTATTGCTGATGAGCAACACTATTACTTTTTTTCCAATCAGCTGGATAGCATTATAAAACAGTTAGCAGAGTGGCCGATTTTAGACTACAGAGTTCTGGCCAAACTAATATATATTCAAAAGCACTAAACATAATTTCTTAAAATAGACATATTTGGTTCCCATATAGAAAAGAAACTATTTGTTACATTCCCACAAAACTCTCTACAGTTCAAAGATACAATTAAGACCTTCCTCTACTATCAAAGACTGTAATTGGCCATTATACTGAATTCTCAGGAAGTTGTTTTAAAAAATAATTTCTTGAAAAAATATATTTCATTTCCAAGATGAGTTTCTCATTTTCATATTTCTAAATGCAATCGAGCTTGTTTTTCTTATTAGCCTTTTACAGGAGAGGTGTAACCTTACTAAGATACAAATATGAATGACCATTTCCATTCCATTTATAATAGTTCTCCCCCAAGGTAATAAATCACATGGGATGCTTTTTTTGAACCAAAAAATAATAATGATTTGGCCAGGTATGATGGCTCACGCCTGTAATCCCAACACTTTGGGAGGCTGAGGCGGGCAGATCACGAGGTCAGGAGTCTGAGACCAGCCTGGCCAATATGGTGAAACCCCACCTCTACAAAAAATACAAAAATTAGCCAGGCGTGGTGATGTGCACCTGTAATCCCAGCTACTCAGGAAGCTGAGGCAGAAGAATAGCTTGAACCTGGGAGGCCGAGGTTGCAGTGAGCCGAGATCATACCACTGCACACTAGCCTGGGTGACAAAGTGAAACTCCATCTCAAAAAAAAAAAAAGGAATAATTTTGAACAAAAATCACAATATATAAAAATTTGGCTTGGTTCACTATAATATTCAAACTCTTTATGGTTAAATAGACATCTGCCACTAGATAATTAATTGATAGTATAATTAATATCAATACTTAGAAAGTCATAAAAATAATTCATACTTTAGCTGAACTCCATTTTTATAAATGTAGGGTATTGTACATTATATCATTGTTCAATTAATATTTGTTCCCTCCTCTTCTACTATCTCCAAGGGAGGAGTATACTTCCCTGCCCATTGATTTTGGGCATGCCCAGATGACTTGTTTTGGACAATGGAAAGTAGGCAGAAATGGAAGTGTATGAGTTTCCAATTAAGAACTACAGAGGCCTCATAAATTTCTTCCTACCTATATGGGAGCTTATGACTACAACCATGAGAAAAAATATTGCCTAGATATCCACTGCCCCTTTATCCTAGGCTCAGAATAAGACCCATGGAGAAAACCTGAATTCAACCTAGAGCCTGAAGCTGACAGAGGCCTCCAAATATACTACAGACATGCAAGCAGCTTGAAACCAAACAGCACGGGCCAATATTTAGATATAAAGCGGAGAAATTATGTGTTATTGCAAGCCACTGAGTTTTGAGGTATTTTGTTATGGGGCATTATTGTAGAAATTGCTGGCAGATGAATGGGAAAAACAATTTATAATTGTTCTTTACAATACAGCATGATTTAATGAAATTCTACTATAGATTGAGTAAAAAAAAAAAGTAAATTTGGAAGAATATTTTTAAGAGAACACTTTTCCCATTATACACAAATAGTGTGACACAACTGCTAGATAATAAGCTAAATGCAAAGTACTTGTTTGTATGTCTTATTTCTCAATTACAGCTTTAGCAAAGTCTGTTAGGGCATCCTATATATGTAAAATCTGTGCCAACTATATAAAAAAGCAGAACACATTTTTACTAGTATAAAGTGCCCGACTTCTTCATAAGGCAGCACTGAAACTGAATTTGAAAGCTTGTCCTTGAGTACTTTTTAGTTCTTTATTGTTCCTTTTTAAGATGATGTATTAGGTTTTTATTGCTGCTGTAACATCCCTACAAACTTACTGGCTTAAAGCAACACAAATTTATTATCTTACAGTTATGTACTTCAGAAGTCTTAAACATGTTTTACTGGGCTTAAATCAAGATGTCAGCAGGGCTGTGTTCCTATCTAGAAGCTCTAGGGGAAATCAATTTCCTTGCCTCTTTCAGCTTCTGGAGGCCACCTGCATTCCTTGGCTTACGGCCTTCTTACTCCATTTTCAAATACAGAACTATTAGGCCAAGTCTATCCCATGCTACCCTCTGGCTCTTTCTCCTCTGCTTCCCTCTTCTATTTAAAATAATCCTTGTGATTACATTGAACCCATAGAGATAATCCAAGGTAATTTCCTCCATGTCAAGGTTAGTTGATAAGCAACCTTATTTCTATTTGCAAACTTAATTTTCCTTTATAGTATAATTTAACATACTCACAGATTCTGGAGATGAGAATGTGGATGTCTTTGTGAGTTTATTGGTTTGCCTACCTCAGATGGTATCATTGGAAGTTGATTCTGCTAATAGTGATATTAAGACAAGATGTTATCATATACATGTATACACATATTGCTATAGCAAATTTATTTTATATCGTGAACTCAACAATAAGCTTTCCAGTATTGCATTATCTATTTTCAAGCTGCATACATTTTGGGCAAGACATCAAAGCTCCCTAACCTTTATTTTTCTCATCTGTATAATTGGGGGTAATAGTATAATCAACATCACTATTTTGTTGTGATGATTAAATGTAATAATAATACATAAAATCTGAGCAATTGTCTGATGCCTACTGTTTAATAAATATCTATTTTAATTACTATGCTAAAATAATTATGGCTATTTTGTATAGCTGTAGATTAGACATTATGTCTAGTTACAATAATCAGTTATTTGATATTATATTGAATACTGTCTCTGGAATGGGAAATTTAAATTATGTGTCTGGACATATAAGAAGAGCATACAAGCCAAGAAATGAGCGCATAATGTTTACACTCAGAATTTACATTTATCTGAATCTTTGTAGGGTCAATTCTGAATGCAAATTTATTTAATACTAACAGTGCTGCTTTCCAATAACATTTCTCACTAGCTAAATCTCAAAATAGATATCTAATATTAAAGTGTTGAGATGCCAAAACCACATTTTATCGATTTAAAAACAAATACAAATGAGATTTTTGAGTTTCTGATATTGCTTGATAATAATAGCTCACTTCTTACAGAAGAAATAATGGAAATTCAATTCCAAATTAAACTGTATCTACAGCATTATTAAGGTATCAGTCATGGTTAATGATGACTTCCTTGAGAAAAAATTCCTGCCATTTATTTTCATAACCTGTGTGATGCACAGAGATTGCCTGCAGTAGACACAGAGGCTTGAATAAAATTTACTCTCCATAGCAGTATAGAATTTGAAAGTTAGGTGACACTATAGAGTGTTTTTATTTTGTTGTTTTTTAAATCAAATTTTAAATAGAGTAAATCCTCTAACCTTAGGCATTTCAGGATTCTGTTGAGTATTTTACAAAATTCTTATAAGACATATCTGTCTTAGGCAATTTGTGTTTAAAAATAAAGAGAATGGTATCAAATGGTATTATAATTTTGCTATCCTGAAAATGTATAAAATAAACTTTGCAAATATTTTTAAAGACCATTAAGAAGTACAAGATGTTAGAAGAATAGTTACAAAAACTCTTTAGACCAAAAATGATTATTGCTTCACTTGAAATCATTTTTGTGTATATTATTAATAAGCAGCTCAAATATAACAATACATCTGTGTTAAAATATAAATTGTCACTGTAATATTACAATTATTACCATTTAATACATTGATGATATTTTCATGGTATATACACCCAAGGAAATAGATTTTTTAAATGAGAGGTAAACAGAAAAATAAAGGAAAAGAAAAATACGTAAGCAGGCAGATGGGTAGTAGCTGATTTATTAGAATGATTAGATCATAGAACTCTTTCCCTACCGAGCTCACTGGCAGAATGTTATGGTTCGGACACAAGACTGGAAGAATCCTTTGAGGAATTAACCAGCTCAAAAAGGAAAACGTAAAGATACTCTCACCATGATTTCCCTGAGAACTCCTTATTCAGATTGATCTAAAATAAAGCTTACACTCAGAGTTTTAGTCTCTCCAGTTATAAGACAGGTAGATGCCAAGGTATTCCCAGAAAGTTTCTGGCATAGAATATGATAAATGAGGAAAAATTGATAAAGAGGAAGAAGACAAAAAATTACAAAAACACAAACAACAAAGAACAAAAAGGGAAAGAAGTATAACTACGGGGAGAAGAAAACTTCAATACCTACAGAGAGATAAGAGAAAATATTGCACCTATGACATCAAACCAGAATGTTATTAAAAAGAAAGAAACGTTCAGAAAACAGTAAGAGTGTTTAAGTTGTCATTTCTCAGCTCCAGGCCTATCCTTGCATAATCTGCTCTGTGATGTTGAAACAGGGACTTTGCAAACCCCATGTCTGTTTTGCCAGCTGCACCCTGTTAGGCTTCTTTACGAGGAGGATGAGAGGGCAACTGTGAGGTTGGAGCAAGAACAAATGGTTTACTTGTTCCTTTTTGCTTTTCCACAATACTTCTTCACCCCAGCAGCAGCTCTTTCTTCTAATAGCAGCAGTCAAATCTAGTTTGCAGTTTTTTTCCAACACTGGCAAAACTAGCTTCACCATGTCCTGCCCCATCAGAAACATCAGTACTAGTCCACTAGCGTCCCCTCCTTGAAGGCCTCATTCAGTTATTGACCTCCTCTGAACTCAGAGAGACCCACAGCAACTGAGTACTTCTCAGAGATCCGAGTAGACCCCTCTCGTATATTTCCAGATTTTAGTTCAACATCTTGTGTTTATTCCTTTAGTCCTAAGATTGGTAGCCACTTCTTATAGCTACTAACTTTATGAGTTTTCTTTTTACTCTTTCAGTTACCTAGTCAACAATCTTATAGGTAGTTAACAATTTTTTTCTATTAAATTGTCTTTATTCACAAAAGGGGCATAATTTCTGTCTCCCCAAATGATATCTCCCCTGACACAGCATAACAGGAAAAATAAAAATAGCAGTGGATGGGTTGGAAGATAAAATCAGGCAAATCTCCAAGAGTAGGGCAAAAAAACAAAGAAAATGAAAGTAGAAAATTAGCACACTGTTTCAGGAAGCCTAATGGCTGAATAATAAGCATCTTAAAAAGAGAAAATGGAGAAAATGCTTGAGGGGAAATAAGCAAATACTTCAAGAAAATTCCCAGAATTAGAACACATGAATTTTCAGTTTGAAAGTATCCATTGAGTATCCAGCAGACTTGAGGAAAATACATTCATTCCAAATAAGGTCATTATAAAATCTCAGAACAGCAGAGACAAAAAAAAGTTTCTATGAGATTCCTGAAAGGAAAAATGAATATCACGTACAAAGAATCTGCAATCAGAACGGCTTTGGGCATCTCGATAGTAACACAGTAACAACAACAACAGAAGACATCAGAGCAATGTGTTAAAAATGTAGTATAACTATGAATAAAGCATGTGAGAGGAAAATAAAAATATTTTCAGACAATCAAATATCTCAAAAATATACTTCCCATGCACTTTTTTTTTTACAGTAATTAACCAAAGGATACCCTCTAATAACATAAGCCAATAAGTGAGGAAAGAGGAAGAAATGGCAACATTATATAGGAAAATTTCAAAGAAAACTTACAGGATCGTGATTACGAGAGGGTACCAGGTAACAAGTGTGCAGCAGGCATAAATAGCACTATTCCAGATGAATACATGATGTTTATTCAATATTGATTTAACCAAAATTTTCATGACAATAGCAGGCATTGGAAAGAGGAAAAACATAGAACTGGCATCATGAAAGAGTTAATCTATAACTTACCAGAAGATGAAGTGAATCAGTGTAATAACTGTAAGCACTCTTCATGTGGTGTGTGTGTATGTGTGCATGCGCACATACTTGTGTGCATTTTCTCCATATTTATCTACAGGTTTTAGGAGAGAGAGATTTAAAACTGATTCATCACTGCACTTCTGCTGAAACTTGAAGTTTGATAATAATTAACATCTATAAATAAAAATAGCTATATTTACATATTATGTAAAACTATGGAGATATATAAATGCCAAATTAAGCAATTGAAAGATTCAAAAGTGTTTGCCCCCATGATAGAGAAGACTGGGGAATGATGGGACAGCATCACTGTATTTTTATTTTAAGCTTGGTACTGCATTTAATTTGTCAAACTACATATGTCAATGATAAAATAAAGTTACTTTAAAATTAACAATACCAAACTTATTGATCTAGTTGATTTATTTTATTATCATGTAATATATTTTAGGTATCTTTGAGCAAAAGGTATTGGCCTTTACTACAGGTTTTTAAAATGTTCATATGAAAAAAATAATTACTACCCAGATACTTTATCTGAATGAAGACAAACAGAAATTTCCAAATGTCCAAAACAACAACAGCAACACTAGTACATTTGCTGGTATATTATCTGATGCAAAGTGTTCATGCAACAAATGTTCAAATGAATGAACAAGTAATGTTACTCTTTATTCACAGCCTTTACTAAAGATACAGAATACTTATGGTTTGATCATTGATTACAATTCAGTTCTACATGCCTTGAGAAAGTAGAAATAATGTTTAATGAGTGCCTAGCTACCAAACAGTGCTTATGCAGTAAGATTCATTGCATTTAAACATGCATGTTTATGAGGACATGAAATAGACACATTGAGATTCATTAATTTGCTCATTTTTCAGAGAGCATGGATTAAGTACCTTAGTAGGCATTACTCTAAAATGAAAGGATGAAAAGGAAAGTAGGTCACAGTCCCTGCCTTCCAATGATTCATGGTATGTTTTTGAACAACAAATAACTACACATTTTCTTTAACTTACACAAAATGATTCCATTATCCTTACTTCACATGTGACAAAATACACAGAGATTTAATAACCTGTCAACAGTCGAATAATTTTTAAGTGACAACATGAGGATTTAAACTTAAATTTACCTTACTCCAAAATTTGCTTTCAGCTACTGCAGATTACCTGTATTGTCCTCAGAAATAATTGTTTCAAAGACGTATCAATTGTTAGGAGATGTTCTAAGGTTAACTCTATGTTACCATTTAACATTATCAACAAGGTTAATACGATTAAGTACATATGCATAGGTCTGATCATTCTAGAAATCTAACACTGGTTGTTTTTTCCATGTTTCTGTGAAGAAAAATGCCATTAATGCCAACAGTTAGAGCCTACCACAATTCTTGTACCCTTCATATTAGAAATACAATTAAGAAAAATTTCCATTTTCTAACTATTCTAACTACTCTATTCTAGAGTAGCTTAAATTTGTAGAACTTAAAAACATATTTGAGGTATGATATAACTATAATTTTTTTTCCATTCTTACCTGAGGTTGTATTATAAAAGCACATGCTGGTTGTAAACACTTCCAACAATGCAGAAATGAGCAAGGGGAAAGTGGAGCTTGCTGTGGATACGGCCACAGGACCACGCTTTTGTTCCTGTTGGGATGCCTGGGTCGGTTTCACAGGTCGCCTCGCAGTCCTACAGGCTGAACCCGTCTCTCTGGGCGCCCCGCGCTGCCTGCCTCCTGGGGACTCTAGGGTGGCGTGGATGGATGCCCGCTTGTCTACGGTTCGGTGCGTGCAGTCAGGAGTCTGCACCAAGAATGGTCCATCAATGAGGGAGAGTCCTCCCCAGGAGGGGCTTCCGTGCCTCCCATTCTGGACCCTTCCAGACTTTCTGCAGGAAGTGCTGTCCTTGAGTCATTCTGTTTTGTCCTGAGGCTGCTGCGAGGAAGGGGACAGATGAGCACATGCTGGAGGGTGGGGACATGCAGGACGGCTTCAGTCCAGGCACAGCCGCAGGTCCTCGGCTGCCCCACTTTCCCTGGCCCAAGAAGAGCAGCCCCCAGCAGGCTGCGGGCACAGTCCCGGCTTAGAGCGCACTGCAGGGCCCCAGCATCCCCGCCTTAATTTTCACCTTTGTTCCCTCCTGTTTTCCAGCTTTGGAGTCCTTGTTAAGAGGAACTCGAACCACAAGGTTATAAACACGGCACCTGCATTCCCTTCCAATCCTTCATCGTTTTCTTTTTTACACACAAAGCTTACAACCTTTACTTTTTCCAACTGGAAAACCAGTTTTTCCAACACTTTTAAAATACAAATATCCTTTTATCATATGCTGAAAGCCCTACCCACAAGCCCACTTCTGCCTTTGACTCTGTTCACTGACCCTTTTGGTAACTTTCAGTGAAGAGGTGGCATTAATAAATATATTCTCTAGCAATCTCCGGAACCTTTGCGTCGGTCAGGGTGAGAGGTGCCGCAACGATGTAAACAGAACAGCTGAGTCCTCCGGGTAGTCGCCCAGTGCGAGCTCCACAGACAGCGTGTGTGGGAGTCATGGAGTCAGAGGCGCTTCCTCAAAATGCATCCCCCCCACCCCCACTTCTCCAGAAGAACACACAGGCCCCAGGGCCCCCTGGACAGGGCTGGTCCCAGCGTATGCACGCCACTTCCTGGTCTTGGGGGGTGGTACGCCCGAGGCTGCCCATAGCAGGAAGCCCATGCAGAGGCCAGAGTCTCTTGTTCCACTTGACAGAGACCCCAGAAGGAGCCAGAGGACAGCATCAGAGCCTGGGGCCCGGGCAGGGGTGCCCAAGGGCATAGCGGCTGCAGGCCATTGGCAAGGCCAGAAGACGGTGAGTGGAAAGCCGGGGGCGCGTAGAGAGACCCCGAGAAGGGGTTGTGCAGCTGGGAGTCCTGCATTTGCCATTTGTGTTTCATCCGGCGATTTTGTAAGCAGGTTTTTATCTGGACTTCCGAGAGCTGCATCTCCCTGGCCAGCCTCTTCGGCTCCAGAGGGCCCAGGCAGTGCCGGAAGACGCCCTTCAAGGCGTGGACCTGCCCCGTGGTGAAGGCAGCCACTGTCCTCTCCGGCGCGGGCCGATTTGAGGACCTAGCTTCCTTGATGCTGACGGCCTGAGGGGGCTCCCGGGTGCCGGATGTCTGGCCCGGGCCAAGGAGGCTCCCGGGGAGACGTCCGCAGGCCTCGGGTTGTAGGTCGGCCCGGAGCAGCTGCTCTGGGAGAACCAATCCACGGAGCCAAAGCTGGAGGGCTGCTGCCGGTCACGAGGTGGGGAGGAGGAGAGACGCATGGCGTTCAGATGGGCCGTACGGAAGGCCAGGCGGGGCTGGCCAGGCGCAGGATCCACCACAGCTATAAATTTTATTAGTGAAAAAGTAAGCAAGGTGTAGAGACATTAAGTGACTAATGAAAGATCAGAGCTACTGTGAAAACAGTTTGGGGATTGAATCCAGGCTTGCTAACACCCACTGCTAACTCCAGAGAGTGTGAAAAGAAACATTGAAGAACCACCGTGTAGACTGTTTTCAATATATTACTTGCTGGGTTTTATTTCCTAATGATTCTCTTGTGAAGGCTTTTTCAAAATGACTGGCAAAAGCCAAAAATTATTCCATTAAAAATAGGTATGTTTTGATAAATAGGAAAGTAGTAGACATTCTAGAAAAGATGAGTAAAAGTGGATTCTTTTTAAAGTTGAATAAACTCTACTATGCAGCACTAAGAAACAATTAATTAGTTGTATATAGAGTCTAAGAATACATTTTAAAAAGGCATTATTAGTCTGGGCACGATCGCTCACCCCCGTCATCCCAGCATTTTGGGAGGCCAAGGCGGGAGAATCGCTTGAGTCCAGGAGTTCAAGACCAGCCTGGGCAACATGCAAAAACCCCGTCTGCACAAAAAAAAAACCAAAAAAATGCCATGCATGGTGGCGCATGCCTGTGGTCCCAGCTACTCTACAGGCTAAGGTAGGAGGATTGCTTGAGCCCAGGAGGTGGAGGTTGCAGTGAGCCAAGATCATGCCACTGCTCTTCAGTCTGGGTGACAGAACAAGACCCTGTCTCAAAAAAAACGTGGGAAGGGGGTGATTATTGAAAAGAAAACTGAGGAAACACAAGAACGAATGATAGCATACTATTAGTAGCATTCATGAATATTAAAACAAATGATAATATATTTGTCAAGGATACAAATATGTATTAGGATATACCACAGTATACTAAGTACCATGGTGGTAATATATGGTGGGAGGAAGTGAGTGTGGACATTGAGACAAACGAGCAAACATAAAATAGTATTTTAAAAATTAAATAAAACAAGAATGGAGCCTTGCATAGCCTGCTAATATGAGAAATAGGAGTAACTGAGCTCTCTGCACCTGAGGTCCAAAAAGCAAATAAAATATATTATTGTTGATATTCTTTAATAAAATCAAATTTTTAAATAAGTAATTACAAATATGAGTGATAAATGCAATCCTGCACAATTTATAAATAGAATAAATCTTTAATTGTTGGAATTTTGTTACATTTACAAAAATGATTTTATAAGACTTCTTTTATTTATTTTTAAGTTCCAGGGTACATGTGCAGGATGTGCAGGTTTGTTACATAGGTAAACATGTGCCATGATGGTTTGCTGCACTCATAACCTAGGTCTTAAGCCCAGCATACATTAGCTATTTTTCTTAATGCTCTTCCTTCCCCCACCCCACTTCCAGACAGGGCCCAGTATGTGTTGTTCCTCTCCCTGTGTCCACGTGTTCACATTGTTCAGCTCCCACTTATAAGTGAGAACATGTGGTGTTTGGTTTCCTGTTCCTGCATTAGTTTGCTGAGGATAATGGCAAAGGACATGATATTGTTCCTTTTTATGGCTGCATAGTATTCCACGGTGTATGTGTATGATATTTTCTTTATCCAGTCTATGATTGATAGGCATTTGGGGTGATTCCATGTCTTTTCTATTGTGAATAAGGCTGCAGTGGACATACATGTGTATGTATCTTTGTAATAGAATGATTTATATTCCTTTGAGTATATACCCTGTAATGGGATTGCTGGGTCAAATGGCATTTCTGGTTCTAGATCTTTGCAGAATTGTCACACCGTCTTCCACAATGGTTGAACTAATTTACATACCCACCAACAGTATAAAAGCATTCCTATTTCTCTCTAAGCTCACCAGCACCTGTTGTTTCTTGACATTTTAATAATCGTCATTCTGACTGGTGTGAGATGGTATCTCATTGTGGTGTTGATTTGCATTTCTATAATGATCAGTGATGTTGAGCCTTTTTTCATATGTTTGTTGGCCACATTAATGTCTTCTTTTGAGAAGTGTCTGTTCATGTCCTTTGCCCACTTTTTAATGGGGCTGTTTTTTTCTTGTAAATTTCAGTTCCTCATAGATTCTGGATATAAGACCTTTGTCAGATGAATAGATTCCAAAAATTTTCTCTCACTCTGTAGGTTGCCTGCTTACTCTGATGAGAGTTTCTTTTGCTGTGCAGAAGCTCTTTAGTTTAATTAGATCCAATTTGTCAGTTTTTGCTTTCTGACACACAGACAAATGGAATAGAAAAGAGACTTCCAAGGAAGTCTAAAGGACCCAGCTAATTTAGCTTCCTAAAAATTTAGAACAGTTGCTAAATCTCCTTCAGTGAGAATATCTGGTTCTTTCTCAAATATTTATTTTTAATATTTTTATTATGTATATATCACTAATTTTTAACTTATACTTCCCACGCTGCCATCACTTCACAAAGTATCAATAACTGAAACACACATTATTAAATATATTGCATTCTATAACACTTAAATATTTCATAAAACTTAAGAATATTTATGCAAGTGAAGGTAACATTGCTTATAAATGATGCTTTATATTGCAAGACATGCCAGTTTCTATGTACCTATCCATCATACATTACCTATAAGATAAATAGAAATCAATGATTTAAGTTTGGTAGAACAGCTTTCACATAAACATGTAAGTTCCTAATGATAACATGGGAACTAAAATTAAAATAATCTGCAATATTTAGATATTTTGGTTAAGTTTTGACAAGACAGTTGTCTCAATATTCAGTGTATCAATAAACTGGATTGTCTCAATATTCAGTGTATCAATAAACTGGATTGTCTCAATATTCAGTGTAGCTCTGGCAAGACATATAATATATATATGTCATACTCAATTAGTGGTTGTATCTATTGCCTTGGTTTTGGCCACATATTACAGAATTGCCAACTAATAGCAACTGAATTCAGTATTAAAATGGCATAATATTGGTGGGAGGTAATGGGATGTCTTGAATGAGCACAAGCCTGGCATGTCATTTAAACTCTCAGAGCTTCATTTTGTTTGTGTGGAAAATAGTGATGTTAAATTACACAAGCTCTTGGGTTCAAATATGCTTTAAATTATATAATTCTAATTGCATTTTAATGGTCTTAGCCATTTATAGAAATATTTTAAAGTTATGTTTCTGATTATCTTATCTTAATTGAGGTAGATTAAGGCAAAGCAGGAGGCCAGCTTTTTTCAGAATTATCCTATAGAATATGGTTATGTTTTGGGTGGAGGAACATGGGATTAACTAATGAGAGAGAGCCAATACCTCTTATATAACAGAACTGGGGGATAAAAAATCAATTTTTCTCACAGGCCATGGTGAGAAAAGATAGAGGAAGCACGAGAAGTTTTATTTCCCTCTTGGGTTTTGAAAATGTGTTTGAGAACATCCTTAGTATTCATATGAGGAGTTGCAACAGTGTTCAATATCTAATGACACTCTCCATAAGATTAGCATAATCAGTCAATAATGGGGCCATACATGCAGCCAAGTCCTTAAACCAAAAACATCAGAATTACATAATGTGTAACAACTCCAAGAATGTCTAGATCATGAATATCTTCTAACTTTAGTCGAGGGATAACAAAAATGTGATTCTAATCTTCTCTTATTACTACCTTTTCCTTTCCTTCCATCTACAGTTCCACAAAACATTTTTTTTTTCTACCTTTCGTTAAAACATGGCTAATTTCAATGACACAAGAAAAGGAGAAATGGGGCCGGGCACAGTGGCTCATGCCTGTAATCCCAGCACTTTGGGAGGCTGAGGCGGGCAGATCACCTGAGGTCGGGAGTTAGAGACCAGCCTGACCAACATGGAGAAACCCCATCTCTACTAAAAATACAAAAGATAATAATAATAATAAAAATAGCTGGGAGTGGTGGCGCACACCTGTAATCCCAGCTACTCAGGAGGCAGAGGTAGGAGAATCGCTTGATCCCAGGAGGCAGAGGTTGCAGTGAGCTGAGATCATGCCACTGCACTCCAGTCTGGACAACAAGAGCAAAACTCCATCTCAAAAAATAAATAAATAAAATAAAAGGAGAAATGAAATACAATCTCTGTAGTCAACATACACGAAGATAAAAGCAAATTTGAAACTGATATATACATGTATATATGTAAATTCATTTCAAATATTATCTATTTCCATGGGCAGTTAGTGGGAGGAAGAAGGATACACACTATATGTTTGGTTCTACCAATTTACATTTGTTGGAATATCTAAAACATGTTTGTTCCAAATTACCTATCATCTGTCTATCTAGCCATACACAAACATACACATACTCACTCAAGATACACTCACAAATATAAGACAAATGTAACTGCCAATTCATAAATAACAATATTTGAAAGCTATTATTATTTGAATATTATTTCAGTAATATTTATTATTTTAAAGTTTTTTTCAAAATATCAGTTTATATATTATACTTACTGATTTCAATCATTGAACAAATCTCTTTGAAATTTATAAATTTACATTTTCTAAGTTGAAACAAAAATATGCTAGATTTTTGTAGGTTGACAGATATAAAGAGTGAGTGATATGGTTCAGCTGTGTTCCCACCCAAATCTCATCTTGAATTCCCATGTGTTGTGGGAAAAACTGGGGGCAGGTCTTTCCCGGGCTGTTCTTGTGAGAGTGAATAAGTCTCATGAGATCTGATGGTTTTAAAAAGGGGAGTTTTCTTGCACAAGCTCTCTCTTTGCCTGCTGCCACCCATGTAAGATGTGACTTGCTCCTCCTTGCCTTCTGCCATGATTGTGAGGCTTCCCCAGCCAGTTGGAGCTGTAAGTCCATTAAACCTCTTTCTTTTGTAAATTGCCCAGTCTCAGGTATGTCTTTATCAGCAGTATGAAAACAGACTAATACAGTGAAAATAAATAAAATTTCAAATGTAAATGTATTTTATAAAGTTTCTTTTTATTTTTGCTGATGATGGATATTAATTTAACCTTTCAGCTCAGGTACCAAGGCACAGCAAAATACCCTTTTTAAAAAGATAGAAAATTGTAATTAAATCAATAATTCTGTTTACAGAGTGCCAGTTAGAAAGTACTTAAAAATCACTGGTTTAACAAATGAAATACACTTTAGATTCTGAGGGAGCACATATTTATATATCCATGTTATGTTACTTGAGTATAGATTAGACTCATAGGTCCTGAACCACATGCTGTGATGATGGATTTAACACTTCATAATAAACACTAAATAATATTTACTGTGTATCCTCATTGCATTCAGTTGATTTATGTTAGAGAAATAAGAACCTAATGTTGAGTTTATTAGTGTAGTATTAGGTTTAAGACCTCCAGACTTTTCTTTGTCTGTTAACTGAAATAACTTTTACTTCTGAAGGCAGACCAAAATAAATATTCTTCAATTAAGCTACTTGGTTTACAACCATAGAATGTGTTTTAAATTATACATTTTCAGTATCTGTGGGAGTTGGAGAGTATGCAGAGGTAATGATATCTTTATTAAAGTACATGACTCCATTGAGGAAAAAATAAATATTGTTAATGAAAAGCATGTTATAAATGTTATAAATTAAAGACAAGCAAGACACAAACATTGGAAAACTTTCTGAAGTGTATAATTAATAAATCTTATATTGCATCTACTTTTAACTTTTTATATAAACATATTTTTAAGAAAAACAAGAGTCAAGGTCAGTATTTCTTCTCTGAACTGATTTTAGTGTTTCTCTTTACTCACTTAACTCAGTTGTAGTTATGGAAATTTGCAGAGTCTATTTAAAAATAGTGCTGACAAATAGCTAAATTGAGGGTAATCTTTATTTGTAAGACATATATGTCCAACTGAATTAGCAAATTAACTACATTTTATGACAATTAAATATATATGTATCCTTTAAAAAGGTTATGGGCCATAAAAAATGCTACTTCTCTACTGATGCCCTAATTCTTTCTCTTCATCATTAATATTTAATGAAAAATATTTTTCTTCTAAAATCTATGTAAAGCATTCAACCAATCTTTATTTTGCTATTATTGTTTGATGAATAGTTTCCAACATCCTTAGCTTAATCCCCTTTAATCTAGAGCCCTCAAAATCAATATAGTTTTGTTTTATACCAAAATTAACTAGCTGCTGATAACCTTGTGAACCTGGTGAAGCGTGTTTTTCAATGACTTATTTCCTCCTTTGAAGCTATTTCCTCATTTTTCTGATTTCTAGAGCCATGATGTTCTCTGTGTTTTACCTGTAACAAAAGCTGCTGTGACAAAATATTGCCATCCTACATCATTCTACATATAAGGCCATCATATTTATGAATTAACCATATTTCAAGCAAGAAGAGAAATCAGCAATACACAGTTCTAATAATGAAATTTCAGAAATGGGGGACTGGTAAATGAGGTATTTTGGGGGGTAGAAGTGCTACCTAAATCTTCGTATGTGGGTGGTATTGTACTCATTTTGTGGAAAGAATGTGTTTTAATGAGAAAAATAGTGTAGTCTAGAGTGTGAAGTCATTATGTTTATATGTTTGCATTATTTGCAAACTATTTAAAGAGAATTTTGGTAGAATGATTTATATTCCTCTGGGTATATACCCAGTAATGGGATTGCTTGGTGGAATGGTAATTCTGCTTTAAACTCCTCTTTGAGAAATTACCATACTGCTTTCCATAATGATTGAACTAATTTATACTCCCACCAACAGTGTATAAGTGTTCCCTTTTCTCTGCAACCTCACCAGCATCTGTGTTTGTTTTTTTGTTTTTTGACTTCTTAATAATAGCCATTCTGACTGGTGTGAGATGGTATATTATTGTGGTTTTGATTTACATTTCTCTAACCATCAGTCATATTGTGCTTTTTTCATATGCTTGTTGGTTGTGTTAACATGCACGTGAATGTTCATTGCAACACTATTCACAGTAGCAGTAACATGGAATCAACCTAAATGCCCATCAATGACAAATTGGATAAAGAAATGTGGTACATATATACAATGGGATACTATGCAGCCATAAAAAGGAACAAGCTCATGTCTTTTGCAGGAACATGGATTGAGCTAGAGGCTATTACTCTTTTTCTTGAGGCAGGCTTTCGCTCTGTTGCTCAGGCTAGAGTGCAGTGTAGTGGCTGTTATTATTGGCAAACTAACGGAGGAACAGAAAACTGAATACTGCATGCTCTCACTTATAAGTGGGAGCTACATGATGAGAACTCATGAACACAAAGAAGAGAACAACAGACACTGGGGTCTACTTGAGGGAAGAGTCTAGGAGGAGGGAGAGGATCAGGAAAATTTGGGTAATGGGTTTAATACTTGATGAAATCATCTGTACAACAAACCCCTGTGCATGAGTTCACCCATGTAACAAACCTTCACATTTACCCCTGAACCTGAAACAAAATTTTAAAAACTAAGAACACTTGGGCACAGGGTGGGGAACATCACACACTGGGGTCTGTCATGGGGTGGGGGGAGGGGGGAGCGATAGCATTAGGAGATATACCTAACCTAACGTAAATGATGAGTTAATGGGTGCAGCCCACCAACATGGCACATGTATACATATGTAACAAACCTGCACGTTGTGCACATGTACTCTAGAACTTAAAGTATTAAAAAATAAATAAATAAAATAAAGAGAATTTTGACCTCACATTAAAGGCAACATCTACAGAATGATCATAAGGGAGAATTACTTCTATTAGGCTGTGGGAGCAGTCAAGTAAAAATAGTCAGTCATTTTGTTTGAATTACATGAAACTATATCAATCAGCTCTTTATCACACATGGCCTTTATATTTATAAATTGTACTAACAAGCATGCTATTGTTAAGTTGCTTAAAAAGCATGGAGACTAAGAAAAAGTTGTCTCTTTTTAAGTGAAGAATACAGAAAAATTGAATCAATTAGCAAAGATACCTATAGGGAATAGCTATTAAAATTTCAACTATGATTTGAGGAAATTGTGACTAAATGATAATTAAACGTATTTATTTTAAGAAACAAAATTAGAGTAATTTATATCATAATAAGGCTTTTATAATGCTTAACTCTGGGAATATTTTTATTAATACTTCTAATATTCAGGTCACATTCTTAAAGGAATTTTTAAATGACTTCAACTTTGATAATACATGAAATGCACCCTTCTCTAAATCTGTTTAGAACACACTGAAGATGGTTGATATCTGCTTCATGTTGGAGTATAGAAATGTCACTCCTTCCATGTTTGTTAATACAGCAACATCACAATTTAAACATGAACCCTATACATTTGGTGTGACATTTCAACCATCCCCATTGGGAAAGTTAACTGTGCCTTCTGCTGCTATACTATGCATTCTGGAGAAAACAACAACAACAACAACAACAACAACAACAAAAACCCCAAGCAATTTTGAGAAGTGATTATCAGTCACTATAGAACTGAGGAGTTTAAGAAAAAAGCTGTATAATCAGAAAAAAAAATATATTTTATTTCTGAACATTATACCCTGTCTTTTCACTTTCTATAGACCTGGAGAATAATCAGAAATTGTGTCCCCATGCATGGCACTCTATACAGACTTGGGAACTTTGTTGCTGGAAAAACTATCTGTACTTTTCTCAAAAGTGTCCAAATGGGGTTGGGGAAATTAGATTAAGTTAGTTATGTTATCTAAGAATTAGCATTAGTATCTCAGTACCATCATCTAATTTGCTTTTCGCTCACCTTTATCAGCATCTTTTATTTTATTTTTTTTAATAATTTCACTTTGTATTTTAGATTAAGGGGGTACACGTGCAGGTTTGTCACACAGTGACATCAGTATCTCTTAGAATATTGGATCTATTTCTTGGTACCGTAAACCTATCACCACATCAAATTATCTGTATTTTTTTAAAGAACAATAAAATGTAGGCCACTTATAAGGTGAAGTGTAATAAAATAAAACTGAACAATTTTCCTGTGTTTTCTAAACCATAATTTACAATTTAAAAATATTTTTAATATTATTTTCTTCTTATTTTGTTTTTCCATTCTAGCTCATAAAAATGAGAAAACAAGTTGGAGAAAATAATTAATGGCAATAATAATAGTGATAAAGATGATAGTAAGTTGGGCTATGTTTTGAGAGAATTTAAAATTTTTTGTAGTGTATTAGGAATGAGTAATAAGAACAATTTACTACTCCTGGTCAAAAGAACAAATGATCTTGAAAAGACTATCACTATAATTAGAAGTGCAAAACTTAGCCAGTGAGTAATATTAATCACAAAATATCTTAAAACAGATTGGATATATTTGATCACATTTTCCCCTCTTCAATGCCTTTCCTTAAGTATTTTACCTGAGTTGTACATGTATCTGTATGTAAGTTTGTGTGTCTGCATATGTTGACTACAAGATTGAGTGTCTAAATGGAAATCCTCTCAGTTTTAGTGCTGCAAGTCAGAGTCATGAAGCCATCTTGCCAGGCACTAGCTCCCAGACAACATTTCTAGACACACTCAGGGCCAGAAGGGAACCTGCTGCCTTGAAGGGAATGATGAAGTCCTGGAAGGATCCATCACCTGTTGACTAACAAGCCTTTTGGTCTTGAATAACCAGCATCAATACTTATGTAGTATGCTGTAGGCCTTGGGTGAGATTCTGAGACTTGCTGGCTTCAGGTGAGACTCAGCACATTCCCAGATTTGGTAACTATGGGGAGAAACACCTTCTGCTTCAAGAAAGTAGAGGGAAAAAGAAAGGGGACTTTGTCTTGCACATTAGATACCAGCGTGGCCACGGGGGGTAGAGCACCAAGCAAGTTTTTGAAGTTGTAAAGATGTGGAGAAAAGGGAACCCTCATATAGTGTTGGTGGAAATGTAAATTAGTATAATCACTATGAAGAACAGTTTGGAGGTTCCTCAAAAAACTAAAATAGAGCTGCCATATGATCCAGCAATCCCACTGCTAGGTGTATGTCCAGAAAAGAGGAAATCGGGATATCATAAAGATATCTCCACTCCCATGTTTATTGCAGCATTATTCACACTATTCAATATATACAATGGAGTACTACTCAGCCATAAAAAAAAGTAAGATCCAGTCACTTGCAACAACATGGGTGTAACTGGAGGCCATTATATTAAGTGAAATAAGCCAGGCACAGAAAGACAATCTGCATATTCTCATTTATTTGTGGAGCTAAAAATTAAAACAATTGAGCTCATGGAAATAGAGAGTAAAAGGACAGTTACCAGAGGCTGGGAAGGGTGGTAGAGGTTGTAGGGTGGTAGTCAGGATTTTAATGATTCAAAAAATAGTTAGAATGAATGGATAAGACCTAATATGCACTAGCACAATAGGGTGACTATAGTAAAAAATAATTTAATTGTACATTTTAAAACTTAAAAAGTATAATTGAATTGTTTGTAACACAAAGGATAAATGCTTGAGGCCATGGATACCCAATTTACCCTGATGTGATTATTATGCATTGCATATCGGTATCAAAATATCTCAACCCATAAATATATACACCTACTATGTTCCCACAAAAATTAAAAATTAAAAAAGGTGTGGTTACAGTGCAGATTTCTGACACCCTGGCTGGTGCTCACAGACACAATCAAAAGAATCAAGCCCTCCTCTAGTGCAAGCTCTTGTGTGGCCCTTGTGTTAAATACAGGACAGAACATAGCATGGCAGGTTCCAAACCCTGGGACTCAGGCTTCCCCACTAATTTCCAGTCCTGCTACCTAACCTCTCTGTGCCTTAGTCTCCTCTGACTATAGAACTGGGATAATTATAATACTTACTTTGGAACTTGCTGTGAGAAATAAACGAATAAATGCATGTGAATATATATATATACACACACACACACACACATATTTAAAATAATGGGGAAAAAAGCATGAAACACTGGAAAAAACAATATTTCAGGTCTTTGCCCTCAATGATAAAGGAAGGTTATTTGATAAGCAAAGTCAAAGGACATCTTTCCTTTCACATAAAATGAAATACAGTGCTGATACATTCAAACAAAAGATTACACAAACCAAACCAAAAATGAGCTTTGTTTGTTTTCCTCTTTTGATTTGGTTTGACTTTTTCCCCCTAACTGAACATCAGGCAGAATTAATAAATTAGGAGGTAACCTTTGTCACTGAGGAAAGTTAGTATATCTTCTGAATGTCATAGAGTTAGAGGAACTACGTGGGATTTTAAGAAGGAAATAATTTTTGGTTAATAATAAGTTAGCTTTGACAATATCAAAGAAATGAGAATTGCATAATGGATTGAAATAGATGATCTAGTAAAAATCTTAATACCATTTTTTATCAGGTCTTTTATTAGGTCAGGGCAAAATTGTGTTAATAATACTACTTCTCAAGCCTCCTATAAAAAGGTTTTGACATGTTTTAATACATCCTTTCTGGGATGGAAAATAAACTCCTTTACTGGAGTGAGCTTTAACTTCTTCAGGTCACAAAGATACATGAATCTGTCAGGATTTAACCAAAATAACTGAACAAGTAGGATCCCAGTCCATGGAACTTATATTTTGAACTCCTCCTTTAAAGTGCTATATTAAATATATGTATATAAAGGGGTTTATTGCAAGCAATTGGCATATGCAATTATGAGGGCTGGTAAGGCACGTCTGAAATCTGCAGGGCAGGCCATCAGGAAAGGCAGGCTGGAAATGTATTATTCTTGTAATCCTCAGTTTCATGCCTACCTACGTTATCTAGGATGACCTTCTTTACTTACCATCAGCAGATTATGGAATTTACCTCTATGAAATACCTTTACAGCAGAACCTGCATTAATATTGGATTGATTGAATAACTAGGGACTTACATCCTAGTCAAGTTTGTACGTAAAACTGACTATTATAGTGCACTGTTTATTAAGTTACTACTTGGTATAATAACTAGTACTTAGACGAAGTTGATGCATTGTACCCCCAAGTATATATTATTTATTTCCAAAATTGTACTGTCTAGATTGTGCTAAACCAGGGGTCAGCAAGCTTTTCCAGTAAATATCAGATAGTAAATATTTTAGGCTTGCAGACCATATAGTTTCTGTCAAAACAAAACTACATAAATGAATGAATATGGTCGTGTTCTCTAAAACTTTATCTAGAGAAACAGGTAGGCTTCCCTTAGGCCACAGTTTGTTTCCTCTTTCTTTAAACCAGCATTTAAATTCTCAATATCATCATGGGACATTTTCTGAACACTTGTGTACAGGATGTGTATTGATAAATGAAAACTTCAGCTGAATTAAATTTAAAGGCGTTTAATTGAGCAATGAACAATTCGTGAATCAGGCAGCCCCCAGATTCACAGCAGATTCAGTGAGACTCCTGTGCAACCACATGGTGGAAGAAGATTTAGAGACAAAAAAAGGGAAATGACATACAGAAATTGGCAGTGAGGCACAGAAACAGCTGGGTTGGTTACAGGTTGGCGTTTGCCTTATTTGAACACAGTTTGTACACTTAGCAGTCTATGAGTAGTTGAAGTATGGCCACAGGGATTGGCCAATACACAGTTATTGTTACAGGCGCATACTGCTAAGTTAGGTTTTCAGTTTTGTCTATTAAGCTAGGTTACAGTTCATTCACAAGGACTCAAATATAGAAGTACAGAGCCCTTCTCAGGCCATTATTTAGTTTTGCTTTAACAGTATGAGATCCTGTGTTAGAGCCTGGATGAGTTGGAAGTAAGATTAACATGTTAATATCTAGTGGGAAGAATGAATATATAGATACTGGAATACAAATACAAAGGTAGGAAAATATTTGTATAATAAGGCTATATTTAAAGTTCTCTGATAAGGCAGATAAGACCGTCCTTAAATGCACCTGCAGCAACCAAGGAGGATTTCCCCAAATAGTTCATATTATGAGTTGGCCCTCTGAGAATTCTCCAAATATTGTAGGGTGATATAATCTTTCCTTTTTTACTTTTATCTTAGGTTTGTTGGTACATGTGCAGGTTGTAGGTTTGTAATAAGGTAAACACATGTCACAGGGGTCTGTTATATAGATTATTTCATTACCCAGGTATTAAACCAGTACCCATTCGTTATTTTTCCTGATCCTCTCCATCCTCCCAATCCCCACCCTCCAATAGGCCCCCAAGTCTGTTCTCCCCCTCAATGTGTCCATGCATTCTGACTATTTGGTTCCCATTTATAAGTGAGAACATGTAGTATTTGGTTTTCTATTCCTGTCTTAGTTTGCTAAGGATTATGGCCTCCAGGTTCATTCATGTATCTGCAAAAGACATGATATCATTCTTTTTATGGCTGCATAGTACTTAGCTGCATATACTTTTATGGCTGCATATACTCAGTAATGGGATATTCAAATGTTAGTTTTGTTTTTAGGTATTTGAGGAATTGCCACACTGTTTTCCAGAATGATTGAACTAATTTACACTCTCACCAACAGTATATAAGCTTTCCTTTTTCTCCACAACTTCACCAGCTCTGGTGTGAGATGGTATCTCACTGTGGTTTTGATTCGCCTTTCTCTAATGATCAATGATGTTGAGCTTTTTTTCCATATAATTGTTGACCTCATGTATGTCTTCTTTTGAAAAGTGTTCATGTGCTTTGCCCATTTTTAATGTGGGTGTTTGTTTTTTTTCTTATAAATTTGTTTAAGTTCCTTATAGAAGCTGAATATGAGACCTTAGTTTTTAATCCATCCTGTGCTAATTTTTGTATATGGTATAAGGAAGAGGTTCAGTTTCAGTCGTCTGCATATGGCTACCCAGTTACCCCAATACACTTTACTGAATAGGGAGTTCTTTCCTCATTGCTTGTTTTTGTCAGCTTTCTTGAAGATTAGAGGGTTGTAAGTGTATGGCCTTATTTCTGGGCTCTTTATTCTGTTTCATTTTTCTATGGGTTTGTTTTCATACCAGTACCATACTGTTTTGGTTACTGTAGCCCTGTAGTATAGTTTGAAGTTGGGTAACATAATGCCTCTAGTGTCGTTTTGGTTTTGCTTAGGATTTCCTTGACTATTTGGGCTCTTTTTTGGTTCCATATGAATTTTAAAATAATTTTTTTTTCTCATTATGAGAAGACTGTCACTGGTAGTTTAATAAGAACAGCATTAAATCTATAAATTGCTTTGGGAAGTGTGGCCATTTTCATGATACTGATTCTTCCTACACATGAGCATGGAGTGATTTTCCTTTTGTTTGTGTCATCTGTACTAGATAATTGAGGCAGAAAATTAACAAAGATATTCAGGACCTGTATCAAATGGACCTTATAGACATCTACAGAACTTACCACCTAAAACAGCAGAATATATATTGTGCTTATGGCCACATGGTACATACTCTAAAATAGACCACATAATCAGATATAAAATACTCCTCAGCAAGTACAAAATAACTAAGATCATAACAGTCTCTCTGACCACAGCACAATCAAATTAGAAATCAAGAATGAGAAATTCACTCAAAACCTTGCAATAATAATATGGGAATTAAAAAATAAGCTGCTCCTGAGTGACGTTTGGTTAAATAATGAAATTAAGGCCGAAATCAAGAAGTCCTTTGAAGTGAATGAGAACAAAGATACAACATATCAGAATCTCTAGGACACAGCTAAGGCAGTGTTAAGAGGGAAATTTATAGCACTAAATGTCCATATCATAAAGTTAGAAAGATTGCAATTTGACAACCTAACATCACAACGAAAAGAACTAAAAAAACAAGAGAAAAATCAACCCCAAAGCTATCAGAAGTCAAGAAATAACTGCAATCAGAGCTGAACTGAAGGAGATTGAGACATGAAAAAGCATTCAAACCATCAGTGAATCCAGGAGTTGGTTTTTTGCAAAAATTAATAGTTAAACCACTGGCTAAACTAACGAGAGAAGATCCAAATAAACAATCAGAAATGACAATGGAGATATTACAATAGACACCACAGAAATACAAATAACCATCAGAGAATGCTATGAACACCTCTATGCACATAAACTAGAAAATTTAGAAGAGATGAATACATTCCTGGACACATACACCCTCCCAAGACTGAGCCACAAAGAAATTGAATCCCTAAACAGACCAATAATGAGCTCTGAAATTGAATCAGTAATAAATAGCCTACCAACCTAAAAAGGTCCAGGACTTCACAGCCAAATTCTACCAGATGTACAAAGAAGAGCTAGTACCATTCTTACTAAAACTATTCCAAAAAATTGAGAAGGGACTTCTCCCCAACTCATTTTATGAGGCCAGCATCATCCTGATACCAAAACCTGGCAGGGGCGCAATGACAAAAATCTTCAGGCCATATCCTTGATGAACATCGATGCAAAAATCCTCAGCAAAATACTGGCAAACAAAATCCAGCAGTATATCAACAAACATATCCACCACGAACAAGTAGGCTGTATTCTTGAGATGCAAATTTGGTTCAACATGCACAAATCAATAAACGTGATTCATCACATAAACAGAACTAAAGACAAAAACCACATAATTATCTCAATAGATGCAGAAAAGGCTTTTGAAAAAATTCAACATCTCTTCATGTTAAAAACTCTCAACAAACTATGTATTTAAGGAACATACCTCAAAATCATAGCTGTCTATGACAAACCCACAGTCAACATCACACTGAATGGGCATAAACTGAAAACATTCCGCTTGAAAACTAGCAAAAGACAAGGATGCCCTCTCTCACCATTCCTATTCAAAATAGTATTGCAAGTCCTGGCCAGATCAATCAGGCAAGATAAAAAAAAAAAAGGACATCCAAATAAGAAGAGAGGAAATCAAACTATCCCGTTTGCAGATGATATGATCTTATATCTAGAAAACCCCTTAGTCTTGGTCCCAAAGCTTCTTAAGCTGATAAACAACTTCAGCAAGTCTCAGGATACAAAATCAATGTACAGATACCAGGTTTCATATATACCAACAACAGTCAAGCCAAGAGCCAAATCAGGAATGCAATCCCATTCACAATTGCCACGAAAATAACAAAATACTTAGGAATACGACTGACCAGGGAGGTGAAAGATCCATACAAGGAAAACAATGAAACACCAGATCATGCACTTTGAGGACCAGTTTCAGGAGTGAGCATGGCTGTTTTAAGAATAATCTCATCTGCCTTGCTATGGGTATAGAAAAATAAAAACAAATTAAAAAGAATGCTGTCTTATCTATAAGTAGGGATAATAAAAACACACCTTTAGTGTGCAAAGATTTCCATTGCAGATAGTTCCTATTATACTTAAAGCCTCATGCCTAAGTTATTAAAATGTTTGTCAGTTGTATTAGTCCATTCTCACACTGCTATAAGAAAATACTCAATACTGGGTAATTTATAAAGGAAAGAGACTTAATTGACTCAAGATTCCACATTGCTGGGGAGGCCTCAGGAAACTTATAATCATGGCCGAAGTCAAAGGAGAAGCAGGTACCTTCTTCACAGGGCAGCAGGATGGAGTGAGTGGAAGCGGGGGAAATGCTGGATGCTTATAAAACCATCCGATCTTGTGAGAACTCACCCACTATCATGAGAACAGCATGGGAAATCACCCTATGATTCAATTATCTCCACCTGGTCCTGCACTTGACACATGGGGATTATAGGGATTACAATTCAAGATGAGATTTGGGTGGGGACACAAAGCCTAACCATATCATCAGTATAGGGACTGAATGAGTGCTATGTACTAGATAGAAAATTGGGAAGTGAAGCTAAAAACAGTTAAAATATCTGTGGAAATTAAATAATTTAGTTAAATTAGGATGAAGCTTAAGCAGGAGTGAGAGAAATTGTACTATGTCTCTATTTGGTATTTTAATGTTTCTACTATAATTCTGAAATGTAAATTTTGTTTTAAAGCCAGTCTGTTGCGTAAAGCAATCCAATGGGAATACATTTACAGATAAAACTTGTTTTTATTTTGTAGAAGTACACGATGGTTCTTTTCTTTTTCTGACTACAAGGAATGAGTGTCTACCCAAGAAAAATAAATTATGCTGCTGGAAACTATATGTAACAAATGATTTATTTAAGGTATTCTTTGAAAGTGTACAGAAAATGCTAAGAAGGCAAATAAGTATAAAAAATGGCTTAGCCCCATCTCACAAGAAATTCTGCATCTTGTAAATTTAGTGTACCTGCTGGTGTCTGTTTGCAGTTTATATTTAGCTTTTCAAGGACCAAAAAAAGAAGCTTTTGCTCTCCTAACATTGGTAATTATCTCTAATTATAGGAAGTGTTCTCTATGTGTATGTCAAACAGCCCATGTTTTTTATTTCTGTTGGTTGCATATGTTAACTGGTGCTGTGCTTCTAAGCATCTGTTGGATTTAGATCATTAGCATCTCTACCAATATAGCAGTCAATGAGACCATAAGACTGTCTGCCTGCTAATAACCATGAGAAGATAAAAAAAAAAAAAAAAAACCACAAACTCATTTGTTTTTCATTTCCAGTCAGAATCCTATCAGTGAAACAGCTCACTGTTAAGTCAGAGAATATGCACTGTTACAAAGTAAAATACGCAAAGTCAAGTTCAGGATGAATTTCTAGAGTCTGAATGTGTTTTCTCAAGATCTACTACTCTAAAAATTACAAAAATGTTATTTGGGTTTGTTTTCATTCAGTAGATGCATATTTCTTGACACATCCAAATTCAGGGAATATGAATGTTTCCTCATTTCAGAATGACCAGGGTTTTTCAGAGCAGAAAAAAAGACAGATTCTAGAACTTAATAGGAAAGAACTGAGAGGCATAAAAGGAGATATCAGGAATGTAGCAGGACATCCCATGATTGACTTCATAATGAGGGTCAGTTCACATAAACTCAAAAGTAAGGCTGCATCAACTTACCTCTCCCTGTTGGTCCTGGGCCTGAACTTTCCCTCTATTCCAAGATTTATAAGACCATTCAATCTGATTGGTATTGTTGATATAACTCAAAACAGAAAAGTGTTAAAGCACCAACACTTTTTCAGGCTTAAACATTCAGATTTAAAATATATATAATATATTCCATGAAAAATAAATGAACAATTGAGGTACAATTTTGATCAGCTGTCTTCTAACCAGTTGACCTGTGAGTTGGAATTATTGCATTAAAGACCTGTAAGTTGGAGTTATTGCATTAAAGATTTCATTTATTCACTCCTCCTTCTATCCATACCCATGCTCTTCAGCTGTGACATTAGGGTTGATCATGTAGTTTGCATTGATTGCAAGAATGTTAGCAAATATGATGCAAGAAGATGTTCAAGAAACATCTGTGTTCTTCTGCTTGCTGTGTTTGTCTTGTGTCATCACTGTGAGAAAGTTTTGCTTGGGCCAGCTTACTGCAGGATGTGACATATGGAACAAAACTGAGATTTCTCCCCAATTGTTCCAGCCGAGGCTATCCTAAGATGAGTCAGCAGCCAGCCAGCCAATCTCTGAAAATGCAGGTGATTCTAATCAAGAGCTACCTAGCTAACTTACAGCTTATCACAGACAGATGAACAAGTTCAGTCAAAATTGGTTGAGTCCAGTCTAGATCAATTTATCTCTGCAGACATCAACTAAACTAATGATAATTTTTGCTTGATACTAAAATATTTGGTTGTATGCTATGCAATATTATTGTGGCAATAGATAGACTTTCGTGAAAATAATGGGAATCATGTTCAGAAGATTTCCTGCATCCTGGAATCTCCGTCTGTATTCAAGGTGGCTAGTCTTTACAGATACTTTGTACAATTACTTTAAAAATGTGTAGACCTGGCTGGGTCAACATCATATTAGCATCTTTACTCCTGCCTGCTCACACATCCCTGGAAAGTGATTTACACATGTCACAAGTGGCATCCATATTCTGCACTCACTCACCCCAGTTAAGATGGTTATGTCAAATTCCAAGATAGGTGGTGGTAGGCATTGTGTCTTCAACAGATACTGGCAGGCAAGAGAAGTCATGCCAGGGAATATCCAGAGCAGGGTCTGGATAGAATGTAGCCCTCTGTAAATGTGTATGTTAGTTGGTAACTCTGTTTGTGTGCTTTCTTCAGTGCATATAGTACCCTGTGGAGATGAGAGTTTAAATAGAAGTAGGATCTTTCTGCTGCTCCAGGTAGGAAACTATGGGACTTCACACACCCATTCTCATTTAATTTAATTAAGTCTGTAATGTGAATTGTGCCCTGTAAATGTAGAAGCCCTGTGCAATGCACAAATGGAGAGACTGGTGTATAGCAGGCTACCTGTGAAACCTGTGATTCCATAATTGGTGAGGTTTTGCTCTATAAAAGGTGCTTATTTTTTCTGTTCATTATACTGCAGGAATTTATTGACCTTCTATTGTGCCTGGGAGTGCAAAGATAAACAAGGCACTATATCTGCCCTCAAGGATTTCAAAGCCTAATCAAGAGAAAATGCAAAACACATTTTTGTATAGAATTAAGGTGGTCTTTTTGAATAATAATCGAGGTACTGTAGAGAAACAAAACAATCAGTTGTTTGGTATGAGGATACAGGTGGAGTTCATGGAAGGATTCACCGTATACAATTTTTTTAAATGAGTAGACTAAGTAGAAGTTATTTAAGAAGACAAAAGAAAGGAGGGAAAAATATTTCCTAGAGATAGGGAACAGCAAGATTATTTAAATAACTGCATAGACATAATAAAGATCAGTAAATTCAATGGTGACATGAGTCAGGGCTTCAAAAGAGATGGAGAAGGGGTAGGAAGTTAAGAGAACATAGAGGATTATAGGAGACATGAAAAGGAGTTTGACTTTATCCTGTAAGCCATGGATAAATATATAAAACAGAGAAGTACCATGACCAGATTTGAATGTTAGAAATGTCACTCAGGTAGTAGTAGAGAATGGGCTTTCAGGGAGAGAAAGACCATGCTAATAGTTTAGGTAAGTGCTACCTATATGGTAGCCACTAGTTGTGTGTGGCTACTTTGTACTTAAACATGGTAGTCAGAGTTGACATATGCTATCAGTGGGAAATACCCCCTGGGTACCAACAAAAAATTAAATAATGTAAAGTGTCTTATTAATAATATTTGATACTAAGTATATTATAAAATATCATTTTTGATATATGTGGTTAAAATATACTATTAAGAGTAACTTCGCATGTTTTCTTTTAATTTGTTTAATGTGGCTACCAGAAATTTTAAAATTATGAATGTGGCTCACATAATATTCCAATAGGTATCTAAGTGTTACATAAGTGATGGCCTACATTATAACTATGGCATAAAGATAGAGAGAAGGTTGGACAACTACTAAAGGAGTGGAGACTGACAAGGATTTATGTAACATTGAGAGAGATGGAGAAGTCTAGAATTGCTCTGAGACTTCTGACTTGATTTACAAGGGACGAGTTGTCAAACAAGTGAGTTCAGTAAGCAGGATATAGAACTCAAAAAGGAGAGTAGAAACTGAAGAAATGAATTTAGTGGTAATATGTTGAGTATAGGATTTGAATTTCTAACAGGTGGAGGTGGCAAATAAACAATCTACACATTTCTAACATTTAGAACAAAGATTGTGTCTAGAAATACTTAGGTTATTAACCTATGGAAGAGAAAGTAAATCATAAGCATGGATGATACTGCCTCAGAAAAGAAGCGTGGAGAGAAAGAGATGTAAACCATGAGATCTGGAGAACGTAAGAACTTAAAGGGAACAGAGAGGTAGAGGAACCCCTTAAACTAAGTCAGAAATATTAGGTGACTTTGAAGATGGTGGTTGATGAAATTAACAGGAGAATATATCAAGAATAAAGGAAACTGAGCCTTTTCTTATGGTAAAAGATACGTCATGTAAAAGTAAGACATGGATAGTCTTTGGATTTGAAAATTAGCACTCCATTGTTGACCTTATTCTGATTCTGAGGATTTGTATCAACATTAAAAAAATTTTTTTTTAACTCAGCATTAGTTATAGCTTTCACCTTCTGTTAACTTCAGTCAGTTTGTCTTCCTCTCAATTGCTATTATTCCAGCAAAAATTTCAAAATGTGGTTTCTAATAACAAATCTATGACTTGATTCTGAGGTAAAGTATGCAAGAATTCCACATTATTTTATTCTTGTGACTCACCAAACAGTTTGGTTATTTCTTTAATTTATATAAATTATCTATAATATCCAATGTCCTTTTATGTTCACCGTTGAATTGTTGCTGGCTGTCCTTTTGCCAGGACTATCCTCTCTAGCTATCACAATAGCCTTATTTTTTCCCAGGCAGTTGCCTTAGATTGAGTTAATTCAGAAACAGTCCTTGAGATGAGGATTTGTGTCCAAATAATTTATTAAGAATGAGTTCTGAGAGGCAAACAGTAAGTGAGAAGGGAAAGCAGGACAAGGAACAGGAGGAAGCAAAGCAAGAGTACAATCTCAGGTGACGTCCTACAGAGGCCTCCTTCAGCCTTATTCCATGGGAGGATTCTGGTATGTAAGTTATACCTCTGTATTCCTCAGACCATTGGATGCCCCAGGAGAATGTGAAGTACCAGGCATTTCTGGTTTGTGAGGGTCAAGTGGCTCCAGGAGACTAGGGGAAGTCTTCTCACAAAGAACCACAGTTGCTAGCTGGTGGAAGTGAAAGCACACAGAAGAAGGAAGCACAAGAATGGACAAAGGGATCCAATAGGTCAAGGTCAAACACCAACCATACCCTCCCTAGGTAACACAATAGCCTTATATTTTTCTGGGAAGGTGACTTAGAGTTACCTTAGAAAGGTTTCATCTTACTTATATTTATATCTCTAGCACCCAGCCCAGATTCCATCCTAAAACCCCCTAAGAGCAGCAATATTAATGCTGCTCCTGGTGGAGGTAACCCAGAAACTCTACTTTGCCACTCTATCATTCAACCTTAGCCGTGTTTTTGTTGTTGTTGTTGTTTTTCATCTGCTCTTGCTAAGGCTCTGATTCTTTCTCTGTGAAACCCACTTATGGCCACCATCCTTCCACCACCTGTCGAAGTATTCTTTGACCATCCTTTAAGAACATAAGTCTCTACTGGTCATATGGGGCATTGCACCTCCTGAATTCTACTCTAGAACTGGAGGCTGCATTTAGCGCCATCAAAGCCACTGACACCAACAGCTGTTTTTCATGAAATCTAGTTATCCCTTTAGCCAGGTGAAAATTGATCCACTCCAATTAAATTTGTGGGGCTTTTGTAGTTATTTCTGAGTGCCTAGTGTGTGCCTGAAAGATTGTTGCATTTTGAAGATGAATAAAATAGTCTTTATTTTCAAGCTTGCAGTCTACTGTCAAATTTATACATTTGAATATGCAATTAAAGAATGATGTAATAGCAGTCTTTGTGAGCAGTGTGACTTGAGAATGTGGAAAAGTGAGAAACTAACTTGGCCTGATAAATGTGGAAGGTCTTAGAGTGGATTATTAATTTCACTATAGCTTGAAGATAAGTGAGTTGAAAAAAGCATTTGCAAGAAATGAGAGTTTGTCCAAAGGTACAAAGGCAAGAAAGACAAAGGGTTGTAGAACACTAAAACCACTTTATTATGGCTAGAAGAGTGTTAGGACATAATTAGATCGCCTCCAAGGCACCTCTTCATCTTATAACTCTAAAGTGTAGGCTGCTTATTATTTCTTCACAGTCTGTAACACTCTCTCTTCTCAGTGTCACTTCCCCACAATTATTATTCCATCCTCTCAGAACAAATCCTGCTCCTTGTTGATACCTACTAGCCACCTCACCATCCTCTCACATGAAGGCTTTGATCCTGAATCACAGCCTCCCTTTTGTCCCCTAAGTCTGTGATTGTTCTCGGGAAGTTTAAGGACTTTGTGCTTATCCACAGCACACTGGCCTCTCAGCTATTGACTAGTGTCAAGGATCTTACTTCTTATAAACCCTAATACAAAAAGAGCTTTTGTTTTTAATTTTAAGAATAATAATTCCCCAAATTGTGAAAATCCTATTTCTCATGTTGTAGCAAGGATATCAGTCTATTTTCCTTCATTCCCCTTAGCTCCTCTCAGAAAATGTATTTCAGCCTAGAGTGTCTTAAATTTTGGCATCAGGTCCTGTGACCCTACCCTTACTGACCATAACTTTTTCTTTTTTCAAATGAAATGGAACTAACTCAAGCCAAGCAATCCATTGCCAGCCAGCAGGCAATCAGAATACCTGTCCAGATTCTGAATTAAGGGGGTAATCACTGTATCTGGAAGACATTAAGCACTGGAACTGAGAGATCTGGTAAAGTAATATCCAGAATCAGTACTACGGCAAGCCAAAACCTTTGTGCATGCCAAAATTATGAAAGAACAAACCCTAAAACTTTTCCAACAAGAGTGGCCTTCAAAGAGGACAATGGAACAGATGTAATAAAGACACACAGAGAGAAAACTCTTTGGTAATAAAGTGGAAGAGAAAATTTGAGAGAATACATCTTTGATAACTTCCTATTCTTCGGGAGTCTCAGTAATATATTCTGCAATTGAGTTCTGTGAGGTTCTTCGATATTTTATAATAAATTCATTGTTCACTTGAACTCATCTTAGTGAACTTCTGCTTTTGCCTCAAAATAATGTCTAGTTAATAAAGACAGTACTTCTGTTTCCTTCACTATGCTCAGATTTGTGAGACACATATATAACTGATTGAGAAGCTTCCTCAGATCCATTTATGTTAGATGAAAAAAGCAATAAAAACTAATGATGGAATTTTTATTTTTTCCTGTGAGTCCTAAAATTAGGAAGTGATATTTATCATTTTGATCATTTAGAGAGCAAAATTATCATCCTTTAAAAGTTTAATTATAAATAAATATTCTTCATGTAATGTAATGACTGTGTCTTGTAAGTGCCTAATCTATGAGCATGTGAAATTATGGGTACCAATGATATAATTTTTAGGTTTATAATATAAAAATAATCTAATAAGTAAATATTTCACACTTTATTTGAAAATAAGAAATAATGTTTACTTAGAAGTTTATCAAGTATTTGATTTAGTAGAATATGGATCTGCAAGCCATGACCTATAGGCAAAATCTAGCTTGCCCCTTTTTTGCAATTTTATTGGAATACAGCCACATTCATTCTATCTATTGTCTATGCTGCTTTTGGGCTACAGTGGCAAAGTTGAGTAATCACAACAAAGATCATATGAGCCACAAAGCCTAAAGTATTTGCTATCTAATCCCATACAGAAGAAACAGAAAAAAAAAAGAAAAACACAATGCTTACCCCGGTATAGACATAAGGGATACATAATTTATCAACTTAACAAAACAGGCTAAACATCAGATATTAAACTTATGTGAGACTTAAATTTCTATATCTATGCTGAGTTATACACTTACAAAATGTTCAAACTTCTTCTAGGTGATAACTGAAATAAACTTTTTTTCTGCACAGAATTATGATAAACAGTGAAAGATGGGTAAGTTTGAATAGAAAACATCTGTAATAATAATAATAATAACATGGTATTTTATTATCTAGAATGAATAATTTTAACAAAACAAAGAAATCAGTTCACAGAAATAAAATTCATTAGGGAAATTAGAAATGAAGAAAACGAGATTGTATTTAAAAGTATAGATGGCTTCAAAGATATGGGAAAAATAGTAAAATAACAATTGTCTAAATTTAAAATAGGAATATCAATTGAATGGAAAGTAGGCTAGGGTACTAAAAAGGAGAGCAAATATATTTCAAAATTAAAATTAAGGCCAAATTGTTCAGAAATATAAAGTTGTAAAAGTGAAGAGGCAAACTAAAATATCAACTTTACGTTTCTCAAATCATGAATAGCATCAAAAAAGAAAATATCCATTGAAGAAAACATACATTAACAGCATGTTAAATAAAGCACACCGTCATTATATTAATAAGCTGAAAGAATGGTTCTTCAGGCATGATACATTATTCTATTAATGTATTCTATTAATTGTTCTATTAATTGTTCTATTAATGTGTTCTATTAATTGTTCTCTTTGCCTCCAAATTCACTCTCCTCCAACATATAGATGATATGTTTGCCATTGTTTTGCACGTCACTCTTCCTCATCAAAATCTTCAATGACTCCCCGTTGAACCGTGGTATTTTAGAACTAAAAGCATCATTAAGTCCATCAGTTCCACTAATCGTATCTTACACATGACAGCAATGAGAAACATCAGGTGCAATAGATTGTCTATGTGGTATAACTGAACAATGGACGTTAAAATCGAATCCTGAGCTCCCTAACAACCAGGTCAGTGTTTTTCTGCCACAGTGAGCTTTCTGCAACACAGCTCCCTTTGATCTTCACTTTCATTGATCTATTATTTGAAAACACTGCTCTAGATAGACTAGTTTTCTAGGTTGCTAGTACAATAGCATGTTTGGCTGTAAGAGTCACACACTGTCTATATTTTTCTGCATTTTATCTTTCTTTCAAGATAAGACATGGTGAAGAACTGTGCACAATGTCTATTACATAGAAAACACTAGTAAAGTTAACTATATTTAAAGACAAAATATAAAGCCCCATTCTTCCTCTATGAAGCTCTTTGATCTCCCTCCTTTCTAAGTTTCTTTAGAAAATGTGGCCTGATGTATTCATTTGACTTTTGGCACTTGCTCCCCTGTATTACATTTTGTTTTTTTTTCTCTAGTTATAAGTCTGGTGTTATCCAACTAGATTGTGATTCCTTAATGAAGAATATGATGTGTAACACTCTAAACATAACAACTGCTCAGTAAATGCTTATTGAACACAATACAGATTAAAAGTGTGCTTTTAAACTCCACAATAATGACTATATAGTTAGTTGTGATAGCATGATAATGAACTGGAAAATAAAGAAATTACTCAAAGAATAGTCTAAAAATAGTGTTTATCTACATGTAAAAAAATCTTAAGTATATTTGAGAGTAAACAAAACCATAAAAGGTAATCTGCTTATTCAATTGGAATATTGTTTTTGTTTTTATTTATTTAATTTTTTTTTTTTTTTTTGAGATGAGGTCTCACTCTGTTGCCCAGGCTGGAGTGCAGTGGTGTGACCTTCGCTTACTGCATCCTCCGCCTCCCGGATTCAAGCAATTCTCCTGCCTCAGACTCCCGGGTAGCTGGGATTACAGGTGTGTGCCACCACACCCTGCTAATTTTTGTATTTTTAGTAGAGACAGGGTTTCGCCATGTTGGCCAGGCTGGTCTCAAACTCCTGACCTCAGGTGATCTGCCCACTTTTGCCTCCCAAAGTGCTGAGATTACAGGCATGAGCCACCACGTCTGGCAGAATATTATTTTTGTTACAGGGATAGCTAATAGACATTGTGATTTAATTCCAGACCACTGCAATAAAGTGAATACTACAATAAAGCAAGTCACATGAATTTGTTATATTTCTGGTACATCTAAAAGTTGTGTCTACACTATGGTGTATTCTACTAAGTATTATGTATAAATATATATATAAATACCTATAAGTACTGTATTGTGAAAAAAACGCTAATGATTATTTGAGACTTCAGTGAATCATAATCTTCTTGCTGGTGGTGGGTCTTGCCTCAATATGAATGGCTGCTGACTGATCAAGGGGGTGGTTGCTGAAGGTTGGTGTGGCTGAGACAATTTCTTAAAATAAGACAATTAAGTTTGCCACATCAAATGACACTTCCTTTGAAGAAAGACCTCTCTTTAGCATGCAATGCTATGTGATAGTATTTTATCCACAGTAGAACTTCATTCAAAGTGGAGTCAAAATCTGCTACTTCTTTATCAAGTAAGATCATGTAGTATTCTAAATTCTTTGTTTTAATTTTAACACTGTTCACAACATCTTCACTGGGAGTAGAATTCATCTCAAGAAACCACATTCTTTGCTAATCCATGAATAACAACTCCTCTTCTATTCAGGTTTGATCACGAGATTCCATCAATTCAGTCAAATCTTCTAACCTCACTCCTAATTCTAGTTCTCTTGCTATTTCCACCACATATGTGTGACCTCCTCCACTGAAGTCCTAAATCTCTTAAAGTCACCCATGAGGGTTGGAATCAACGTCTTCCAAATTCCTATTAATGTTGACCTTTTTGACCTCTTCCCATGAATCATAAATGTTCTAAATGGCATCTAGAATGGTGAATCCTTTCCAGAAGGTTTTCAATTTGCTTTTCCCAGATCCATCAGTAGAATCACTATATATGGCAGCTACGATCTTATGAAATTTATTTCTTAAATAACAAGACTTGAAAATAAAAATGACTCCTTCATCCATTGACTGCAGAAAGAACATTGTAGATGTGCAACCATATTTCTGGATTCTCTATCCTGTTCCATTAATCTATGTGCCTATTTTTGTACCAGTACCATGCTATTTGGTTACTGTAGCCCCATAGTATAGTTTGAAGTCAGGCAACTTGATGCCTCCAGCTTTGTTCTTTTTGCTTAGAATTGCCTTGGCTATTTGGGGAATTTTTTTTTTTTGTTCTATATGAATTTAAAATAGTTTTTTTCTAGTTCTGTGAAGAATGTTATTGGTAGTTTAATAGGAATATCATTGAACCTATAAATTGCTTTGGGCAGCATGGCCATTTTAACAATATTGATTCTTCCTATCTATAAACATGGAATGTTTTACTATTTGTTTGTGTCATCTCTGATTTTTTTAAGCAGTATTTTATAGTTCTCTGTGGAGAGATTTTCACCTCCCTGGTTAGCTGTATTCGTATTTTATTTTTTTTTGTGTGTGTGGCAATTGTGAAGGGGATTACATTCCTGATTTGGCTCTTGGCTTGACTGTTGGTGTGTAAGAATGCCAGTGATTTTTGAACATTGATTTTGAATCCTGAGACTTTGCTGAATTTGTTTATCAGTGTAAGGAGCTTTGGGCTGAGACTGTGAACTTTCTAGGTACAGGATCATGTCATCTGCAAACAGGGCTAGTTTGACTTCCTCTCTTTGTGTTTGGATGACACTTATTTCTTTCTTTTGCCTGATTGTCCTGATCAGGACTTCCAATACTATGTTGAATAGGAGTGGTGAAAGAGAGAATCCTTGTCTTCTACCAGTTTTCAAGGGGAATGCTTCCAGTTGATCTTCAACAAAGATGATAAAACAAGCAATGAGGACAGGACTCCCTATCCAGTAAATGGTGCTAGGACAACTGGCTATACCTTCCTTACACCGCATACAGAAATTAACTCAAGACGAATTAAAGACTTACATGTAAAAGCCAAAACTATAAAAACCCTGAAAGACAACCTAGGCAATACCTTTCTGGACATAAGAATGTGCACGGATTTCATGACAAAGATGCCAAAAGCAATTGTAAGGAAAGCAAAAATTGACAAATGGGATCTAATTAAACTAAAGAGCTTCTGCACAGCAAAGGAAAACTATCAATGAGTAAACAGACAACCTACAGAATGGGAGAAAAGTTTTGCAAACTATGAATCTGACTAAGGTCTAATATTCAGCATCTATAAAGAACTTAAACAAATTTACAAGGAAAAAAAAAATCAAACAACCCCATTAAAAAGTAGGCAGAGGATATAAACAGACACTTTTCAAAAGAAGACATACGTGAGACCAACAATCATGTGAAAAAAAGTTCAACATCATTGATCATTAGAGAAAGGCGAATCAAAACCACAATGAGATACCTTCTCACACCAGTCAGAATGGCTATTATTAAAGTCAAAAAATAACTGATGATGGCGAGGTTGTGGAAAAAAAGGAAAGCTTATACACTGTTGGTGGGGGTGTAAATTAGTTCAATGATTGGAGAAGAGAGTGTGGTGATCCTTCAAACCCTAAAAAAAGTAATACCATTTGACCCAGCACTCCCATTACTGGGTATATACCCAAAGGAATATAAATTGTTTTATTATAAAGGCATATGCATGCGTATGTTCATTGCAACACTATTCACAATAGCAAAGACATGGAATTAACCTAAATGCCCATAAATTGTAGACTGGATAACAAAAATGTGGTATATATATATACCATGGGATACTATGCAGCCATAAAAAAGAATGAGATCATGTCCTTTGCAGCAAAAAGGGTGAAGCTGGAGGCCATTATCCTTAGCAAACTAACAGAAAACAGAAAACCAAGTACCACATGTTCTCACATGTAAGTGGGAGCTAAATGATTAGAACACATGGACACATAGAAAGGAACAAAACACACTGGGGCCTGTTGGTGGGTGGAGGGCCAGAGAAATGAGAGAATCAGGAAAAATAACTAATGGGTACTAGACTTAATACATGGATAACAAAATAATCTGTACAACAATCTTCCATGACACAAGTTTATCTATGTAACAAACCTGTACATATACCACTGAACTTAAAAGTTAAATTAAAAAAAAAAACCTAGGCTAGACAAAATGTTTTTAGTAAAGAAAACAACCTTAATCTCATTGTGTATCTTCATCAGATCTCTTGGAGGACTAGATGCATTGTCAATTAGCAGCCATAATTTTAAAGGAATTGTTTTCTTCTGAGCACTAGGTCTCAGCAATGAGCTTAAAAGATTCAGTAAACCATCCTGTAAACAGATGTGTTGTTATCCAGGCTATATTGTTTCATTTATAGAGCAATGGCAGAGTGGCATATGGCATAATTCTAAGGGTCCTAGGATTTTCAGAATGGAATATGAGTATTAGCTTCAACATAAAGTCATTAGTTATGTTTGCCCCTGACAAGAGAGTTGGTCTCTCCTTTTAAGCTTTGAAGCCAGAGATGACAGCTGTCTATGAAAGTCTTAGATGGCATATTCGTCCAATAAAAGACTGTTTAATCTACATTGAAACCTTGAAAATTCATTGTTTAGTGTATCCACCTTCATCAATGGTCTTAGCCAGATCTTTTGGATAACTTGCTGCACCTTCTACATCAGCATCTGCTGCCTCACCTTGCAGTTTTAAGTTATGGAGATGGCTTCTTTCTTTAACCCCCATGAACCAACCTCTGCTAGCCTCAAACTTTTCTTCTGCAGCTTCCTCACCTTTCTCAGCATTTATAGAATTGAAGAGAGTTAGGGACTTGGTCCATATTATGTTTTGGCCTAAGGGAATGTTGTGGCTGGTTTGATCTTGTATTCAGACCACTAAAACTTTCTTCATATCAGCAATAATGCTGTTTCACTTTCTTATCATTCATGTGTTCACTGGAGTAGCACTTTCAGTTTCCTTTAAGACCTTTTCCTTTGCATTAACAACTTGGCTAATTTGGTGCAAGAAATCTAGATTTTGGCCTATGTGTGGGGGAAATAAAGAGAGATCAGGCTGTTACTGTGTCTATGTAGAAAAAGGAAGACATAAGAAACTCCATTTTGATCTGTACTAAGAAAAATTCTTCTGCCTTGAGATGCTGTTTATCTGTAACCCTAGCCCCAACCCTGTGCTGGCAGAAACATGTGCTGTGTTGACTCAAGGTTTAATGGATTTAGGGCTGTGCAGGATGTGCTTTGTTAAAAATGTGTTTGCAGGCAGTATGCTTGGTAAAAGTCTTCACCATTCTCCAGTCTCAAGTACCCAGGAACACAATGCACTGCGGAAGGCAGCAGGGACCTCTGCCCAAGAAAGCCTGGGTATTGTCCAAGGTTTCCCCCTACTGAGACAGCCTGAGATATGGCCTCATGGGAAGGGAAAGACCTGACCGTCCCCTAGTCCGACACCCGTAAACAGTCTGTGCTGAGGAGGGTTAGTGAAAGAGGAAGGCCTCTTTGCAGTTGAGATAAGAGGAAGGCATCTGTCTCCTGCCTGTCCCTGGGAATGGAATGTCTCCGCGTAAAACCCAATCATACATTCTATTTACTGAGATAGGAGAAAACCACCTTATGGCTGGAAGTGAGACATGTTGGCGGCAATACTGCTCTTTACTGCACAGAGATGTTTGTGTAAAGTCAAACATAAATCTGGCCTATGTGCACATCCAGACACAGCACCTTTCCTTAAACTTATTTATGACACAGAGTACTTTGCTCACATGTTTTGCTGCTGACCCACTCCCCACCATTACCCTATAGTCCTGCCACATCCCCCTTGCCAAGATGGTAGAGATAGTGATCAATAAATACCGAGGAAATTCAGAGACCAGTGCCATTGCAGGTCCTCACTTGCTGAGCGCCGGTCCTCTGGGCCCACTTTTCTTCCTCTATACTTTGTCTCTGTGTCTTACTTCTTTTCTCAGTCTCTCGTCTCTACCTTGCGAGAAATACCCACATGTATGGAGGGGCAGGCCCCCTTCACTATGTCAGCTTTTGACATGCTTTCCTCACTAAGCTTCATCATTTCTAGCTTTTGATTGAAAGTGAGAGAGATGTGACTCTTTCTTTCATTTGAACAGTTAGAGGCCATTGCAGGATTATTAATTGCCCTAATTTCAATGCTATTGTGTGTCAGGAAATAGGGAGGCCTAAGGAAAGGGAGAGAGACAGAGGAATAGCTGGTTAGTGTAGCAGTCAGAACACACACATTATTTGATTAGGTTTACCATCTTATGTAAGTATGGTTCGTGATACCCTGATATGGTTTGGCTCTGTCCCCACCCAAATCTCAGTTTGAATTGAAGCTCCCATAATTCCCACATGTCATGAGAGAAATCCAGTGAGAGGTAATTGAATCATTGGGGCAGGTCTTTTCTGTGCTGTTCTCATAATAGTGAATAAGTCTCATGAGATCTGATAGTTTTACAAAGGGGATTTCCCCTGCACATGCTGTCTTGCCTGCTGCCATGTAAGACGTGTATTGCTTCCCTTTTGCCTTCTGCCATGATTGTGAGGCCTACCCAGCCATGTGGAACTGTAAATCCCTTAAACCTTTTCCTTTATATATTACCTATTCTTGGGTATGTCTTTATTAGCAGCGTGAGAAAAGACTAATACATGCCCCAAAACAATTACAATAGAAACATCAAAGATCACTGATCATAGATGACCATAACAGATATAATAATAATGAAAACATTTGAAATATTGTGAAATTTATTCAAATGACACAGAGAGACAGGAAGCGAGCACTTGTTGTTAGAAAAATGGTGCCAACAGACTTGCTTGAAGCAAGGTTGCCACAATCTTTAATTTGTAAAAACACAATACCTGCAAATTGCAATAAAGCAAAGTTCAATAAAATGAGGTTTGCCTGTATATTTGTGTTAGTGCATTGAGCTCACCCTAGATGTTTTGAATAAAATATGCTCTAATTCTAAGTAAGATTAACAAAGCTCATATTTTATGAAAAATAAAATATTTACAATATAGTTAATTATGAAGACTTTCTGTGTGAGAGTGGCAATAACATTACTTGATTGTAATTCCATTATTTTGAAGCCCCAGCTTAAGAAATTCAATGGATCAGAAGAAAGAGCAGCAGGTCAGAAAGTAGCACATAATGAAAGGTGTTCAATACAATCTATTACCACTTCATTTAGAGGGCAGGATCATAATCTATACCTTGTGGCTTAAATGCATTTCTAGATTTGTAGCCCATTTGTACAATAATTTATTTATTTTACTTTTCTTTTCTTTCTTTTTTTTTTTTTTTTGAGACAAGGTCTCACTCTGTTGCCCAGGCTGGAGTGCAGTGGTACAATCTCGGCTCATTGCAACCTCCACCTCCTGGGTACAAGTGATTCTCCTGCCTCAGCCTCTGGAGTAGTTGGAATTACAGGTGCCCTCCACCACGCCCAGCTAATGTTTGTGTCTTTAGTAGAGACGGGGTTTCACCATGTTGGCCAGGCTGGTCTTGAACTCTTGACCTCAAGTGATCTGCTTGCCTCAGTCTCCCAAAGTGAGACTACAGTTATTAGCCACCATGCCTGGCACATAATTTTTAATATATAAATTTAAACATAATTAAGCTTAAGTATAAAATAAACATCAGACAGATTTACATTCAAACAACTGATATATTCTTTGTATAAACCTGAGCATATTTTGTACATACAATTTCAATTGAAAGAGAGAACAAGGTGATAATTTCAGGAACACAGCACACACATTTCTAAAATCCTGCAAATTCCAAATGAGTTCTCATTATAATGTGTATATCAAATGCTTGTATTTGTCTGTCATAAAACCTTCATATTCGGGTTTATACCTAATATTCTATTCACTAATAGAAACGTGGTAAAGATACCAACAAACTAGTTTTGAAGTATTATTAATAAAATAAATTATGAGTAAAATATTAGGATTTTAACTGACCCCTCCACCCAACCAAAATTTATTTGTGAAATTAAAAATAAGTACTATTCTCATTTCCAAATTATTTTTACCCTTAATATTTTAACTTTTTAATAAGTGTGAACTTCAAAATGTTACATCAATTATCAATTCATGGCCTCATCTTTTAATTTTGGTCTTTCGTGCATATGTTGTAATTTATTACAATTGGATACCCCTGATATATCTTTTTAATAATATAAATATTGTCTTTAATGTTTCAATGAAAATGTTATGGAACAACTCTGAAATATTAAGAGAATAATTGACTTAATGCCTCATCCTAAAATGACCAACATTTTAGTTACTTGTGATTAATGTTCTCTTAAAGATATAAAATTAGATACATTTTTGGAGTTCATATAAACTTAATTACCTCTACCCTCAGGCAGCTCTTGAAACTCCAAGAATGAGCAAGATTTTCAGTGCAGAAGATGAAACTATCATAATGGCTGATCATGGTCGATAGGCCAATAGAGAACACATTGTAAACAAAAAAATGTAATAAAAAATATGAAAGGGAAATAAATCTTGGGACCCCAAACTCACTAAGCCAAAGGGAAAAGTCAAGCTGGGAACAGGGTCAAGCAAACCTGCCTCCCATTTTGTTCCTAAATAAGATATCTACAAAGATTTAAAAACAAAACAAAACTACATACCTCTCTCACAATTTGCCCACAAGGAAATTCCTTGTGGACTCCAAGAGCTTTACCCTAAAACACTTCTGTTGAATTTCACCCTGGGAATGTAAATTGATAGCTTATCTGCACAGGTAGAGGACAAAGGACAGAACTCAAAGAGCCTGCTCACCTGAGACAAATGCATATCTGATTGCTTCTTCCTCTGCCCTATGTTTATGTTATCTTATGTAAAAATGCAGATTCACTGACCTAGACGAATGCATAAGTGACTATTCCTCTACCTTCCTCTTACAAGTAAATTGTGTTTTCAGTAAACTGCTGATCAAAGACCAGAAAAAATGCAACTGCTGGCCTCCAATCTACCCACACCCTTTTGAAAAAAAATTTCTTCCTCTTTCCCGGATACCTGTTCTTTTCTCTTTAAATATTAAGGTCCCCAGACACTCTGGAAAGAGCATGGACCACAATTTTTCCTGTGGTGGTGTATTCTTTCTTAGGCATGTCTTTAACTTTGGCATATAAACCTAAAATGATTGAGACTTGCCTAGGTCATTTTCTTTGATTTACAAAAGTAATTGAAGGCCTGAGGTCCTTGATGAGAGCAACAGAACATTCAGAAAATATGGGGAAAATAACTAAGAGAGTAAATTTCAAATGTCTCATTATCAAAAATTATAATCAAATAAAGCAATGAATACATTAATTAGCTTGTTTTAATCATTCCATGTATACATATATCAAAACATCACATTGTACCTCATAAGTATATACAATTATGATTTGTCAATTAAAAATAATATTAATAAAAGATGGCAAAAGGGAAAATACCAAAGAAAATTGATATAGATTATGAGTGAATAGACTAAAGTACTTCTGTTTCACCACCATGGCAGACCTGTTGCCTAACTGTACATGCATTCCACTCCCCATCACAATCCTTTCCTAATGACATACTGTATTCCACATCCAAAAATAGAGGCTGACAATATCTCAGTCTTTCTTGAAGTATATATATTGACATGCCCACCAATACTGAGGAAAAAGACCTGAGTGGAACGTCACTGATGGCATTCTTGAAAGAAAAAATTCCTTCACTAAAAGGTAATTTATGAGGAGAAACTCCCTTTGTGACAGATGCAGCTGTGGTGGCCGTACTGTAAACGTGTGAAGATAGAAGTGAATAGCCAACATGTTTAGAAAGGTAGTCCAAGAGATCACTAGGGACTGGATTTTTGAAATCATAATTGACCTAAACCAACCTTACATCATCTGGTTTCCAGTCTTCTTCTAATACAAGATTATAATGAACATTTGCACTAATGAAACCGCCTTTGCAAAATTATGACTGAGACAGTTGACCTTACTTAACCAACTCCATCTTGCTTCTAACCTCCAAGCTATCCTTGTTCATTCCTGGGCATAGGCTGAACTAACTTTGGGAGAAACTTAGTTTATAGTTTAAACAAAAACAAAGGTATGCCCTTTTCCAAAGCCTGGGGACTAGATTGCCTTTTTAGGACTAACATTAGCCACAAGATTAGAAATTATGGTGTAGGAGTCATGCAGCTGGAGTCTACAACATTCTGACCCTCCCTAAACTGCTCCTGAGATCAGTGCTTGAGATATTTTGCAGACCCTGCGCTTGACGGATCAGCTGGCACCACCCAGACTGATAAAGTGGCTTATCTGATCTTGAGGCCCCCCACCCAGGAAGTGACTGAGCACAAGAAGACAGCTTCGACTCCCTATGATTTCATCTCAGAACAATCAACACTCCTGGCTCACTGACTTCCCTAACCCACCAAGTTATTGTTAAAAACTGTGCTCCCTGAATGCTTGGGGAGACTGATTTGAGAAATAATAAAACTCTGGAGCTGGCTGTGTGTGAATTACTCTTTCTCTGTTGCAATTACCCTGTCTTGATGAATCGGCTCTGTCTAGGCAGCGGGCAAGGTGAGCCGTTTGGGCAGTTATGCTAACTTCTATTTAATTATGCATGTTAAGAAGGAATCTTAAGGAACGTTGAGTACCGATTATCAAAGATTTATTCATTCCAAGCATTAAAGTTGCTTTTTATTTCTGGGACTATTGAGGGAACTATGAGGTGAAGATCAAGAGTTAGAGGAAGAAGCGACTATGGAAAAAAGGCACAGAGAGATACAATATGGCTGGCTTGGAAGGTGAGGTCGAGGTCTAGAAATCAAGAATAGTGAGTGACCTCTAGAAGCATCTCTCCAACAGTGTATGTACAAGGGTTCCTTTTTCTCCACACCCTTCCCAACACTTGTTAGCTCCTGTCTTTTTTATAATAGCTATCCTAACAGATGTGAGATGAGATCTCATTGTGATTTTGATTTGCATTTCAATGATGATTAGTGACACTGAGCACCTTTTCATATACCAGTGGCCCATTCGTACACATTGAAGAACTTAAAGACAAATACATGGAAAGATACTCCATTACTCAGATCAAGGGTTCTAAGTAATAAATCAGAAAAGTAATCAAGATTGAAATACTGAATGAGAAAAATAAGTCTCTTAAGGATGTGAATCAATAATAAAAATTATATTTTCAAGCACCTTTTCTCAAATGTGAGGGAAGAATATACAAACAAGTTTCTTGCAATTAAGAATGACTACTTGAAAATTAATTGTATCCTACTGCGTCCAGTTCAATGCGTAAAATATCATTGATTGTTTATTTACCGTATTTTATTTACTAATTCATTTTAATGAATACTAATATGTTATTTATGGAGAGCATAGATTCATACTCAAGCTCCATTATCCATTCCAACACACACTACTTCTTCATTTCCCCATTACATCTTGAATTTTAAATCATGGGCTTACTTACACAGGGGTTTTCAGGAATCTATTCCTCACAGCTTCATTGTTTTAAATTTTCTTGGAGAAAATTCAACCTGTCTTTTGTTTTTATTATTGCTGTCTTTGTTTTATGTTTAAATCTGTTTAATTAAAATTCTGGAGAGACAGACAAATAGTCTTCTAACACTGTATACTTTCCCTGATGACATGTGTAGAGTAGTAAGTACAATGACAATTTAAGTTATTTATTAATAATGCTGATTATAATAAATATACTAATCCAATTACACATTGTAATTTTGCTTTATTATGTTTGGTAACATTTTTAGCATTAGAAACTGACAATGTATTTTATTCCCTATGTGCTTAAATTAGCAATGTGTTTCATTTTCAGTATTAGATTGTATTGCTGTTGTAACAAATTACTATAAACGTAGTTATTTAAAGCAACACAAATTTATTGTTTTACAATTCTGTAGTTCGGAAGCTAAAATCAAGTTGTCAGCAGGGCTACATTCCTTTCTGGAGGTTGTTGGAGAGAACCATTTCCATGATTTTCATCTTCTAGAGGTCAGTCACATTACTTGGTTCCTGGACTTTTCCTCCATCTTCCAAGACAGAAGCATTGAATCTCTCCATACCTTTCTTCCTTAGTTACTTCTTCTTCTAACTTCCTCTTCAGCCTTCCTCTGCCACTTATAAGGACCTTTGTGATTATACTGGACCAAACTGAGTGGTCTAAAAAAATTTCCCTACTTTAAGGTCAAATGACTGGCAATTTCATTTCTGCCGTATCCTTAATTCCCCTTTTGCCATGTAACCTAACGTATCTACAAGTTCCAGGAATAATCTGGACATCCTTAGTCAGGCCATTATTACACCTACCACTTTTCCCTTAAACCTTTTGGATAAAAAAAAAAAAGCAAAAATTTTAAAATGGGGCAACATTAAAAAGCTTCTTCACAGGAAAGAAAACAACCAATACAATAAAAATGCAGCCTACAGTATAAGAAAAAATATGTATAAACTATATATCTGATAAGGGGCTAACATCTAAAATATATAAGAACCTTTAAAAATGCAATTGAAATAAAATTTTAAATGGTCAAATGATGTGAATATTTTCCAAAAGAAGATGTAAAAAATGGCTGATAGTTGTATGAAATAGTGGTAAACATCACTAAATGTTAGAGAAACACAAATAAAAAACATAATGAAACATCACCCCATACCTGTTAATATGTCTATTGTTAAATTTAAAATAAAGTGCTGTTGAGGAGTTAGAGAAAAGGATACCCTTGTACATTGTTGGCGGGAATATAAATGAGAACAGCCACTATGGGAAACGATATGAAGATTCCTCAAAAAATTAAAAATATAATTACCATTTGACCCATGAATTCCACTTCTGGATATTTATCCAAAAGAATTAAAGTCAGTATCCCCTAAGAGATATTTGCAATCTTATGTTCATTGAAGCATCATTCACAATACCCAAGATGTGGAAACAACCTCAGTATTCATCAATGGATAAATGGAAAAAGAAAGTATGGTATTTATACAATGTATAGCATGGTGCTATTACGTACCCCTCCCAAATTCATATTTTGAAACCTAATATCTAATATGATAGTATTAGAGAATGGGGCCTTTGGGAGGTACTTAGGTCTTGAGGGTGGAGCCCTCAAAAATAAGATTCCTTTATGCTCTTTAGGCTCATCTGCCATGTAAGGAGACAAGGAATACACAATTGTCTGTAGTCCCGTAATTGAGTCCTCACTAGACGCTGAATTTGCTGGTGATTTACATTTCTTAGCCTCAAGAATGTTAAGAAATACATTTCTGTTTTTTATGTCACTAGATCTATGGTATTTTTGTTGTTGTAGCCTGAATGAACTGACACATAGTGATTGTCGGTAAAAATACTGTATCTGATACTTGAAATTTGCTAAGAGTATAGATTCTAAGTATATTCAGCACACATACACACACACAGGATCACTCTGTGAGGTGATGGATATGTTAATTAGTTTGATTGTGGTGATTATTTCACAATGTATATGTATATTAAGCCATCAAGTTGTTTTGTATCTTCTTTGGAAAAAAAATATCTGTTGAGGTCCTTTGCCCATTTTTAAGTTGGGATATTTATTTCTTTGCTATTGAGTTGTATGAGTTCCTTATATATTTTGAATACAAACCCTTCACCACATATGTGGTTTGCAGATATCTTCCCCCATTCTGTAGGTTACATTTTCATTTTGTTGGTTGTTTACTTTTTGTTGGCCTTGTTTCTGGGCTCTCTATTCTGTTCCATTGGTCTATGTGTCTGGTTTTTTACAGTATCATACTGTTTTGACTACTATTTATTTGGAATATATATTGTTGGGGTTTGTTTTGCACCCTATGATCTCTTCTGGATGATGTTCCATGTGTACCTGAGAAGAATGTGCATTCTGCTGTGGTTGGATGGAATGTTCTGAATTTGAATATGCCTGCTAGGTTCATTTAGTCTATAGTGTTCAATTCTTCTTTTTCTTTATTGATTTTCTATTAATCTATTTAATGTTGAAAGTGGCATACTGAAGTCCCCTATCATTATTGTTTTGCTATTTATTAATACCTTCAGCTCTGCTAATATTTGCTATATGTATTTAGGTGCTCTAATGTTGGGTCCATATATAATTACAATTGTTATATTCTCTTGATGAATTGACTGATTAATCATTATATAATGACCTCTTGGTCTCTTTTTACAGTTTTTGACTAAGAGTCTATTTTGTCTAAGTATAGCCACACCTACGTCTTTTGTTTACCATTTGCATGGAACATCTTTTTCCATCCGTTCACTTTCAGCCTATGTATGACTTTAAAGCTAAAATGGATCCCTTGTAGACAGCATATACAGTTGACTCTTTAACAATGCAGGGGTTAAGGGTGCCAGCCCCCTACACAGTCAAAAATTTGCATACAACTTTTGACTCCCCCCAAAACTTAGCTACTAATAGCCTACTGTTGACTGGAAGCTTTACCAATAACACGAACAGTTCATTAACACATGTTTTGTATGTTATATATATTGTATACTGTATTCTTACAATAAAGTAAGCTAGAGAAAAGAAAATGTTATTAAGAAAATCATAAAAAAGGAAAAATATATTCTCTATTTGTTAAATGGAAGTGGATCATCATGAAGATCTTCATTCTTATAATCTTCACATTGAGGAGACTGAAAAGGAGAAGAAAGAGAAGTTGGTCTTACTGTTTCAGGAGTGATAGAGGCAGAAGAGGTAGAGAAGGTGGAAGGGGAGACAGAGGGGCAGGCACACTTGGTGTAACTTTATGGAAATACATTGCAATTTCTGTCTGAACTTTTTGCCTTTTCATTTCTCTAAAATGTTTCTATATGATACCAATCCTTCTTCCACTATTTGCTTTAGTTTTAGTGCTTGTATCATAGAAGGATCTATGTTATAAAAGAAGTCAGAAACAGTCTTGAATAATCAGAACTCTTCTGCCAGATAGTCTGATGTCAATGTGTTTTCTGGCACTGCTTCTTCTACATCTTCTTCCTCATTATCTGGCACTGGTTAAAAAGGCACTTATCTCCATCAACATTTACATTTGTAGTAATTATTGATAGGTAAGCACAATTGTCATTTTAATCATTTTCTGACTGTTTTGCAGTTTCTTCCTCTCTTGATGTCTTCCTTTGTGATTTGATTTCTTTGTTTTTGGTAATGTTATGTTTTGATTCCTTTCTCTTTATCTTTTGTATATCTATTACAGATTTTTTTCATTGTGATTACCATGAAGCTTCCATAAAATATCTTATAACAATCTATAATAAGTTAGTTACAACTCAACTTCAATTATGCATGAAATCTCTATACTTTTACTTTCCCTTGCACATGTTTTACTTTATTGATGTTAGTATTTACATCTTTTTATAATGTGTATCTGTATTATGCCATTTGCTAATTGCTATAGAGAAACACATGAGACTGGGTAATTTATAAATAAAAGAGGTTTAATTAGTTCACAGTTCCACAGGCTGTACAGGAAGCATGATGCCGGCATCTGCTCAGCTTCTGAGGAGGCCTCAGGAAACTTACAATCATGGTGGAAGGCAAAGAGGGAGCAGGCAGGTTGCATGACTGAAGCAACAAGAGAGAGAGATTAGAGAGTTGCTACACACTTTTAAACAACCAGATATCACAACAACTCACTCACTATCATGAGAATAGCACCAAAGGGATGGTGCTAAACCATTCTTGCAAATATGCTCCCGTGATCCAATTACCTCCCACCAGGCCCCACCTCCAACATTAGGGATTACAATTCAGAATGAGGTTTGGGTGGGAACACAGATCCAAACCATATCAGTATCCATTAACAAATTTTTGTATCTATAGGTAGTTTTACACTGTTTTCTTTTGACTTTTATACTAGTGTTAAAGTGATTTATGTACCACCATTATACTATTAGAGCATTCTGAATTTGAATATTTATACTTTCTTACCTTTATCGGTATGTTTTATATTTTCATATATTTCCATGCTACCATTTAGTGTTCTTTTGTTTCAACTTCAAGAACTCCTTCTGCATTTTTGTAGGGCAAATCTAATTGTGATGAATTTGCTCAGCTTTTGTTTGCTTGGGAAAGTCTTCATCTCCCCTTCATTTCTGAAGGACAGTTTGCCGTTAAAATGTTCTTGGTTGACAGGTGTGTGTGTGTGGAGTGCTGGGGAAAGGGTATCAGCCAAATGGGAGGGAGACAGTAAGTGAGGCATCACATTGAGTTTGTGAGAGGGCCTCTTGGTGAAGGGCCAGCCAGTTAGTAGGATCTTTGGCTGTTTAAGAACTGTGGTGTGGTTGCTATGAGCTTCCACCCCTTTCCCATGCTCCTACCTCCCCCCATATTATTCTGTTCCCAGTTCCTCGGTGATCTAGGTAGGGCAAGGCAGAAGTGGGTCTCTTGAGCAATATCCTACAATGCTGAGGAAGCTAGGTACTCTCCGTCTTTTATGTCGCCCACTTGTTGGAGAAATCATAGGACAAAGGGACCTCTCTTGGCACAGTGCAGGGCCACCTTGGGGAGGGGTGATGTAGGTAAAGAGAAACTGTTCTTCTTATCCTCTTCAATGAACTCTTTCCCAGACTTTTTGCTTAATGGGGTCGTGGAATCTTCTCTCCACTGGACTCCAGGTTCCCACACAGGTATTCCCATCTGTGGATTGTTGTCAAAAATTGATGTTTCTGTTGGGTTATAAAGGCTGGAATCTTCTATTCAGCCACCTTGCTTATGACACTTTCTGATAACTTTTATTTTTTATGTTGTGTAATTGTGAATTGATACAATTACTTACTTTGAACATGTTTAATTTTTCTATAAAAAATAAAATTATATGCATCCAATAAAATTAATAAAATCTATAAAATTTTACTCATGTGTGAAGATTTTTGAGAAATGTTGGTGAATTTTTAAAAATCTAGTAAAATATATTTAAATAATGTGATCTCAGTTTTGTAAAATACATGTTTAGCCTTGAAAAAAAAATTAGAATGTTAAAACATCATGTTGTGCACCTTAAATATATACAAAAAAGAGAAAATAGTTAAGATAAAATTTCAAGGAAAGAAGAAATGTCTGACTTCCTACACAATGGAGGAAGTAGAAATCTTAGAAAGGGGCTGAAGAAAGAAAACAAGCCATGCATTCACAGAAAGGAAGAATAATATTATTAAATTTACATAATATAATATGAAAAAAAATCTGAGTTCATATGTTTGTACAGGTACAGAGAAGAGACCAAAACTCTGGGGGGAATGCACAGGATGGAGATGCCTATTAATGCCAGGAGAGAGGAACTTAGAAAGAAGAAGGTTAGAAATTTACAATCAACTTCCTGTTTCTCTAATTTAATCTAGTACCTGTGCTATGGCATTGTTCTCATAAACTGGGAGATCATCAGAAATTATAGTAAATAGTGTAGCTGCAGCTTGTAGCTAATTCACTCTAATAAACACCGTCAGATAACTCAGGATTGTTTCTATAATGTTAGTTGTGTGAGAAATTAATGATGAGATAATTTATGTCTTTTTCATTTGTTTACCTACCTTCATTTAATTTAAATCCAGGGCATTCAGATACTTTCTGTGTTACTTGTCTACTAAAAAAAAAAGTGGCTACTGGGTTTGCTTATGTAAAATAGCATTTCATTTATAAATTTTAAAATGTGACATTTCAAACTACATAAATACAAGTCATTTAATTAAACTCTCAAAAGGCTTTTAAATCATAGGAATGCAGTACCTTAATCTAGTGTTGTTCAATATGTGGACCCTAGACCAGCTGCATCAGCATGACTTGGGAATATGTTAGAAAAGAAAATTCTGGGCCAGGCGCGGTGGCTCAAGCCTGTAATCCCAGCACTTTGGGAGGCTGAGACAGGCGGATCACGAGGTCAGGAGATCGAGACCATCCTGGCTAACATGGTGAAACCCCGTCTCTACTAAAAAATACAAAAAATTAGCCGGGCGAGGTGGCGGGCGCCTGTAGTCCCAGCTACTCGGGAGGCTGAGGCAGGAGAATGGCGTGAACCCGGGAGGCAGAGCTTGCAGTGAGCTGAGATCCAGCCACTGCACTCCAGCCTGGGCAACAGAGCGAGACTCTGTCTCAAAAAAAAAAGAAACTTCTTAGACTTCTCCTTGGACCTACTGAATGAGAAACTTCAAGGTGGGATCTTAGCAGTCTGTGCTTTAATAGGCCTTCTAGGTGATTGTGATGCTGGCTAAAGTTTCAGTAGTACAACTTTAACCCATAAGGATCCAAATGATGGGCAAACGGCAGGAAAAGGGACAACTGAAAACATGAATCTAACTTTTCTTTCTAAGTGATTTTGAAGCAGCATTGTTTCTTTCGGAAAATACCCAAGGTTTGTTGTCTCATGCTAAGGAAATTGAAGACGTGGACACACACAAGAAGGTTTAAGAGCAGAAGTTTAATAGGCGAAAGAAAGAGATCTTCCTTGTGCAGAGGAAGGGGGCCAGAGTGGGCTTCCGGGTTTGGGGCGAGGTGGTGTCTAATTTACATAGGGCATAGTGGATTGGTTGGAATAGGTGTGCCATTTACATAGCATGCAAGGCGGCTGGCCATCCCACCTTGATCCTTTATTATACAGATGGGGCCTCTACCTCACCGGGGCCATGACACCTGCACACATGGAGACAAAGAAAAGGGAAGAGAAAACCTCCATGTTAAATGTACCTGGCTTCCAGGTATCCCTTTTCTATTGGCACAGCTGCTGGCATTCACCTATGCAAGCTTCCAGCTTGCTTATCTGTGCTTGCAGCTTGATTTTTCAGGCTGCTTTTTGTTAGAAAGGAAATGATATAGGGGCTGCTTTTTATTAAAAGGAAATTCCACCAATAACTCTTTTATCCTTACTAACTGCCTAGATAATTTCTTATTAACTCCTATATCAATTTGAGATTTTATAATTAGAGTAGAGGTCCGAATCCTCAATTTTCCTAGGGTTCCTAGCCAAGCCTGAAAATAAAACTGGGGGAAACTTCATCCAGGCCTGTTTGTTCAGATTCTTTCCTGTGTCTCTGTATGACCTTTCATCTCCCCATGTATGGACACAGATCACCTGTCCATACACCTGTCACCTGAGCATCTTTAAGGGGAAAGAAGAGGTCAGAAAGTGACCTTCTTATGTTTTATGGCTTGCTTTTGGAAAGGGAAATACAAGTTTTATAACCCACTTCAGGGGGAGAAAGTAGGGAGGGAGAATGGGAGGTCAGTGACAACTTCTTCCTTCTGGGGCCTGCCCAATTTCTTTCAGCTCAAAGTACTCAGCATGCTAAGGTGCTATGCTTTGGATTATTATAGCCCAAGCTTTGACAGGCTTATCATTCCTTATATTTCAGATTCACACCTGTGAAATACTTAATTTTCATTTTTTCCCTTAGTGAGCTGAGTGTGGACAGAGCAGATTCTATTAAAAGCAAACAAACAAACAAACAAACAAAAACACTACTGTCTTCTTTTTCACTGCTGAGATGCAGAATGGGAAAGTTGAAAGCTCTTCCTTACAATACACTGCTCTATCGCCACAGAATCTGGCAAATTATGAGCACCGGGGCTCTAGAAATTTTTTCTGTACTAATGCACAAAGCTATTTCACACCGTCTGGCTGTGAGCCAAATTGCCTCAATATCAAAAGCTGATGGTTGGGTAGACACATTAAGGCTGGGTATGTTGGCACTGTTCTGTGATAAATGTCCCATGGGGCAAGCTTGAGATATGTCTTATTCAATTCACAGTTATTAATGAATCCATTTCCATTATTATGAAATCCACCTGCAAAGGCTAAAAATCCAAAGTAGGTTTTTTTCTTTTTAATAAAATGTAATGTGGATATAGCCTCTTTCAAAATGCAATTTCACAATTTCTTACAAAGCAAAAAATAGTCTTACCAAATGACCTAGAAGTCTGACAGCTTCTAGGTAGCAGTTAGGTAGATACCTAACTAATTTGAAAACTAATGTCCACATGAACACCTGTACATGAATGTTTATAGCAGGTTTATTTTTAATCACCAAAAACTTGAAGCAACCTAGATGTCTGTCAAAAAAAGAAAATAGATAAATAAAATGTGTTACAACCATATGGTGGAGTACTATTCAGTGATACAAAAGGGTGAGTTACCAATATAAGCAAAGACATATATGAATCTTAAATGCATATTGCTAAGTAGGAAAAAAGAGTTGAAAAGACTACGTACACCACAATTCAATTTATATTACATTCCTGAAAAGGAAAACCGGTAAAGATGACAAGCATATCAGCACTTGCTGCCAAGAATTTGGAAATGGAGGAATGTTGAGTAGGTGAGACATAAGGGATATTTTAGGGTGGTAAAGCTATTATGTATGACACTGTGGTGGTGGGTTAATGACCCTGTGCATTTGACAAATTCCATAGAATTTTACAGCACAAAGAATGAGCCTTAATGTTTGCAAATTTAAAAAATATTTAAATGATTAGGGAAATCCCAGGATGAAATGCATACTGTTATAGAGTCTGCATGTATGAAATAACCTTATTGAAGGGAGAGCGGTTGGGAGTGGAAGGTGCTGACTCACATAACTTTGGAAATGGGTAGAGAATTTAAGACTAAAGACAAAAGCAACTGTACTCTAGTACAAGTAATAAAATTATTTATCCTGGGGTATAGGTTACCAATTCTGAAATTACCATACATATATAGTGGAATTGAAAAATTAAGGACATGGATGTCAGATGGTGGGACCGAGGTTTTTCACTATTGGAGAGAGAGGATACAGATAAGCAAGAGGGAAAAGCTAGAATAATCAATGTGGTATTGGATTAAAGTTTGAGACATTAGTATAAATTGTGTTTCATTACTGTACATACAAATGAATACACACAGAAATATTTATAGATATGTGTGTGTATATATATACACACACACACACACTCACACACAGGTTAGCACATGCACATATATTTCCTTGCTCTGTTAGCTTAAAGGGCCTGAAAATAATAACACCCATGTAACAATGAGCACATCCAGGGCCCAGATCTTGGTTTCCAATTTCATTCCCAAGAAAAGGAACCAGGGCTCCTCAGAGAAATAGCTGATTATAGAATTGAGGCTGGGAAAATACAAGATGAACCTGGTACATTTTATGGTGCCAAAAAATAAGGTAGTGCTAAAAAAAATCCACAATACAGTTATGTCAAAGTGATACAGGAGCTTACTGAAAGAGCTTCCAATGGCCAAAGCCAGAACAATTTGAACGACAAAATACACAATGTAGTATTAAAGACACCGTACTGAAATAAGTGATTGAATGAATAAGTAAATGGAAAAGAATAGACAAAATTTCTGTGTAGAAAAATTCCAAATAAATTCTATAGGCTTTCCTCCTCTCCAGAAAGTGGCATTGTCGGGCGTGGTGGCTCACACTTGTGATTCCAGCTCTTTGGGAGGCCAAGACAAGAAGATTACCTGAGCCCAGGAGTTTGAGGTTACAGAGCGCTATGATCGTACCACTGCACTCCAGCCTGGGCAACAGAGTGAGATTGTGTCTCTAAAAGAAGAAGAAGATGGCACATAACTTCCAACCTCTTAAGTATGGGCTGTGCATAGTGACTTCCTCCCAAAAATACAGTGTGGATGGGGGAAAAAGAGTTACTCAACAGTGGAGATACCTGACAAATATTATCTCAACTCGGTAATCAACGTTAACATCAGCAGTGATAAGGCGTGATGATAATACCTTGAACTCTTGACATGATATGATGAGAATGACACTTTACCTCTGTGGTCTTCCTCCCAAAACCCATAACCCCAGTCTGATTAGGAGAAACACATCAGACAAAATGAAATTGAGAGATATTTTACAAAATAGCTGATCAGTACTCCTCAAAACCTTCGAAGGTCAGCAAAAGCATGCGAAGTCTGAGAGACTATCACAAGGTAGAGGAGCCTGAGGACTACGTGATGACTAAATGTAATATGATAACTTGAATGGGAACCTGGGAAGTAAAAAGAACATCAGCTAAAAGCCAAGGTAATCTGAATAAAGTATGGACTTTGGTTAATAACAGTGTATCGGTACTAATGGTAACAAATATATCACACTAATGTAAGTTAATAATAGATGAAACTTAGTATGGAGTATATGAGAACTCTCTGGATGTCCTTACAACATTTTTGTAAATCTAAAATTATTCTAAACAAGATTATATTAATGTTGAGTATGAATATTTCATGTAGTTAGTGTGGATGGAACATATTAAGAATTGTGTGATTATTCTTGCCTTGTTTAGAATGGATTACATTTGGGAAATTTTGTTATACTTGTACTTATCAAGGTAGTGATCATAGCTCAGGTGCATATTTTGCAAATATGACAGGCATGGTATTATATTAACGGGTTTTATGATCAAAATATAAATTGAAAAAACTCAGTGACTGATGAGGAAGGTGGAAAATATTTTTCCCCTTCCTGGCAGGATTTTGATTTATTTTAGATAGGAGAAGTAACCAGAGAATAGTATGATGATGGAAGTTGATCCATTAGAAAAGGGAAAAGCAATGAAGCATAAGAGAAGGAAACATCTTCAGAAAAATACCATGGAGTAAGAAAGGAGATGGAATCTAGTGTGCAAATGGAGAAATTGGCTTAGATAGAAGTACCACAGACAGTTCAATCATAGTCAAAATGGGGAGAAAAGAATGACCAATTTAGTGGTACCAGGTCAGTGTGAAATTGTTTTCTGACTTTTTTATTTTTCAGTGAGATAAACAAAATCTTTAACTGAACTTGAGCAGCAGAGAGGATATAGGGAGGCTCAAAAGGGAGACGGAAAGTTGTAAACTAATACAAGTAACCTAAATTGCCCTGCTTCAATTGTGGTGTGGACAGCTAAAAGGCAAGTTTAGGAACTGTATTCAAATATCCATTCCCCAAAACCATATTGGATAAATCAAGATGAATTTATTTGTTTAATTTCTAATAAAGATTAGCAGGAAAACTTTTCTCATTGCTGTTACTCAAGGGCCCAAGTTAAAGAAAGATCCTTCTGAAGTGTTTTAGCGATCACCAAGGCAGGGGATGAGCTAAGCTGATGTGTCTCATACTGACACATATCATCGTGGCCCGTTCTCAATAACCAGAACACTCATATAGTTATATTTTTCTTTAAAAAGTTGGGAAGAATAATTTTTACATGAGGCTCAGAAGAGAAATATCCAGATGCCAGCCATTATTTGCAATATATGCCACAAAGGCCATCTGATATTAATTTAAAGAGGATTTAGGTGGAAAATCCAGAGGAATATTACTTCAGAGTAAGAAGATTCTGTAGTTATTAACTTGCTAAAGTGCCTTTTTTCAGATATTTTCAAGAGTAAGAGTAGACAAGCAATGATTCCTCCAATACGAATAGATTTGATTTCGAAATAAATATTCATTTTGGAAAAGAGAAGTGATGTGACAGTCATGAATCTTGTTCCTCACAACAAAGCTATGAAGTCAATATGACCATCTAAATAAAAGAAGAGCTGATGAGATATGTGTAAAATAGCCATTTATTTAACAAATATTTATTGACAACTGTGTGGCAGTAGGAACAGAACTAAGATTTGAACACAGGGACATCTAACGCTACATCCAGAGCAGTTTCCTCTATAACATATAATTTTCCTTATTAGCAAAGTCTAGCAGATTTTATGTTCTATGTAGACTAGGGTAAATAACATAGGGTATCAGTTTTGTTTTGCAATAAACTATACTACCTTAATAAAGACATATTCCCGCCTCTGTGCTTCCTTTCTTATAAATTGAAGGGAAAGAACTAAATGATGTTTAGAAGGGCTGTGTATCTGATATATGGGCTGTGGGAATGCATTGAGCTAGACTCAAGCTGTTGCCTTAGTATATCCCAGCAAGTAATCGACTCTCTATTCCATCTGTATAACATTCTGGGTGTTAGTCTCTCTCTCTCTCTCTCTCCATATATATATATGTTGTATAAATTTAAATGAGTTTGTATAAAGGCACTTAGTATAACCTCACATTCTTTCAAATATCCATGTATTATCTATTTTGTGGCAGCACTATTTTAGGCAGTTAGAACACAGTAGTGAATAATACATACAAAAATGCTTACTTTCATGTAACATAAAAACACAAGGAAAAACTATAAAATCTTTCCTTTCCTTTTCTCAGATACTATTGCTTTTGCTTCCAAAACTCTGCTTATATTATCTATCCTTTCCTTTCTCCAAATCCTTTCTATGTTTTTATTAGTATGGAATGATGGGCATGGTCCACATTTTTGTTAACATATAAAGATAAAATAAGACTTTATAACTTTATAATCTACCTATGGTATGGAAAAGGGCTGATCCATTTTAAGACTGCACTTTGTAACCAAGCAGCTGAGAAAATCTGAGAGTGCCACAACATAATAATAAAAACTTTCATCAAAAGATGACTATTTTAAAACATTTAAAAACGTTTACTGGACCTATGCCTATATTTGTGGCATCATCTTTGCTGAAGCACTTGAAATTAAATTGTAGATATGATGACAGATCATAAATACTTTATCCTGTATCTCCTAAAATTAAGGACATCCTACTACATAACCTCAGAGTACTATCACACCCAATAATTTTAACAATGATACAATTGTAGTCAACACAGAGTCCATATTCAAATTTCCCCAGTGCTCTTTTACAAATCTTTGTTTCTACCCCAATATCCAACTGAGGATCACTTACTGCATTTGATGATCATATCTCCTTAGCTTCTATTAATCTAAAAAATTCCCACCACTCTTTTTGTCTTTCTTCATGTCTTTCTTCATGGGGATATGTTAAAGAGTCCAGGTCAATTGTCTTGTAGAATGGCTCACATTCTTATTTATCTAAATGTTTCCTTGTGATTATATTCATGTTAAAGATCATTTTATAAGAATCCTACAAATATAATGTGTGTACTTTTCATTATAGTGTATCAGAAAGCACATAATGCCAGTTTGTCTCATTGTTATGCTAAGTTTGAAGACTGGATTAAGATGGTGTTTTCTAGCTCTCTTTATTATAGAGATAATTTTCTCATTGTAATTAATAAGCAACTTGTGCCTTCATACTATGAGAATATATTACTATCTTGGCCTCCTACTACACTTCACCTAATGGTTTTAGCATCTGTTGATTATTCTTGCCTAAATCAATAGTTGTATTAGTGGTTACAAAGGACATTGGTGATTTTCCAATTGTATTGTTACATCTAAATTTATTAGATAGCATGTTTCTGTAATGAAGAACTTTCCCTTTTCTCATTTTGTTTTGTGTATTATTGTGGACTTGGGAATCCTTTTATTTTTTCTTAATTTTGAATCACCTAGCACATGTTTATTGAATAGAATCACATAATAAACTTTTAATATTTCAGTAAATGGTCATTCAGTATTCATTCAGACATTTTGCTTCACTTCCTGCTCTCTGGTCAATGGCAAGATGTTTCTTTCTGGCCCTTTCATAGAGACAAGGTTTGATTTCTGGCTCCATCCACAGAGTATGCTGGTGCTTTTTATTTTTATTTATTTATTTATTTATTTTGAGACAGAGTCTTGCTCTGTCGCCCAGGCTGGAGTACAGTGGTGTGATCTTGGCTCACTGCAACCTCTGCATCCCGGGTTCAAGTGATTCTCCTGCCTCAGTCTCCTGACTAACTGGGACTACAGGTGCATGCCACCACGCCTGGCTAATTTTTTATATTTTCAGTGGAGACAGGGTTTCACTGTGTTATCCAGGATGGTCTTGATCTCCTGACCTCGTGATCTACCCACCTTGGCCTCCCAAAGTGTTGGGGTTACAGGCATGAGCCACCACGCCTGGCCCACTGGTGCTTTTAGCATTGTTTAGCTGTTGACTTTGAGATAGTATCAGAGATAGGTTTCTTTCTCTCTTTTACAGCAGTTTTAGAAAACAATTCCTCAAATTCATGACAATCTATAGATGGCTCTTCAATTTTTTCCCAAATAAGTGAGGCACTGGAGTCTTTTACTAAGTAATTGAATTCTTGTCCAGTAAAGAGGCTTCATTGGTCGACAAGGCTCTGTGGGCTGCTTCCTACTCCCTTTGTCCTGATTCATCCCTAATCTAAACAAGCCATTTGGCAATGGAGGAGGAAGAAATCCACACACGTGCGGTGTTGGTAAAATGCTCCTCCCAATTTGTGGGAGGAGTAGAGGGCCTGATGGAGGAAGCAGAGTGGGTGGGGAGATTCCTCTCTCAGGTGGAGTAGGAGGGGGAGCTGGAGCAGGTGGAATCCTCATACCTGGCAAGGGAGGAGGTGGGGGAATCCCAGCACCAGGTAGAGGGGGCAGAGGAGGTATTCCCGCTTCAGGTAGAAGGGATGGAGGGGTTATTCCCACTCCAGGTAGAGGGGTAGAGGGGGTGGAGGATGTATTCCTGCTCTGAGTAGTGGGGACAGAGGAGGTATTCCCACTCCAGGAAGTTGGGGCGGAAGAGGTATTCCTGCTTCAGGTAGAGGGGGTGGAAGGGGTATTCCCACTCTGGGTACAGGGGGCAGAGAGGGCTGTATGCCCACTCTGGGGAGTGGGGCGGGGAGGTATTCCCACTCCGGGTAGAGGGGACGAAGGAGGTATTCTCACTCTGGGTAGAGGGGAGGAGTGGCAGCATTTCTGTACCCAGTAGAGGAGGAGGTGGGGGAATGGCTGTACTGGGCAGAGTAAGCACTCTCATGCCAGGGAGAGGGGGAGGTGGGGGAGGCACCATGCCCAGGCCAGGCATGGAGCTGGAGAACTCTGTGCAAGGCAGAGGTGGTGGGGATGGGTTGTTACAGCTGTTTTCAAAGGTGAAGAAAACAGAGTATTCATGGCTGGTGTCAAACTCAGTAGGGAGAGAAGTATGGGGTGGCTGTGACCCATGCTGTCCTTGACCATTAGACCACAGAAGGGATGGAGGTGGTGGAGGCTGTGAGATGCTCTGTGTGGACTGATGGCTGTCGAGCTGGACTGATATTTGCTTTGAAGACACAATCAATGAAATATCTGAACAGAATTTTGTCTGAGGTCCACTTTCAGCCCTGAGGGGGGCATGGAGGACCCCCTGGCAGCGCATCCACACGAGGCAGTGTCAGTACTCTGACCTATTCTGTCCAGGAAGCCTGTATCGATTTTGCCTCTAAAAATTGGATAGGAGCGAAGAAGGGGCCCCGCAGTGGTAGTGTCCTCTAGAGGGGAACTCTCTAGGCCAGCCAAAGGGTCAGTGGGTCGGCCAGGGGTCCTCAGTAGAAGTTGTTAGTTGAGCTCATTTGGGGTTCCATTTGTAAGACCATCTATAGCTTGATGGCATCAATCCTGGAGGAGACAAATTTGACAAGGAGGTTAAAAATACAAGGCCCCCACCCAAGGCGAGTAATAACAAGATGGCTGTCATGGAACCTAGAAAGCGGAGAAGCCATGTCGCCCAACTCCAGAGGTTGGTATAAGAGTTTGAAAGACATTGTCTGATTTCAGAAGCCTTTTCCTGTAAACGCCGGGCGTACTATCAGTGACTGGTTAGTGTAAAAACAACACTCTTCCCCTAAGAAGGTGCAGAGTCCTCCTTTCTCAGCAGTGAGGAGGTCTAGGCCTCGGTGGTTTTGGAGAGTCACTGCTGCCAAAGAGTCTATTTGGGATTGTAGAGTAAGGATATATTTCGTTATTTCTTGCAACTTGAGCTTTGAGGGGCACTGATAGGGTCTGATTTCCACAAGATTAGAAGTTAAGATAATACATGTTACACTGTTAACATTTAGCAAACTTTACTTTTGTTGAAAACCTTCTAAGTTTGGGATTTCAATTATTCTTTGCTATTAGTAAGACCTCGTTCAGTCCATATTAACTTAAAATTGGTATAGATGGCTCTTTCCTGATTCTGAACAGAATTTTGTACTCTAAGGTTTGGCTGAGTGCAAACAGCTGGCACGTTTGAGCAGACCAATTATTAGGCAATTTTCCTAACTCTGCTTCTCCAAGAGTTTCCTTACCACTTACTGAATACTCATTGTGTCTTTTCCCCTTAGTCTTCTGGGAGGAACCATCTATGGTCCTGTCCTGAAGGGAGTTCCTACTGGGTCTGGTAGGACCTTTGTATGCTAACTAATTAAGATTTAGATCCCCTGTTAGGAAACCTGCTGGGTTAAGGATTTTTGATAGGAAGGTTTTTAGTGACCTCAGTGCTTTCAGGCTATGCCCTTGTTTACACTAACAACAAGGTGGTATTGGAGTGTTATAGGGTCATGGAGAAGACCTTCAATTATCAATTATAGGTTTTAAATGTACCCTGGCCTTTTTTTTTAATTTTAATTTTTTATTTTTTTACCCTGGCTTTTAAAGGAATAGGGTGCACTGTTTTTTCTTTACTACTCTCTCTCTTTGACTTTCTGTCTCTCTCTTTCTTTCTGTCTTTGGCTTTGTCTCTTTCTCTCTGACTCCCTCTTTGTCTCTCTGTGTCTTCCTCTCTCTCTTTCCTTCTCTCTTTGACTTTCTGTCTTTCCCCTCTCTCTTTCTTTGACTTTCTGCTGGTCTTTCCCTACCTCTGCCAGCCACTGATGCTGCTGTTCTCCCTTCTCCTTCCTCTTTGGCTTTGGCTTTGGCAATATAAGACTGCCACCTTCTTGGGTTTTTGCACTGCGTGCAATAACTCTGTGATTTCCTTATGGTATTTCATGGGTTTCCCCTTAGGTTAGGAACTCCCTTTCTTTGCATATTGCAGCATGGGCATGCAGGATTAGATAAGCATACTTGCTATCTGTATACACATTTATTCTTTTTCCCATTCTCAGTTCTAAGGCTTAGGTCAATGCCACTAGTTCTGCTAACTGGGCACTGGTCCCTGGGGGAAGAGACTTACTTTCAAATACTGTTACATCACTAACTATGGCATAACCTGCCCTTCATATCCTATTCTCCACAAATGAACTTCTATCAGTATATAGGTTAAGGTCAGGATTAGCTAAGGGGACTTCTAAGAGATCCTCTCAGGCGGCCTAAGTCTGAACGATAATTTGTTGGCAGTCATGCTCGATTGGTTCCCCATCCTCTGGGAGAAAAGCGGCAGGGTTGAGGGATGCACACATGTGTATTTGAAGCACCGGTCACTCAAGGAGTAGCAACTGGTATCTAAGCAGGTGGTTGCCTGATAACCATAAACTTCCTTTGGCACCTAGTATGCCATTTACATCATGAGTAGTCCAGGCAGTGAGATCCTTTCCTTGTGTTATTTTGATAACCTCTGACACTAAGATGGCCACCGCCGCAACTACCCATAAACAGTGAGGCCAGCCTTTTGCTACTATATCAATTCCTTACTTAGGTATGCCATTGGTTGTTGGGTTGTCCCACGAGTCTTATAGGTAAAAAGAGAAGTTTTGTCCTATGGGAAGTTTGTCCTGTGAGAAGGCTTAAGGCTGGAGCTTATACTAGGGCCTGCTTTAAGGTTTTGAAGGCTGTTTCTGCCTCTGGTTCCCATTCTACTAGATGAGTATTTGCCCTCTGGGTCTCCTTGATTAGAGTATAGAGGGGCCTGGCTCTCTCGCTGTATCCGGGGATCCATAGTCAGCAAAAGCTGGTGATTCCAAGGAACCCCCGCAACTGTTTTAATGTCTTAGGATGAGGATAAGCCAGTATAGGCTGTATTTGTTTCTTGCTGAGAGCCCTGGTTCCTCTGACTAAGATTAGGCCTAGATATTTGACTTGTTGTAGGCAGAACTGGGCCTTTGGTTTAGACGCCTTGTACCCTTGATCAGCTAGAAAGTTTGAGAGATCTAGAGTAACCTGCTGGCATGAGGCTTTTGAACTGGTAGCCCAAAGTAAATCATCCACATACTGAAGGACTAGAGTGCCTGAACTTGAGAAGTAGCCTAGATCTTGGGCCAGTGCCTGACTAAACAGATGAGGGTTATCCCTAAACCCTTGGGGCAAGATCATCCATTAAGTTGGGGAGTGTGGTCTGTGGGATCCTTGAAGGCAGAGAAACTGGGAGTCAGAGTGCAGGGGAATAGAGAAGAAGGCATCCTTGAGGTCCAGAACAGTGAACCATTCTGCTTGCTCTGGTATTTGAGAGAGCAGGGTATAGGGGTTGGGTACAACTGGATATAGAGGAATTACTGCCTCATTGATGAGTCTAAGATCTTGCACTAGTCTCCACTGACCATTCAGTTTTTGTACTCCTAGAATTGGGGTGTTGCAGGGACTGTTGCATTTTCTTACTAAGCCTTGAGTTTTTAAATGTCTAACAATATCCTGTAATCCTTTATGAGCTTCAGGCCTTAAGGGATGTTGCCTTTGATAAGAAAAAGTGGTAGGGACTTTTAGCCTGATTTATACTGGGCAGGCTTTTTTTTGCCTTTCTAAATTGTCCTTCCAATGCCCAGACTTCAGGGTTGATTCCCTCCTCAAGTAGGGAACAACAGATGGGTAACTTGTTCCCCATATTCATATAGATAATAGCTCCAGCTTTGGCTAATATGTCCCTCCCTAATAAGGGTGTGGGACTTTCAAGCATAACAAGGAAGGCATCTGAAAACAGCAAAGTTTCCCAATTACAACTAAGGAGGTGGGAGAAATACCTGGTTACAGGCTGTCTCAGGATTCCTCAGTTGGTAACGGACCTTGAGGACAGCTGTCTGGGACAGAAGCTTAACACTGATAAAGCCATGCCAGTGTCCAGGAGGAAGTCAGTTTCCTGGCCCTCGATGGTTAAATGTACCTGGAGCTCAGTGAGGGTGATGACATGAGCTGGCGCTTGCCCCAGGCACCCTCAGTCCTGTTGTTGGATCATCTGGTTGGGGGCTCTGGCCCAGAGAACCTTTGTCCTCTGGGGCAGTGTGCCTTCCAGTGATTGCCTAGGCATAGTGGACATGGGTGAGGGGACAGCTCGTTTCTCGTTGGACGATCTTTTTAAAAGTGTCCTTGCAAACCACACAGATAACAAGCCCTACTGGGTGATTGGTCTGCTCCATTTTCTGTCTTCTCTGAACCACCAAGGTTTGTTTGTCTGAGGGCCATGAGTAAGGCTGCAGCCTTTCTCTGATCTCGCTTTTCCTTTTCGGCCTGTTCCTCTTGGTCCCTACTATAGAACACCGAGGTTGCCAGGTTTAATAATGCCTCCAGATTTTGTTCAGGGCCCAGGGCTTGCTTTTAGAGCCTTCTCCTGATATCTGTGGCTGATTGGGTAATAAACTTATCTTTTAGGATCAATTGACCCTCGGGTGACAGGGGCGTATATTTTGTTAAGGCCTCCCATAGCCACTCGAGGAAGGCAGAAGGATTTTCTTCCTTTCCCTGAGTTATGGTGGACATCATTGAATAATTCATGGGCTTTTTCCTTAATTCTCCTTAGTCCTTCTAGAACACAGGTCAACAGATGTTTACAACTCCAGTTCCCATGATCTGAGTCAAGGTCCCAGTGGGGATCCACACTGGGAACAGCTTGCTGACCAGTAGGGAATTTGTCCCTTTCTTCAGCTGTCATTCTAGCATTTACTTGACTAAGATACCAGTTATCTCCAAACTCTCAGGCTGCAGCTAAACCTGCAATATTTTCATTAAAGACCAGGGTTTGATCTAACAATAGCATAACATCTCTCCAAGTGAGGTTGAAGGTTTGCCCTAGACCCTGTAGGACATCTATATACCTATCAGGATCATCTGAAAACTTTCCCAGGTCTACCTTGATTTGCTTTAAATCAGAGAGGGAGAAGGGGACATGTACCCATGTTGGGCCAAATTCCCCTCGCCCTACAGCTTGAAGGGGACATAACTGATAGCCAGGGTTTTATTGTGGTCCTTTGGAGATTTCTTTGCTTGTTTCCTTCTGGGTGGGGGAGATTAGAGAAGGCTTATTATTAATAGGAAGGGGAGCTGTAGGAAGGCTAGGATATGGAGGTAAGCTGAGAGGACCTCCTGTGGGATGTAAATTGCAAGCTTTGCGTAGATGTGGATTCTCCTTCAATGGAAAGAAAGCTTGGACATAAAGTATTTCATTTCATTTGCCTTCCCTCTTACAGAAAATGTCAAGCTGCAAGATAGTATTGTAATTTATACTTCCCTCAAGTGGCCATTTCTCCCCATCAGAGAGAGAATATTGGGGACAGGCCATAGTGCAGAAAAAAAATAAGCCACTTCTTTTTCAGGGTTTCTTGGTCAAATTGGTCCCAATGGCTTAGGATGTATTTCAAGGGTGAGCCTGTTGCTGCCTGAGTGTTTCCCATATGAAAGAAAACACCGCCTGTGGTTTTGGTTTGTTTGTCCCCCCGCCCCCCGGCCCAAGAACCCTCAACGGTCCCTGGACCCTGCTGATCAGAACAGCTGTGCTCACAGAAGCAGTAGCAGAAACACTAGTTTTCCAATTAGACCATAAAGAGGACTGAGGAAGGTCAGATTTAGTGGCCCTTACTGATCCATTCTCAAAAACCTGCACCCTCGCCTTTCCTCGTAGACCACAAAGAAGACCGAGAAAAATCAGATTTAGTGGCCCTTACCGACGCATTCTCAAA
>NW_012114489.1:4419968-4581459 GCF_000951035.1 Colobus angolensis palliatus | reverse complement strand
CAAAAACCTGCACCCTCGCCTTTCCTCGTAGACCACAAAGAAGACCGAGAAAAATCAGATTTAGTGGCCCTTACCGACGCATTCTCAAAAACCTGTTAGAGTCCTAAGCACTTTTTCCTATTAGTATTGGGACCTTACCCTTGTCCTCTAAAGATGATACGCCCCAAAAATTGAGTGGAAGGCCATACCCTGAGGGAGGGAAGGGATTTCTAGGGTTGGAAGAGTGATGCCTTTTGTCCTCACTTCTCATCATATGGATAGGAAGGATATCATTTCTCAGGCTTCCCATATCCCAGCTTCAGGAATAGCCTTTGTTAGGCCTGCTTGTCTGAGGAGGGATCCTAAAATTCCAGATAGTCTCCTGCCTGACGGGGCTTTGGGCAACAATTATGTCTGTCTGATTGGTGAGCCTGGGTGCCTAAAGAAGGGAACAGAGTCCTGAAGTTTATACTAGAAATCTTTCTTATAGGAGAAACTAGAAAAGCACCAGAGACAGGGAGTGGTTTTTAGAAGCAGGACTGGCCTGGGAGAAGAGAGGTGAGAGGAAGTTTGTCTGACAGGCATTAGGACCCAGGAGGCAAGGGTCAGGATAGATAGGATAGATGGGTGAGTCTCACTTGGGTGATGTGACTTTGAGAGTTCTGCTTATGGCTGCAGGGTCAACCAACTTTTTGTTGGGACCGCAGAGCCGAATGACTTTCCTCTCTTTCAACTCTCGGCTCAGCCCGGAAGTACTGGAAAAGTGGAAGCTGGTTCCAGGCAAACCAACGCTCCCAACTCTGAAGAGTTGGGGTTGTTATAGAGCCCTTTCCCAGAAAGCCTGACACCTGTGACTTTAGTCTGGCGGCCATGCTAGTTACTTTTAACTGGCCAACAGGTGCCTGATGTTTAGCTCCCAAATTCTACGGAAAAACAGGACAGAATGGTAAGTGAAAGGGGTCCAGTGGTAATTACCACTTGGTGATAGTCCCTTCCTGGTTGCCAAGATGTGTCACGATTTGGTTCCTTCCGGTGGGTTCTTGGTCTTACTGACTTCAAGAATGAAGCCACAGACTTTTGTGGTGAGTGTTACAGCTCTTAATAGTGGCACGGACCCAAAGAGTGAGCAACAGTGGGATTTATTGTGAAGAGCAAAAGAACAATGCTCCCACAGCGTGGAAGGGGACCCAAGCAGGTTGCCGCTGCTTGCTGGGTTGGCTAGCTTTTATTCCCTTATTTGTCCCTGCCCATGTCCTGCTGATCAGTCCATTTTACAGAGTGCTGATTGGTTCACTTTACAAACCTCTAGCTAGCCACAGAGTGCTGATTGGTGCATTTTCACAGAGCACTGATTGGCGCATTTTACAAACCTCTAGCTAGCCTCAGAGCACTGATTAGTGCGGTTTACAATACTAGCTACAGAGTGCTGATTGGTACATTTTACAATCCTTTTGTAAGACAGAAAAGTTCTCCAAGTCCTCACCTAACCCAGAAGTCCAGCTGGCTTCACCTGTCAGGCTGATGTCTTGTTTCATCAATAATCATTTTACTTCTGTGTACAGAAGAGACTAGCCAGTTTCCATCCACATTATTTGTTGACTACGTCTGATGGATGGCTGACCTCAAATTTTCTTTTGTAGTTCATCGTATCTACAAGCATCCATGATCTTTGTATCTTGATATAAGCTTCTGTACAAAGTTTTGTTCAAATCATCAAATGAAGCTGCACTCGTCTGGACATTCTGATTACATGGTTCCCTGAAGCAATCACTAAAAGAAAGGAAAAGACCCATGGCAATGATCCCTAAGCAAAACTTCTCTGCTTCTTCTGGAGGTCCCTTCTCCTACTGCTGAATAGCTTCTCCAACAGCATTTGCCCTCAAACTCATGGGCTCAAGCCATCTTCCTGCCTCAGCCTCCCAAGTAGCTGGAGCTCCTGGCACACACCACCTCACTTAGCTCCCTTTTGGATTTAATTGGTAAATCCAGTTTTGGATTTAAATTTGGGTCCAAAATGGTAAACCCTTTGAATGTAATTACAGATGGTTCTTGAAGGAAGCAGTTAGTAACCCAACATGCCACCATTTCAACTCAGAAATGTCAGTGACTGACATTCACAGTCCCAGTCATGGCAATGGGGAGGGGACAGAGAATGAAGAGACAAAGAGGCAGGCAAAGGTGCCAACCCACATGAAGTGAGGACAGCTGGCCAGCCAAAATAAAAAGTCACTCAGAAAAGGGATAAAAGTTCACATTTCTCTTAGATGCTCCTCAGAAATATAACTCTAGCATAGGTCCGGACTTAAGGACCTTTTTAAAAAATTATTTATTTACCTTAAAAAAAAGGCAAGAGAGGCATAATAAGAAGACACTGGCTGAGGATCCTCAGGAATTCTTTTTTACATTCAATATAATATAAACCATTACCATTATTATTCTTTCTGATGTTCAAATTGTCCCAGTTTGACTAGTGGGAGCCCTGTCAAGGCAACTCTTGTTCCCCTTTGGTGTGTCCTAATATGGGTATTTTAAATATCAATGTAAAACATTATTTATTGAAACATTATAACAGATTTTATTATTCCAGCAGAAAAAAGTCTGTTCCTTTGATATTTCTGATAAAAACTTAGAAATAATAAATCTAATCATAATTTCTCCATTTAATGCAACAAAATGAGTAGTATAAAAAAATGATTTAGTCACTTCATGCATGATGAGCTATTACCAACAAACCAAACATCAAACACCTGTGTCTCAGCTGCATTCATGTCATTGGTGGTCATTCTGAAAAGAACTGCAACTTTCTAATGAGAGTTAATTATAAAGAGGAAATTTTTCACAGAGCTCTCAGGAAGTTTACTAATGTTCTTGAATGGTGTGTGATGGGTAATGATGATTCATCATTCTACATAGTTGCTGATAAAGCAATACTCAGTAAAGTCTTAACAATTTGTTATCCTTGATGTAAAGTATATTATTATTATTTTTTAATTGGCCATATCATTCATAGCTGAGAAACAGGACACAGCATCTATCAGGCAGAAAGCTTATTTAAAATTGCTGCTGAGTGCAGTAGTGTATGTTTAATTCTTGATTTTCTGTGACTACTGAAGTTAGCTATTTCACCATTTCTGTGTTAAGAGTAAATGCTAATCATTTTGAGTGTTTGTTTCCTGGTATTTTGTATAATTATTTAAAATTAATGTTTACCCCTTGGTCTTAGCTACATAAAATTATTTTGTCATCTGAGTATGACTTTCACAAGAAAATACATGATTTTCTTAGTTCCAGCTCCATATGTAGCACTAATAGATAGATATTCAATAAATATTTGTGTAAGGAAACAGATGAACGATTTAAGAATGGGAAGAAGATGGAACAGTGTGTGATAGTGTCTAATAAAGATGTACCTTATGTTCTTGGCTGACCTTTACTGGTAGCCAAACCTCAATCCTTCATTCCTTTGTTGTAAAACCTTACCGTAGGTAAGCTAAATTAGGTAATCCAACAGATATGGTGGGAGATGTAGAAAAGCTATACAAGACTTTCATTCAAGGAAAAAGGGAAGGAGTCAACACTCAACATTTGCTTGGATCAAGAGATGGCTTACTTCATGAGAAATGCAAGTCATTTTTATAGGCCAATTGAAAAAATATATTTTCTGCTGAGTATCCTGCTGAAAGGTTTGTATAGAATTCAGTTTATTTGCATTATTGTAGCCCTCGACCTATTCATAATTGGGTATCTTCTATAGTCCTATTATTTCTAACTAGCAGGTAATTCATCCTAGCAATTTAGTCAGCAATAGTAGATATGGCTCTAAGATGTGAACTACAGAGGGAGGTAATTCAAATTGTAAAAGAGATAAAACTCCCTTTAGAAGTTCCGTCCTCCAAAGTAAGAGATAAAAATGCTTCTAGACTTTAAACTCTGGATTTTCTCCAATAAATTAATCAAGCTCTTTTGATTTCCAACACTGCCTCACTTAGGATTACACCTAGTTATGTATTTACCCAATTTGAGTTTCATAAATAACTACCTGTGCCTTTGTAAAAATTCCTGATGTAAAAATTCCAAAGAAATGGATCTAAACTGTTTATTTCACAGTAAGTGTTAGGGCTTTTGATAGAAGGGAACCTGAAGTGAAAAGTGAGCACAAGATTGCATTTCATAATCTAGAAAAAGGAAAAAGTAAAGGCACAGGAAAGAGTACTAAATAGGAAAAGAAAATCTTCATAATGTCCTTGATGATGTTACTATTATAAATAATTTCAACATCCAAAGCCCTTCATTATCTTAAATCAAATTATGATGATAATTTTTTAATAATGTACTCATTTTTCTGGCTATATATTGAATCATGCTTAATATGCATATGTATGCTTACATGCATTTGCTAATAATGTTCCCTCTACCTTGAATTCTTTTCTCTCTCTCCTTTCTCCATCTAGTAAAATCATCTTAATATCTTCAGCTTATATGAAGTGTATGGTATCGTCTCATGTATAGATATGAAAACAAAAGTTAATAAAGTTTAATTTGATTTAATTTACCAATTTAATAGCAATTGGCACTAAGTCTACACTGGCATAAAATAACATGTTTGACTTAAACATATTTCTGGATAGAGAAGCTATGGTCAAGAAAATGTTAATTATAATTTATTTTTGGATCCCTCTTTCACTTAACTTTGCTCAACATCAGATTTTGTGGTGAACATAAAAAGAATGATGAGGACACTGGTGATTATCTCTTCTTTTGTTAATTGTTAAATAACAATAGGAAAAATTATCAGCTCTTGGGGCTTAGAAAAACTCATTTCAGAAGACATACTCTGAGCCCTATGTGACCTGTCTGGAATCCTCTGTTTTGCCTTTAGCTTATCAACTGTGCTAACCCACCTACCTATATTATTCTCTGCTGTTTGTCCATTGTCCTATTTTATCTGTCAAATAGCTACCAAAAATCAGAATAAATTGTGCTCAGAAATGTGCCACAACTCAAGCATGCCCAAGCATTTCATATAGTCCAGAACTCCTGGGGAAAAAATCCAAATAAAAGCAAATTGACAACCATGCACGATAATGACAATAGTAATGATACTAACAATAACAATGATAAACAATAAAAAATACTAAAGTGAAGGCAGAACATGTTTTTCCTAGTTATAATGTTTTCATTTTTCCCATTTCTATTTGTTCTTGAAGAAAACTCTCTTTGAATTCTATTTGTACATTTTGGGGATAACATCTTTTCTTATCACGATGAACCAAGCATAATTAGAAAAAGTAAAACCCACATAATGACTTCAAAATAAAGAAGAGAAATTAGAGCTTGTCTTTTTAAGCAATGACTTTATTTTTAAGCACAAATGGCAGGGTGTAAATAAATAATAGTTATGACAAGATGAAACAATGAGTTTAAACAAAGATGGGCACAGCATCCAAATAGAATTTCATCAAAGAAAAATGTAGCTGTAGGTAAATTAATCAACATTTACCTTATTTATTCTAAAGCAATCTTCTATTCTGTTTTTTTCCATCTAGTGCTAGATTTATGCTTTTGTTTCCTATTGGAAAAGATTGACTAAATATTGCCCCAGTGTAATTTTCCTGTAGCATTAATTATAAATGTCTTGCTGGAATAATGTGAAAGCAGAAACTCATTTGGAAAGCTGATCACCTAGACTGTATACTAATAAATTAAAACCAACAGATGAGAAACTACATAACCCCTTTCACACAAATAAAAATATCTTTCTTGGTTCAATTGAGTTCACATATCACAAATCCACAGTCTAGCATTTAATTTCCATAATACATTAATATTAGTAATATGTATTAAATGCATTTAAACTCTGTTACAAACATGCTAGGCCATAGAGTACATCACATACACATCAAAACTGTTAAACAAATTGTGATTCTATAATTCAGATAAAATGCTCATCTACTTGATGTACAGTATTTAATTAAATCTGAAGTAGAAAAAAGAAGATGGAGAGGATACACACACACATATGCTCACATATATATGAGTGCAAGTAAAACTGGGGAAAACTGAAGATCATCATATTGTAACACTGCCAGTTTTCTGATTGTGATATTGTGTGATTGCTTTCAAGATGTTACTTACCATTGGGGGAAACTGGGTGAAGAATGCACAGGCTCTTTCTGTATTTTTTTCTTACAACTACATGTGACTGTAAAATTGTCTCAAAATAAAAAGTTTGCTTAAAATATATAAGAAAAAATTATCTTGTATTTGGCAGAGAGAAAAAGGGAGCTTTGGGCAATGGGAGTTAAAGAGAATGAAAAGAGAAGGACTTAAAATCACTGACATATTAGGGCTGCATTCAAGTGTCAAGAATGCTTATTCAAAGAAGATAGTTTAGAAGGTCCTATAAAATTTTATTTGACTCCAGCATGAAGTTTCCCTGGCTAAAGTCAACAGCTTACATAATTTTACTTTCAGGAATGTTCCCATGGATTTCCTGGTTTTGTTTTGTTTTGTTTTGTTACTTAAGCTGTAGTAAGGTCAGTTCCAACATAAGCTTACCCTAAATCATCCATGTTGCTTTCAGCTTCAATGGCCATGACAGGAGGTAGAAATTAGCAATGTGTATAATTGAGAAAAATGTGAAAGACTTATCTAATCTGTTGGTTGTATCTTTTCTATTCATGTTGATAGTTTTGAAATTTATAATTGTTTAAGAAAATGTATAAAGTTTATACAGATGTACATTGTCTCTAAAATCATCTATGATTTTAATGTAATTTCAATTAAAGATACCAAGATTATTATAGAAAAGTCTCACCAAGATTAATATTTTTGTTTTTGCAAAAAGGGGAGGCTTGTTTTTTAAACATTTCAGATTCATGGGGTACACACGATCCTATCACTGAAGTAGTGAGCATAGTACCCAATAAGCAGTTTTTCAATCCTTGTCCCCATCTCTCCCTCCCTCCTTTTGAAATCCCATGTTTATTGTTCCCATATTTGTGTTTGTGGTGTTTAGCTCCCACTTTTTTTTTTTTTTTTGAGACGGAGTTTCACTCTTGTTGCCCAGGCTGGAGTGCAATGGCACAATCTCCGGCTCACGGCAACCTCTGCCTCCTGGGTTCAAGTGATTCTCCTGCCTCAGCCTTTCAAGTAGCTGGGATTACAGGCATGTGCCACCACACCCAGCTAATTTTGTATTTTTAGTAGAGGCAGGGTTTCTCCATGTTGGTCAGGGTGGTCTCAAACTCCCGACCTCAGGCGATCTACCTGCCTCAGCCTCCCAAAGTGCTGGTATTACAGGCATGAGCCATAGTGTCTGGCCTTAGCTCCCACTTATAAGTGAGAACATACACTAGTTGATGTTCTGTTCCTGTGTTAATTCACCTAGGATAATGGCCTGCAGCTCTATTCATGTTGCTGCAAAGGACATAATTCATTATTTTTTGTGGCTGTGTAGTATTCTATGATGTATAAGTGTCATATTTTCTTTAACCAATCCACCACTTATGGGCACTTAAGTTGATTCCATGTCTTTGGTATTGTGAATAGTATTGCAATAAATATACATGTGCAGGTGTCTTTTTGGTAGAATGATTTATTTTCCTTTGGGTATATACCTAGTAATTGGATTGCTGGGTTTAATGGTAGTTCTATTTTTAGTTCCTTGAGAACTCTCCAAGCCACTTTCCACAGGGGCTGAACTAATTTACTGTATTAGTCCATTTTCAAACTGCTGTAAAGAATATCTGAGACTGGGTAATTTATAAGCAAAAGAGGTTTAATTGACTCACGGTTCTGCATGGCTGGGAAGGCCTCAGGAAATTTACAATCATGGCAGAAGGTAAAGATGGCAAAGCAGCCAGCTGGTTCCCACACTTGTTTAATCAAAAATATTTACTAAATATCATATCCCACCAAAGAAATAATATCACACACACAGATAATACACAGAAATGCAAACACACAGAGAACTACAAAAAATGGCAGAAAATGTAATAAAATGACTTCTTGGTATCAAGTAGAAAATCAGATGTTTGTAGATTTTGTTTGTTAACTGAATGTGTGTGTTTCATATACAAGCAAACATGAGAACTTAAGTATATATGCAAACCAGACCTAAAATTTTGTTCCATTTTTCTAACAATACTAGGAATCCTAATATTACATAATGACTAATGGTACTTACTGTTTTGCTTCCTTTCATGTTTCTTTCACCCAAAATACCCATATTTAGCCCTTGGCTTAAAGGCTGGTACCTGAGACACTGGATAAGAAGAGCCTGATGTCTTCCAGACTGTGCACAAAAACCCTGATGCCTTGTACCTCCTGATACTCAGTTGTTCTCATCTCTACAGGATGGATCTATGAAAGAAATAAAAATCTGAAACTTTCAGAAGGAAATTTTCTTTCCTCTGAATACACACACACATACAAACACACACTATACACTACACAAAACAAATATATTCTACTACAAGTATACTATACAAATATAGTGTACAAGTATACTATATATTACACAAACTGTTTGTATAGTATATGTACACTACACAAACACAAATACACACATATCTTCTTTATATGTTTATATATAATTATTTATAAGTACATTCTATAATATATAATAGTATCTGTTGTATCTTCTTGATATATTTAAAAGTATTCATTTGCAAAAGTTATATGTAACTTATGGAAAGACTAGAAATAGAATAGCAATGAAAAAAGTCTAATGAAAGTAAGGAATGTAGAAAACTAAAATGATACAGTGGAAGGCCAAAAATAGAGGAAAAACGAGAATATGTTTTTTATTATAAATAAATAAGAAATATGGGGGGCAGAAATAACAATAAGCATGTAGATAAATAAAAGAATAACAGTATTATCAAACTGATTTGCTTTCTTTCATGTTCCTTTCACCCAAAACATCCTTACTGAGACCCTGGGTTAAAGAATGAGGTCTGGGAATTAAATAGGAAGAACTTGATAGCTTGCCCAGATGCCTTAATAAAATGAATTAATAGTCAGACCTTAGTATTTGATAAAATAATATTAAAAACTTTTAACACACCATTTAAAAAATTTTTTAAAGTAAATGGATGTTTTTTATTTACTCTCTTTTATTAAATATAGATGATCTAATTCTATAGAATCCATGATTAACTTTTATTTTTCACTCTGGTTGCTGCTCACATGTATCTTTCAGAACGTGGGTTTTTCTGGCCTTCTCATTTCTATTGCACTTCCCCTCAATTTCTTTCCCATGCTTTATCTTTAGGATCTCAATAGCACTTGGCTATTGTGTGTTTATTAATTTGTATATTCTTTGTCTTTCCTACTGGTTTGCAGTCTCCAGGATGCAGTGCTTAATCTGGCTCCTGGAGAGGGAGGGATGGCAGCTCTCTTCTGAGAAACAAAAAAAGCAGGCAATAAAATCATTCTAGGTCCTCTCTAATCCAGTGATTAATCTCCAAATGGGGTCCCATGCACTTTATTTAGCCTTTGTTGAGGGATTTTTAAGTGTCAATATCCCATTCCTACCTCTAAGCTAAAATAAAAAGGATCCAGATTTAGGGTACCAGATTCTCTTCTAGAAGCTGTCTAGACTATACATTTAAGTTTATGTGTAGAGTACCTTTTGCCTTCAAATGGTATGGAGGCATCCCTGCTATGGTATAAGGGGGTAGGAACCTCTGCTTGGTACAAGGTCAGGGAAGGCTGACCTATGTATCTTTCACAGACAATTTTTCCTATCACTCAATTTGTACCCTTCATCCAAGCCCTGCCGTATGAATCCCCTTCCACGATTGGCAGTTTCTGTGGACTCTGAACCTTTGTGCTCCCCAGAAATGCTTATTAATTAATATGATCCCATATGCTTCCTCCCCTCCAGAAATTTATCAGATCCCTACTTTCCTTCCCATTTGTCACTTTTATAAATCTATAACAATTTTTAGCTTTTTTGAGGTATATTTTATATAAAAAATGCACTAAAATATGTTAAGAGGACAGATTTTATGTTGTGTTCTTACACACAGACACACACAGACACACACACACACACACACACCTCACGCTGCTAATAAAGACATACCTGAGACTGGGTAATTTATAAAGAAAAAGAAATTTAATAGACACACAGTTTCACATGGCTGGGGAGGCCTCACAATCATGGCAGAAAGTGAAGGAGGAGCAAAGACACATCTTACATGGTGGCAGACAAGTGCATTTGCAGGGCACTCCCCTTTATAAAACCATCAGATCTCATGAGACTTGTTCACTATCATGAGAACAGCATGGAAAAAACCCACCCCCATGATTCAATTGCCTCCCACTGGGTCCCTCCCATGACACATTGGAATTATTACAATTCAAGGTGAGATTTGGGTGGGGACACACAGCCAAACCATATTATTCCAACCCTGGCCTCTCCCAAATCTCATGTCCTCACATTTCAAAACCAGACACACCTTCCCAACAGTCCCCCAAAGTTTTAACTCATTTCAGCATTAACTCAAAAGTCCACAAGCCAAAGTGTCATCTGAGATAAGGCAAGTCCCTTCTGCCTATGAACCTGTAAAGTCAAAAAGCAAGTTAGTTACTTCCTAGATACAATGGGAGTACAGGCATTGGGTAAATACACCAGTTACAAATGGGAGAAAATGGCCAAAATGAAGGCACTACCAGGCCCATGCAAGTACAAAATCCAATAGGGCAGTCATTAAACCTTAAAGTTACAAAATGATCTCTTTTAACTCCATGTCTTATATCCAAGTCATACTGATGGAAGAGGTGGGCTCCCATGGCTTTGGGAAGCTCTGCCCCTGTGGCTTTGCAGGGTACAGGCTCCCTCCTGGCTGCTTTCATGGGCTGGCATTGAGTGGCTGTGGCTTTTCTAGGTGCATGGTGCAAGCTGTCCGTGGATCTACCATTCTGGGGTCTGGAGGATGGTGGCCCTCTTCCCACAGCTCCACTAGGCAGCGCGCCAGTGGGGGCTCTGTGTGGGGGGCTCCAACCCCACATTTCCCTTCTGTACTGCCCTAGCAGAGGTTCTCCATGAGGGCCCTGCCCTGGCAGCAACATTCAACCTGAACATCCAGGCATTTTCAAACATCTCCTGAGATCTAGGTAGAGGTTCCCAAACCCCAATTCTTGACTTCTGTGCACCTACAGACTCAACACCATGTGGAAGCTGCCAAGGCTTGGGGCTTGCACCCTCTGAAGCTACAGCCCGAGGTGTACCATGCCCCCATTTAGCCATGGCTGGAACTGCTGGGATGCAGGGCACCAAGCCCCTAGGCTGCACACAACAAGGAAGTCCTGGAATCAACCCAGGAAACTTTCCAGAAAATGGGTTTTTCTTTTCTATTGCATCCTTAGGTTCCCAATTTTCTTATGCTCTGCTTTCTCTTGAATGCTTTGCCACTTAGAAATTTCTTTCCCCAGATACCCTAAATCCTATCTCTCAAGTTCAAAGTTCCACAGATCTCTGGGATAGGGGCAAAATGCCACCAGTCTCTGCATAGCAAGAGTGACCTTTACTCCAGTTTCCAACAAGTTCCTCATCTCCATCTGAGACCAACTCAGTCTGGACCTTATTGTCCATATCACTGTCAGCATTTTGGTCAAAGCCATTCAACAAGTCTCTAAGAAGTTCCAAACTTTCCCAAATCTTCCTGTTTTCTTCTGAGCCCTCCAAGTCTCTAGGAAGTCCCAGAGTTTCTCACATTTTCCTATCTTCTTCTGAGTTCTCCAAACTGTTTCAACCTCTGCCTGTTACCCAGTTCCAAAGTTACTTCCACATTTATAGCAGCAACCCACTAACTAGTACCAATTTACTTTATTAGTCTGTTCTCATGCTGCTGTTAAAGACATACCCAAAGCTGGGTAATTTATAAAGAAAAAGAGGTTTAATGGACTCACAGTTTCACATGGCTGGGGAGGCGTCACAATCATGGTGGAAAGTGCAGGAGGAGCAAAGGCACATCTTACATGGTGGCAGGCAAGAACATGTGCAGGACACTCCCCTTTATAAAACCATCAGATTTCATGAGACTGATTCACTATCACAAGAACATCACAGGAAAAGACTAGCCCCATGATTCAATTACTTCCCACTGGGTCCCTCCCATGACACATGGGGAATATTACAATTCAACATGAAATTTGGGTAGGGACACACAGCCAAATCATATCACACACACATGCACATACCACAAGGGAACACAAGAAAATTTTGGAATCTGCAACTTACAAATATCTTCTATCTGTATGTATTTTCTGTCATTTTTTGTAATGTCTACTGTACCAGGTTGTGTACTTTGTTTTTTTGTTTTGTTTTGTGTTGACAAGGAGGTGAAACAAATGCATGCAATTGTCTACCATCTTAAATAGAAAGTCTCTTGCAGTAAAAAAGGTTCTTCTTATTTATAAATATATATTTTATACTTTTGCACATCTTTAGTTTCTCTCATTTTACCCTCGAGTAGACTGGCAAAGAATGCATTCTACTACTAATTCAAAATTCATCTTATGGTTTCCTGCTTCTGTCTTTGTTAATTTCCTTTCTGAGATTCTTTTGTATATCTGAAATATTTTTTATTAATTTTATTAGAGTTAAATGCATTATTAAATTATTACCATTTTACTGTTCAATAATGAAAACATTTAGATACATTAAGTATTATTTAAAGTTTATTATACATGTAGCTCTATGACATTACTTCAGACATGTAACACTGTCATTGTCTTTACTCACCAAGGAGTCTAACATTTTACATTTTTCCTAATTTTCCAAAGTATTATTTGGTTACTTCTTTCAGACTGTTTTTCTTCAAAGTATATGATGGCTTAATTCAATTTGTTACTATTGAATTTTATTCTTGTACATTATGAACATTTTCCCTGGGAAATTACATTTTTTATCATATTCAGTGAACATATTTTCAACATATATCTAAACTTAATTCTAATTATGAATGGTTTTAAAACCAGCCAAACTTTCTTTTAAAATTCACGTTCTTTTTTATTGTTTTTATACTGACTTATCTCTTAGAAATGGTTTTGTTTTTCTCAAGAGAAATTTATGATGGTATTATGTTTTCTGGTCTTTTTCCTACCTGAGATTATAAAACTTTTATGAGTTTTAATTTTGTGGTCACGTTCTCCCCTCAAACATGATAGAAGTCAGAGATGGAGACATGAAATTGGAAGTCATCATCATGATGAGACTATGTGTGCAGTTGAAATCTTATGTAAAGGGTAAAGTACTGAGAGACTAGAATAAGGCTAAAAGATGAAACCATAAGAAACAACTTTTAAAAAGTTGAAAGAAGAGCATGATCCTTGGAAGGTATAGAGGGGTAAAAGTGATCAAAGAACAAAGAGGAGACTAAAGATTTAAAAAAAATCTGGTCAGCAATGTCAATATCTGTTGAAAAGTCAAGAAAGGTAAAGACAGAAAAGGCTTCAAGGAAGCTAAAAATTGGGAGGCCTTTGGCTACTATAGCAAGATCAATAAAAGTAGAGCAAGAATAAAGTCAGATCGCAGGGTATGAAAAGATGAATGTGAATCAAGGTAGAATATATTGCAATTTCAAGAAATAAGTCTGTATTATGAAACAAATGTTTGGAAAAGGTAAATAGGTCTGCTCAAGAGAGCAATTATATTTGTTGTTCTTAGGGTTCTGTTGGGTTTGGTTGGTTTTAAGACAAGAAAGTTTTGAGCACAAAACCTTTCCTGAGACCTCAGGAAAAAAGCCAGAAAGAGGATCGGTTGAAGAAATGTGGAGATGGTTACTTTGAGATTATTTGAAGAGGTGAGAGCAAGAGTATAGCTATTGATTAGTAGCAATACCTTAAGAAAGGAGAAGAAAATCCCCTTCTCTTAGATGGCTGGGGTACATTTTACAATGGTTGCAAATGCAGATAGTTTGGGTGGAGAAATGACTGGTAAATTCAAGTCTGAAAAACTCAGGTTTCTGCATAAGGTACAAAGGTGAATTATCTGATAAAGACAGAGGCATAAGTGAGGTTTAGAATTAACATTTTTGGAAATTATAATAGCAAAAAGCATACAGTATATTTCTGAATGGCTCTGAAAGATCACTTGACATTAGAGATTGCAAATTTCTTAGAGGCACCAGGACACACCAATTGCTTTTCTTCAGTAAAGCTGAGGAATCCAAGAGTAGTAACAGAGAAAGCAGGATTCTCAATTTATCTAAAAAACTAGTGTTTGCAAGGTATACATAGGTGTTAGACAAAGAGATAACGGTGTTGATGATGCTAGTAAGATGTGGTTTATCATTCACCATGGAATCTGAACCTGCAAAAGAATGATATGAAGCCAGAAGTTGGGTGATAGATTAATGTAATGAGTTAATAGACTAGACACAACAGAGAAAAAAAACTAAGTATGGTGAGATTAAACTGTGAGAAAACTAGAGGAATAAGGAATTACAGGCAAAGGCTGTACATTATGCCAGTTCTTCTCAAACTTAATGAGCATATGAATTACATGGGGATCAAGTAAATGCAGATTCCAATTCACTAGATGGGGGATTGAGCAGAAGTATTTGCAATTCTAGCAAGCTCCCAGGTGATGGTCTGGTTCCATGGACCACATTTTGAATAGCCAGAATCTAGGTGATCTATTCTTGTCTGACTTTTGAATTCATGATTAATAAAAAGTAATTGGTTTGATAGCTCTTGAACTCAGTATTTTCTGTAAGCATATACTGTAAGTAATTCATTTTGGTCCTTCTGGAAGGTAATAGACAACTGGAAATTTTTCCTTTTGTAACATCTTTATTGAGAAATAATTCATTAATGTGTCATAAAATTCACCAATTAACATGCATAATTTGATGGCTTTTGGTAAATTTAGAGTTGCACAATTATCCCCATAAGTTTCGAGTATTTTTATCACTCACAAAAGAAATTCTATATATAAGCAATCACTCTTCATCCCATTCCCCTTAACTCCAAATCCCCCAACCCTTGAGAACTATACTTCATATACATATATAACTTCATATATATGAAGTACAGTTTGCTTATTTTGTTTAACCCTTTAAAGAACTGCCAGACTGTTTTCCAAAGATGCTGTACCACTTTACATTCCCACCAGCCATGTACAAGGCTCTACATCCTCTCTACCACATGATATTGTCAGTCTTTTTGGTTATGGCCATCCTAATGGTTGTGAAGTGATATCTCATTTTTGTTTGATGTGCATTTCCCTAATGACCAATGGCACTTACTGTCTTTTCATGTTCTTATTGGTCATTCTGTATATATTGTTTGCAAAAGCATCTATTCAAATCTTTTGCCCTTTTTAATATTTTCTGTCCATTTATTATTGAGTTGTGAGCATTCTTTATATATTCTGGATACAGATCCTTATCACAGATAACATTTGGAAATATTTTCTCCCATACTTTGGGTTATCTTTTGACTTTCTTGGTGGTATTCTTTGAAGCACAACAGTTTTAAAATTTTGATGAACTCCAATTTATTCCTTTTTCATTGCTGGTGCTTTTGGTGTCATAACTAAGAAACAATTGCTTAAACCAAGGTTACAAAGTTTTCTCACATATTTTCTAAGGATTTTATTACATTTATACCTATAATCTATTTTGAGTTAATTTTTGTGTATGGTCTGAGGTAAGAACCCAACTTCATTTGTTCGCATGTTGATATCTAGTTGTCTTTGCACCATTTGTTGAAGAGATTATTCTTTCTCTAGTGAATGGTCTTGGCACTCCTGTAGAAAATCAGGTGGCCATATATGTATGAATTTATTTCTGACCTCAATTCTATTCCATTTATCTATTTGTTTGTCTGTCCTTATGCCAATACTACGTTGCTTTGATTACTGTAGCTCTGCAGTAAGTTTTGAAATGGAGGAGTGTGAGTCCTCCAACTTCTTTTGCATGATTGTTCTGGGTATTCAGGGACCTTGGCATTTCCACATGAATTTTATAATCAAGTCTTCAGTGTTTACAAAAAAAACCTGCTGAGATTTTGATGGAGATTGTGTTGAAACCATAGATCAATTTGGGAAACTTTTTCATATTTAAAAAATTTACCTTTTATGATCCATGTGCATGAAATTTTTTCAATTTGTTTAGATCTTTAATTTCTTTCAACAACTTTTTTTAAAAAGTTTTAAGTGTACCAGTCTTGCACTACCTTTTAAAATCTTTTCTAAGCATTCAGTTCTCTTTGATGTTATATGAAAGTGTTTCTTTAATTTCAGTTTGGGATTAATTGCTAGTATACAGAAATACAATTTATGTTTTACATGAATCTCACAACATCGCTGAACTCATTTATAAATTTTACTAGTTTTTGGTGAATTCCTTAAAATTTATTTTGACCTTTTTTTTTCAGAGGTAACTTTTGATGGGTCTAGAGAAAATGAAGAAAGGTCACAGTCTTGGCCCAGAAGCATTTCTCAATATAAGAATATGATGCTGCCTCTAGAGTTAGTGGTGAACGACTTGCTTCCTCCACAGAGGTATTTGGGTGTTTACATCTGACGATCTGAGAGATATGGAAATAATCAGTATCACTTAATGCTTTCTAAATGCAGCAATTTTTTTTTTCAGTGTCATAACCTTTGAAGGGAGTCACTGTTGTGGAAAAACAGTAAAGCTCATTTGGAGTGAGAATGTCAAAAATTGTTGGATATTGAAATCCAAATGTGACTTTCTATCAGTAAGAATGCATTCTTTCTGGTAGTGACCTGGTCTGTATTTAGTGCTTTCCTACACATTGTAGGAAAGAGTAGATGAATTGGACATATTTAGGATATAATTCTATTAAAGAACAAGCTCCCTTGAGCACAGAGATGCATAATTAGTTTTTGGATCTTCACAGCATCTATTTCTGATTTTCATATATTTCATCATCAAGAGTGCCTATTGACTGAATCAAATAAAAAGTTATCATGCACCTTAATTTAAGTACTGATGATTTTTCTTTTCTTTCTTTTTTTTTTACTTCAAGCATTTTCTTTAAAAAAAAAAAAACTTTTATTTTGGGTTCAGAGGTACATGTGCAAGTTTGTTACATAGGTAAACTTGTGTCATGGGAGTTTGTTGTACAGATTATTTCAAGACCCAGGTACTAAGCCTAGTACCCATTAGTTATTTTTTTCTGATCCTCTCCCTCCTCCCACCCTTCACCTTCAGGTAGGCCCCAGTGTCTACTGTCTCCCTTTTTCTATCCATGTCTTCTCATCATTTAGCTCCGACTTACAAGTGAGAACATGTGGTATTTGATTGTCTGTTCTTGCATTAGCTTGCTAAGGATAATGGCCTCCAGCTCCATCCATGTTCCTGCAAAAGGCATGATCTCGTTCCTTTTTATGGTTACATAGTGATCCATGGTGTCTATGTATCACATTTTCTTTATCCAGTCTTCCATTGATGGGCATTTAGGTTGATTCTATGTCTTTGCTATTGTAAATACTGCGGCAATGAACATACGCATGTATGTCTTTATGATAGAACAATTTATATTCCTTTGGGCATACACCCAGTAATGGGATTACTGGGTTGAGTGGTAGTTCTGTTTTTAGCTCTTTGAGGAATTGCCACACTGCTTTCCACAATGGTTGAACTAATTTACAATCCCACCAACAGTATATAAGTGTTCTCCTTTCTCTGCAACCTTGCCAGCAACTGTTATTTTTTGACTTTTTAATAATAGCCATTCTGACTGGTATGAGATAGTCTCATTGTAGATTTGATTTGCATTTCTCTAATGATCAGTGATATCGAGCTTTTTTGCATATGCTTGTTGGCTGCATGTATGTCTTCTTATCAACAGTGTCTACTCATGTCCTTTGCCCACTTTTTAATTGGGTAGTTTATTTTCTTGTAAATTTGTTTAAGTTCCTTACAGATGCTAGATATTAGACCTTTGTCAGATGCATAGTTTGCAGATATTTCCCCCATTCTGTACATTGTCTGTTCACTTGTTGACAGTTTGTTTTGTGTGCAGAAGCTCTTTTGTTTAATTAGATCCCATTTGTGAGTTTTTGCTTTTCTTGCAATTGCTTTTGCCATCTTCATCATGAAATCGTTGGCCGTTCCTATGTCCAGAAGGCTATTGCGTCAGTTATCTTCCAGAGTTTTACAGTTTGGGGTTTTACATTTAAGTCTTTAATACACTGATGATTTTTCTTAATAATAAAATTGCTTTGGACTTTTACACATATACACAGTCTTTTTATTAGACATTTTAACTCATATTTATTCAACCAACAAACAAAAATTACATATATTCATCCTGTACAACATGTAATTTTGAAATATGTATACATTGTGGAATGGCTAAATCAAGCTAATTAACATATGTATTTCCTTACATACTTTTTTTTTTTTTTTTTTTTGAGGCAGAGTCTCGCTCTGTCGCCCGGACTGGAGTGCAGTGGCCAGATCTCAGCTCACTGCAAGCTCCGCCTCCTGGGTTTACGCCATTCTCCTGCCTCAGCCTCCCGAGTAGCTGGGACTACCGGCGCCCGCCACCTCGCCCGGCTAGTTTTTTTTGTATTTTTAGTAGAGACAGGGTTTCACCGTGTTAGCCAGGATGGTCTCGATCTCCTGACCTCGTGATCCGCCCGTCTCGGCCTCCCAAAGTGCTGGGATTACAGGCTTGAACCACCGCGCCCGGCCCATACTTTTTTTTTATGAGAACCCTTAAAATCTACTCTGTTACTGGTTTTCAGTAATATAATAAATTGTTATTAATTATAGTCATCATGTTGTACAATAAAACTCTTGAACTTATTTCTACTATCTGCCTAAAATTTTGAATCTCTTGACAAACATCTCCCCAATGTGATCCCTAGCCACTGGTTTAAGTACATTTTACTCTCTGTTTCCATTGAAATCAGCTTTTATAGATTCCACATGTAGTATTTGTCTTTCTGTGCCTGGCTTATTGGAATTAATGTAATGTCCTCCAGGTTTATTCATGTAATCACAAATGACAGAATTTTCTTATTTTCTAAGGCCTAATAGTATTCCACTGTGTATATATACCATATACCCTCAATGAGCTGAGCCTGGGAAGTCAAGGCTGCAGTGAGCGGAGATCGAGCCACTGCACTACAGCCTGGGTGACAGAGTGAGACCCAGTCTCACAAAATAAATAAATTAATTAATTAATTAATTTAATTAAATAGCATTTTATACTAGTATTGACAACCATGTTCACATACATATGTAAAGAAATATTTTAGCCATTCAAGTATTTAATTCATTGTAATTTGTATACAAAAATAAACTAATGATCTACCGTCATATATTATTTTAATAGCCTATTAGCTGACAACTTCATTAGATTCACCTTAAACTTCCTGGAAAGCAATGAAGTGGAAACCACTTGCCTCACAAGACAATTTGTTATCCAATAATTAGAGTCATTAACTTTCTCTAAACCAATATAATTACAGGAAATTGTCCCTTTGTTCCGTATCCTGGAGGCTTTTTCCACCTGGGGCAATGTTTTGGAATAGGGTAGAGATACTCTTTCTTTTACATGGGTCCAAGGGAGTTGTGAAAGGAAAGGAGGGAAAGAAGAACCAGCATCTCCATCAGATGTGTGCCCTTCATAGGTAGATTCATTTTCAGAAAAGCTACGGAAATTTAAGACCTAGAAATCAAGATTTTGTGCAATGCATTTATTTCTATTGTAGGGAAGTCTTTGCCAGAGCCAAGGTAACACATATTGTATATTGAAGACTTCTGACTTAAGTCAAAATGACATTCATTGTTTATTTGACCAGAAGTCCTAAGATTAGGAGTTTCTGGGTTGGTTATGTGGTTTTACAGTGTCATCTGGTACCCACAGTCCTTCCACCCTTCACTAATAGTATTTTGATGGCTAAGGTAGTTCCAAGCACCATAGTCTTAAGTGGTGACCAAAAAAAAAAAAAAGCGGAGAATAAGGACAGAAGGATTCCACCTTTTTAGGGAGAAAAATCATTCCCAGAGGCTTCAAGTAGATTTTCTATTTACCATACAAGATGAAGTTATCATGCTCAAATTAAGATCAATCAAAGGCAAAGGAAATAGTATTCTTGTAAATATAATAGACCAATTGTTATCTAGCCCCTGATTATCTGGGGCTAGAGATGTTGCCACCTCATGCCCCCACCAACTTAGAATTTTTAAAGCAAATAATCACGATGTAGTCGCAGAATTGTCAGTGCTTTGGGCATATCCCCTATGATTATTTTATCATTTTTGTGTCCTTTATCATTTTTATGTATACCACATGCTTATGTGCTTTCACGACCAATCACCAGTACCTGTGTCTTTTTGTTTTGAGAAGTGTCCTCAAACTGGCAGAAACTGCTTTGCTCATATGCATGAATAGCCAGAAGTGCCTAAGAATTTATTGTTTCCTTCTCTATACCCTGCCAGGAGAGGTTTAATCAATCACTGACTGGTATGGGGAGTATTAATACTCCAGCCCCTTGTGCCGTGATGGAGACAGCTGTCAACTGTGATCCACATTATCGTTAAAGCCAAAGTCACCCTCCATGGGCCTTTGCTTGATATTGCACCCTTGCTTAAGCCCCTCATACTGGCCCCTCTTTCCCACTCTCCTAACATTTTTTCCCAGGTATAGTTTCTAGCAAATAACTTTTATGTGAGTCCTGGCTTCAGGATCTGCTTCTGTAATATGCTGCCTAATACAAAAGAGTGGGCTCTTGTCGAGTAATCAGTGTTTTCTGGATAGCCCAGAACTGAGGATCTTGCAATAGAGAGACCTGGGAAAAGAGCATATAAATAGTTCACTGCTTGCAAAATAGAGCCTACCAATGAGTCTTCAGGCAGCAAATAAATGTCAGCTTACTTTCTCAACATGTATAACTTTTAGACAAATTCATTCCCTAAAGATTCCTCAGTTTGGAATAGATAATTGTTAAAATAAATTCCAAACCTATAGTGCTATGGTTTATGAAATATAGCTGATATAATTTTATTGCACAACTCCCTGAGCTGGTTAAATGAGAGATTTTAAAATTGAGGCATTTATGAAAGTAGAACTTTGCATATTTAGACTATAAAAAATACATTAGAATTACTTTGTAGTTCCCCAGTAGGACTTAGAGTAGTCTCCATGTTATACAAACTATGTCCCTAAAATGATAAGATCGATTCTCCAACTACATGTGAAAATCTGTTTTATTATTTAAAATCTATCTTATTACTTGATAGTGACATTTTATACAATAGAATCTCTATGTACATTGGAACATCCAGTGGAAATGTTTACATTTAAAATATATTAAAATAACTTTTAAAATTATTTTAGTTAGAAAGAGTCAATTAATAGGTAGAACTAGCTAGCTAGCTAAATGGGAGAGACAGAGAGAGAGAGAGAAAGAGCACTCATGAATTGCTGATGAACAAAAAAATCCCTGCATTTTAAAGCATACATGTAGCACAAATGTTGACTATGCCAACATGGAAAATTGGTGAATGGAATGGTAACTGATAAAATTATCTTTATAAATTCATTTGTTCACTATATGCAATGCACTGAATTTAATTTAATCTTAAATTCTTTTAATTTAAGACTCATAATAGCTCCCTATAAATTAAATGTAATTATTCTCATTTTGTATATGGACAAAATGAGATTCAATGAGATTAAGGTACTTTTCCAAAGACATACAACAAACCAGCTGAGATATAAACACAGGTCTGTATAAACTGTAAGTGTATGATACTATGCCATTGTGTCTGTGTCATTTTATGAGAAAAGAAATTTATCTTTTTGGGGGGAATCACCTTGTATTGTTCTGCTGATGTTATGTTAGGGAAAGCATGGTGTACTTTCACTGCCGTCTATAGATGTAATCTGTAAGAACATGAATTGGGAAATAAGGAAAGAAACCAGACTAGCAGTGATGGATCTAGGAAAAAAAATTCATAACTGCTCTTACCAAAGTAGTTCATGACCTCTCAGGGTGTTCGTCACATTTGTGTTAGTTTCCATGTATTCGGGAACATGGCAGAAAAGTCAGAGACTAACTCCCCATACAAGGTAATACGCCACAGGATGGAGGTTCTTCCAGACTCCAGCTGGTAAATCAAAACCATTACCTGAATTTCACAGAGCCAGAGTACAAAATTGTTACCTCTAAGGAAGAGAGACTTGGTTAAATGTGTGCAACTTTTTTTTTTAAATCAAGGAATGAGTCTTTTTCCCTTTGTGCTGCTATAACAAAATACCATAGACTGGGTAGTTTCTAAATAAAATTTATTTCCCACAGTTTTAAAGACTGAGAAGTCCAACATCAAGGCATCAGCAGTTTTGGCATCTGGCCCGTTCCTCGTACAATGCCTTCTCCCTGCATCCTCACATGGTGAAAAGGGCTAGTTATCATACCAGAGTCTCTTTTATAAAGGCATTAATCCCATTCATAAGGGCTCCATCCCCATAAATCCATCACTTCTCAAAAGGCTCCGCTTCTTAATACTGTCTCATTGGGGATTCGTTTTCAACATATCAATTTTAGAAGCACACATCCTGACAAGAGTATGTCATAGTGACATTACTTCCAGTGCTAAGTTACAAAGAAAAAGTGAGATATTCATTATCCACCAGAAAAAAGAAAGAAATGGCTAGTTGTAGAAGTAATGTATTGATATAAGAAAGAAAATAGTTCATGTTACATTATCTATATTTTCATAATAAAGTAGCAAACTTAAAAATTGTACCTTGCCTAAACATTCTTAAAATTCCTTTGCTAATTTTGTATTAGGAATTTTTCACTTGCTATGTTTTATCCTTTGGCCTCAGAATCCAGCCATAATCCTAGAATTTGTCCTTCCTTGTCTGTGTCTTTTTTCCCCTTGGCTACTCTGGGGTTCTTAATAGGTGACTAATCAGAGTCAAAATGTCCCCAGCTTCTTCTCTTAACAATTTCATGGATATATGATTTACATTGTACAAAATTCACTCATTGTAAGCATACAATTTAATGATTTGTAGTAAATTTATGGACTTGTGCAACACACAACCCAGTTTCAGAGCATTTACATCCTCCAGAAAATCCCTCATGTTCATGTATAGTCAACTCCCATTTCAATCGCTAGCGCCAGATAACTACTAATTTGCTTTACATCTCTATATATTTGCCTTTTATGGTCATTTCTTGTGATGGATTTATATGATAGATAGTCTTTTGAATATGTTTTATTTCACTTGGCAAAATATTTTTGAGATTCTTCCATGTTGTAGCATGCATCAGTGCTCTGTAACTTTTGACTGATAGTATTCCATTGTATAGAATGTCACATGTTGTTTACCCATTCACCAATCAATGAGCATTTGGATTATTTCCAGTTTGCAGCCATTATTGTCAGAGACATGTGAACCAGAGCAACTCCATCTTGAATAGGAAGTAGGTAAAATGAAGCTGAAACCTACTGGGCTGAATTCCCAGAGGGTTAAGGCATTCAAAGTCACAGGATGAGATAGGAGGTCTGCACAAAATACAGGTCATAAAGACCTTGCTGATAAAACAGGTTGTAGTATAGAAGTCATCTAAAACCCACCAAAATCAAGATGGTGACGAGAGTGACCTCTGGTCATCCTCACTGCTACACTCTCATTAGTGCCATGACAGTTTACAAATGCCATGGCAACTTCTGGAAGCTACCCTATATGGTCTAAAAGGAGAGGCATGAATAATCCACCCCTTGTTTAGCATGTAATCAAGAAATAACCATAAAAATGGGCAGTCAGCAGCCCTCAGAGCTGCTCTGTCTATGGACTAGCTATTCTTTTATTCCTTTACTTTCCTAATAAACTTGCTTTCACTTTTCTCCACAGACTCACCCTGCATTCTTTCTTGTGCAAGATCCAAGAACCCTCTCTTGGGGTCTGGATCCAGACCCCTTTCCTGTAACACCTTTCTGGAGACCACAGAAGGGACTATAGAAAGAGATAGATAGAAAGACTATCTCTCATAAAATCCATCACAAGAAATGACCATAAAAGGCAAATATATAGGGATGGAAAGCAAATTAGTAATTATCTGGAGCTAGTGATTGAAATGGGAGTTGACTATACATGAACATGAAGGATTTTCTGGAGGGTGATGTAAATGCTCTGAAACTGGGTTGTGTGTTGCACAAGTCCATAAATTTACTACAAATCATTAAATTGTATGCTTACAATGAGTGAATTTTGTACAATGTAAATCATATATCAATGAAATTGTTAAGAGAAGAAGCTGGGGACATTTTGACTCTGATTAGTCACTTGATTAGTCATAATGCAGAAACCTCTGACCCAAAGGCTAACTTTGGGTAAGTGGTGGGGTCTTGTAGCACCTTTCTGGCAACCATGTAATCGACTATAGTGTGGAAACCCCTGACCCAAAAGCTAACTTTGGGTAAGTGATGGGGTCTGGTAACATCTTTTTGGTGAACACTGAAGGGACGATACTGAGGAACTCACCCACATCCAAAGGAAATAGACTGCAGCACTGATTGGACGACTTTGAGTAAGTGGTGGGGTAATCGAGTAAAGAATGGGATTGAGTTAGAGGCCCAACTTAGGGGAGTTAGAGTCTCTCCTAAGACAGAGAGGGTTAAAGCCTCCTCTCAATAAAGAGCAAGGATGCTTGACTGAACTTGGGTTATAGGCCTGACTTAGGAGGGCTAGAGTCCCTTCTAAGAGTTAGGGATTTAGAGGGCTTAGGGGCTCCTCTCAGTAAAGTCCCTCTCAGTAAATTCCCTCTTGGTTAAGAATGGGTTTGGCACTACAGGATGTTAACTGCTATTCTCCTTCGATTAATCTGCCTTGTACTCTTTGCTGACAGCTGTGGGTGACAGGATTAGGCATGTACAAGATCATCAGACATGGGGAACTATTTCCTTCCTAAAAGGGGAAACTTGAGAGCTGATGGGACTGCTGGAAAAGATCCCTTCACGACTGACAAGCAGTTGCCTGAACTTTTCAGTGTCGCTGAAAAGTTCTTTCTTTTCAATGGGTGGGTCTTTCTCTAGCCTCCCTGAGTGCCTCGCCTTCCCTGCCCTGCCACAGGCAATGCTTTCTTTCTCTCTCTCTCTCTCTCTCTCTCTGTGCAAACTGGTTGAAGGGTAAAAATCACTGTTTATCTCCTGTAAAGTTTAATTAATGGAAGAAAGGACTTGTGAGGTTAATCTTACACTGTAGCAAATTTGGTGTGCTTTGTGTGTCTTTCTGTGTTATTCTGTCATAAAATAGGTATACCTTAGGATAGAACACAAGCCTAGGACACCTGTAATCCTGCTTTTCAAGATTGCCCAGCAAACTGGTCAGTTACAAACTTTGCTGCAGGTCCCTGAAAAAACTGGATGAGGTTTCCCTCTTGTCTTGTATGTCCTTGGGAGCTCAACCTTGAATCATGTGGCCATGCTTTCTCTTTTCACAATGGCAGCCCGGGTTCAGGATTCAATTCCCTGCTTAGGGGATGAGTCCTCTATCTTCTGTCTGTGTATTTATTTGTGTTATGTGTGTGATGTTTATATATGAAAGAGCTTTAATTGGTTTAATAATAATAAGAGATGAAATCAGATATTTTGTCAGAAAAGTAAAAGTGTAATGCCTTTTATTTAGTTCATGTGACTTTAGTACTGGAGCATATTTGTTTATTTCTACCTGATTTCTCCAGAATTTGGAAACTATTTGTGAGTATTCTTAAATTATGGCAATACAGTTATTTGCATAAGTGCAATAAGAATCTGTTTTATTTTACAACAGGATACAATTAGAGAAATTGGTTATTTTACCAAGGCTTTGACTGGAATGGTGTGTTTTCCTTTAAGGAATTAAACTTGACTTATAGAGCCAATAAAAGCCCCTTGGGGAACTGGCCTCATACCTTGCCTATACAGTCTCTTTATAGGGTTTAGGACCTGTGATAAGTAAAGAATGTCACTTTCTCACAGGTTCAGGAGCCCCAACTTATCTTGGGACCTCAAAAGGAGAGGAATTTACTCAACTCATAGGTATTTGAGGGTACAAACCCATGGTAGGACTTGGCTCTAAAAAGGTCTTATCTAAGATTCCTTCTATGGAACAGAGTTCCATCAAAGCCAATTTATAAAGAGCTTATGTAAAAAATAATTATTCTTGCTGCACTTTATACAAATAATCAGGCCAAACATAATAAAGCAAATCAGACTTACCGTGATTTGTTTTCAGTAAAAATGGGAAATTGGAGGGAGAAATATTATGTTTCAAAAACTGTGGTACACTTATTAGATTCTAGTATCTTTGGTTGTTTTTAAGTTTGTTTCTGCAATTTAGTCTGACTGCTTATTCCTGTGAACCAACTAGTGATCTCTGGCTACTACTCAGAAGAAACAAGAGGGAAGGGTAATGTAAAAATCTAAACTAATATTATAATTCTGGGCACATTAGAATCAGGTAGCAACCCCATGTCAGATTGGTTCCAACAGTTGTCCGGTTCATAGAAAGCCTTCTAATTTAGTTTACTTGGGATAATTTTACTTCTTTTGCTTTGCTGTTGTAGAATATATTGCAGTTGTACTCTTTGTATAGGAAGGCAGAATAAGCTTACTGCATGTTTTCTTAAATTGAACACTTATTAATCTTGCAGATAGCACCTCTTGCTGAAACTCATTGTTATGAATGGCCCTCACCATACTGATGCTTTCTTTCTTTCTTTTTTTCTTTTTTTTTTTTTTGAGACGGAATCTTGCTCTGTCACCACACTGCTGGAGTGCAGTGATGCGATCTTGGCTCACTGCAACCTCCATCTCCCAGGTTCAAGCGATTCTCCTGCCTCAACCTCCCAAGTAGCTGGGACTACAGGTGTGCGCCATCACACCCAGCTAATTTTTGTATTTTTAGTAGAGATGGTTTCACCATGTTGGCCAGGATAGTCTCAATCTCTTGACCTCGTGATCCACCCAACACAGATTCCCAAATTGCTGGGATTACAGGCGTGAACCACTATTCTGGGCCCATACTGATGCTTTCTGACTGAGCTTCTCTCTACCCTGAATACAAGAGACCCTCATAGTTAGGTGGGAATATCATTGGCCCCATTCAGCCTGAAGAAGTTACAAAAGATGGATCTTCATCCCTCTGCAACCCTTAGGATTAAGAGTTCTCTTATAAAAGAGAGGGGGGAAATGTCAGAAGTATGTGAACCAGAACAATTCCATCTTGAATAGGAGCTAGGTAAAATGAGGCTGAAACCTACTGGGCTGCATTCCCAGATGGTTAAGGCATTCTAAGTCACAGGATGAGATAAGAGATTGGCACAAAATACAGGTCATAAAGATGCTTTTAAAAAGCATCTTTTTTAATGCTTTTGCTGATAAAAAAGATTGTAGTAAAGAAGCCAGCTAAAACCCACAAAACCAAGATGGTGACCTCTGGTCATCCTCACTGCTACACTTTCATTAGCACCACAACAATTTACAAATGCCATGACATGTCAGAAAGTTACCCTATATGGTCTAAAAAAGGGAGGCATGAGTAATTCACCCCTTGTTTAGCATGTAATCAAGAAATAACCATAAAAATGGGCAGCTAGCAGCCCTTGGGGTTGCTCTGTCTATGGAGTAGCCATTCTTTTATTCCTTTACTTTCCTAATAAACTTGCTTTGACTTTACTCTCTGGACCCACCCTGAATTCTTTTTTGCATGAGATCCAAGAATCCTCTGTTGGGGTCTGGATCTAGACCCCTTTCCTGTAACATTACGAATAATGTTGCTATGGCCATTTGTGTGGAAATCTTTATAAGGATATACATTTTTATTTCTTTTTGGTGGATACATAGGAGTAGAATTACTGAGTTGTATAGTAAGTTTAACATTAACATTTTAAGAAATGTCAAACTGCTGAAACTAATTAAAGTCTATTAGATGAGGATTATGGGAGGTACCTACATTCTGCTAAGGTGTAGGCATAGCTTCTTATAATCCCTTACTGCTCAGGAGGCAGTTATGTGGCCAGAGATCACAAGATTTGTAACTTCTCCAATTGCTCCTATAGATAACATGGCTATTTTAGAACCTAAGATTGGTCTTTTGAGATGTTTTTCAGCCTTTTGCATTCTCGCAACCAGCTGACCCCACCCAAACTCATGACTCATGATTCAACCAGTCCCGTAGCCCCCACCCAGAGGCAGACTTAGAGCATGAGAAGCATTTTTCACACCCTTTTGATTTTACCCCCCACCAATCAGTAGCACCCATTCTCTAGCCCCTTGACCACCAAATTAACTATAAAAACCCTGGCCTCTGAGTTCTCACAGAGACTAATTTTAGTAATAAACTCCATCTTCTACATGGCTGCCTTCCATTAATTAAACTCTTTCTTTACAACAATAGCTTGACCTCAGTGAATTGGTTTTGTCTATGCAGCAGGCAGGAATAATCCATCTGATGATTTGTAACTAAGAAACAGTAGCTAAGTTTAAAATGTCCCCCTATTAAAAGTCCACTACATATACCTTTTTGGTATTTCACTAGCTATCTTAAAACACTTTTGTAAAATAAATTTACATCTGTACAGGAAATTTCCATTTGTAATGTTGTCTGAGTGAGAGAACTGGGTAACTAGAAACCCTTACTATTGTTTTAAATTTATATTACAAGGCTTCCCTTGTTTAAGGTAATTTCTGTGGCCATTTTGTCTTAATTGGGCCTTTATGAGCCTTTATGTACAATTTTTCTCCTTGGTTTGAGCACATGATGGTACAATATTTAGGTCAAAAGTCTCAACTCTGTGCTTTTGAGATATAAATTTTCCACCTTGTTCCACCTAAGAGGCATCCCTTTAGAAGACAGATTGTGGCATAGTTAACAATTACTTACAGTAATAAGACAAGTAGTTGCAAGACTGATAGACTAAATGTGGAAAAGAAAAACTATTTGAAAGATGACAATTGAGAATTCATTATGGAAGCTATAAGACTTGCTTGTGTTTGTTATGTCTATATGTGTTATGCATATGAGACAATACTTGGTAAATAAAGCTAGTGTTAAAATTGTGGTGGATCCACAGCAATTTTGGTCCTTGCCTCCCCAGAGGAAATAATTCAGCTGAGAAGGCAGAGATGGGTTTTAAGGGACAGGTAAAGGTTTATTGAAAGAAGCAAAGTACACTTGAAAGAGGGCCAAGAAGGCAACTTGAAAGATCAAGTGCCCCACTCAGTTCTTGACTTGAGATTTCTATGCATTGGGCTTAGTTCTAGGGTTTTCTTTTCTCCTCCCCTGGTCCCTCCCTTGGGTCAGGCTGTTGCTTAATTGCTGCATGCACAATAATTGCTAGTATCTGGGGGTTATATGTATGTGCTGTGGGTTAGCTGATGTTGTACACATGCTCACTTGTGTCAAGTGCCCCCAAAGGAAGGTCGTATACTTGTCAAACTCCACCATTTTGCCCCTTACTTCACATGCTTAAGACCTTATTGGGAATTGCAGTTTGCTGGCTCCAGATGTCTACTATCTGTTGGGAAGCTCCCCTTCCTATTGACACCAGTCATGGCCACTTATCATTTCAGACGGATGGTTTTATGACTGCTTGACCGTCACCTGAAGAGCACCTCCCATTTCTGGAGGTCCTTTCCTGCCCTGCTTATATCTGTCTAACTATCTACTCTAACATTTGCACCATTTTACGTTCCAATAGCAATGTGTTAGGGTTATAGTTTTTCCAAATCCTTGCCAAAACTTTGAGTTTTTTTAGTAGTGTGATCTGAAGCCCAAAAGTTTTAAATATTCTGTCTAAATTATCATTTATTTATTTATTTTTGAAGTAGAGTCTCACTCAGTCACTGAAGCTAGAGTGCAATGGCATGATCTCAGCTTACTGCAACGTCCACCTCCAGGTTCAAGCGATTCTCCTGCCTCAGCCTCCCAAGTAGCTGGGATTACAGGCATTCACTACCATGCCTAGCTAATTTTTGTATTATTAGTAGAGATGGGGTTTCACCATGTTGGCCAGGCTGGTCTTGAACTCCTGACCTCAGGTGGTCCACCCTCCTTGGCCTCCCAAAGGGCTGGGGTTATAGGCATGAGCCACTGAACCCGGCCATCATTTTTTTTATTTTATGAATTTTGCTTCTGGTGTCTTGTCTAAGAAATCTTGGGCTAGCTCAAGTTCATAAAGATTTTGTTTTTTCTATGTTCTCACCTAGAAATTTTATAGTTTTGATAATGGAGGAGGTCCCAAAATGCCAGTGGGACATTGACTCCAGCTGGTATCCAGGTTCGTGACACCATCACAGAAGGAATTCAAGGATGAGTCATAAAATAGTGATGATATGGAGATTTATTGCAAAGTAAAATTACACACCTAAGAAAGGAGACCAAGGGGTAAAATATTCATGAAGATTCCTGGAAGAAGGTGGAGATTTCTCAGAACTGTGGTGCCACCCATGTTTGCACCAAATATGAGTGTTCCTAGAACTGTCATGGTGCTGGCGGGTGTGTGATTTAGTATATTAATATTATACTAAATCACACAGCCCCCAGCATATAATAAGCTCTTATTATTTTTATTATTTTTTATTTTGTTATTTCTAACATGGTTCAGTATGAATCAACATATAAACATACAAACATTTATATAAACATAAATATAAGAGCCTGTCTCATTTCTGGCTCTTATATTCAGATCAACAATCCTTTTTTTTTTGAGATGGAGTCTTGCTCTGTTGCCCAGGCTGGAGTGTAGTGGTACAATATCAGCTCACTGCAACCTTCTCCTGGGTTCAAGCAATTCTCCTGCCTCAGCCTCCCCAGTACCTGGGATGACAGGCGCATGCCACCATACCCAGGTAATTTTTGTGTTTTTAATAGACTCGGGGTTTCACCATGTTGGCCAGGCTGGTCTCGAACTCCTGGCCTCAAGTGATCTGCCCACCTTGGCCTCCCAAAGTGCTGGGATTATAGGCATGAGCCATAGCGCCCAACCTTACAATCCATTTTGAGTACATTTTTGATGTGATGTAAAGTAAGGGTCTAAATTCATCATTTGTATGTGTATATCAAATTGTCTTATAATCATTTGCTGAAAAGATTGCCCTTTCTCAATTGAATTGCCTTGGCACTTTGATCAATGGTCAGTTGTTTATGTTGAAGTATAATGATTTGTTTCTGAATTTTTAATTCTGTTTCACAAATCTATATGCCCATCCTTATGCCAATACCACATTGCCTCAATCACTGTGTCTTTATAATAAGTTTGAAAATGGGAAGTTTAAGTCTTCCAATTTTGTTCTTCTTTCAATATTTTTTAGCCTATTCTAGATCTTTAAATTTTCATATACATTTGAGGGTCAGCTTGCTTGTCAATTTCTACCAAAAAAAAAAAAGGCCTCCTAGCATAAGGATTGTGTTGAATTTATAGATAAATTTAGGGAGAATCACCACCATAATAATGTGGTATTTTCCAATACATGACTACAGCAAACTTTCTCATAAGGAAGAGTGAGTATACTCAATACAAAAAGAGAAATGATTGGCATTAGATTTATAGACAGTCCATCCCTTCTACCAACATTAAGGCCCATTATAGTGAGCAGTTTGATAGAAGAAGAACGAGAAGATTTTGTTCTGATCCCTTTCATTTTTCTCAGATAGATTAGTAACAAGGTCATCACATGAGAGATAGAACAAGGAATGGAAAGAATTTATGAAATGGTCTTCAGGGAGTGAAGAATGAATTGACTAAAGGCATATGAGAGTATTATTAAGAATACACTGTTACCACTTTGAGAAATCCTGTTACTATTGCCGTGTGAATTGGCCCAAGCAAGCTGGCTATATTCTCTTACCCCTAGCATCTCGAGGAACAGCCAGCGCCTGCTACAAGATATATGAGGCCAACTAAATTCAGTCACTTGAGTGAGCCCTTCCAAGACCAGCAGAACTGTTCACCTGAGTTCAACCCAAATCACTGACCCACAAAATCATAAGCTAAAAAGAATGTTTACTGCTTTAAAGTTTTGGGATTTGTTTCCCAGATTGATTATTAATCAATATAATATAATACTTACTATGAGTTAAGCATCATTTTGACTACATTGATTAGCTTGTTCAAAGGTGACCAATTTATCCTAGTTTGTTCAGAAACTGGTTTTAGGGATGAAAGCTACATATCCCAAGAAACCCCTCAGTCTTGGACAAACTGAAACAGTTGGTAACCCTATATTTAGCCATCTCTCATCTTATGACTTCAATCTACTGTGTTGCATGCAATGTACATAGAAACTTAAATGTAGACATATAGGACAGAGCCTTTGATATACCCTCTCCATCATCATGTGGATAATCTTGGGCAATTAAGTTAAACATAGGGTCTCAGTTTCATTGTCTGTATCTTGGTGATAATGATAGTACCTACTCACAGCACTGTGGGGGAAGTAAATGAGGTGAAGTGTGCTTAGAAGAGTTCCTGGGTCTATATCTATTAAATATTATCAAAAGTGCTGTTAGTTTTGGTCAAGTCTGTGTATTGATAGAGTATGGGGAAATTTGAAGATGGTGCTACTTTAAGTACCATGGGTACTGCTTTCAATAGCACGCAAATAATTATTTACAGATAAACTGACATTTTAGCTTTAGTTGAAATCTAGTATTTCAGATCTCTGGTAGTGGTAAATTGAGTTAATTTAGGAGGAGGAAAGACTTTGATTCAATACTTGATAAGCCTATCTCAGAGACTGCACATGGCACAATTTGTTCATGTGTGCCTGGTTAGTGAAAGTTATGAATTTTAACTAATAAAATGTAGTCTTAATCATAGTAACTCATCTATTGTGGACTAAATATTAATAGTAATTTTGAACAAAATAAAATTATTTCTGGTAGGGGTATCAGTAGCATTTTGATATTTTTAACACATCTTTCAAGGGAAATAACTGATTTAAGAAAAAAAAATGAAAGTCCCTATTATTTTAGAGAGGAATAGTGAATGTAAATTTTTCCATGTTACTGATATTCTTTAAATAGAATCATAATTAAAATCTGCCTTCTGGAAGAAATATTTTACCTCACTCACAATGCTAGCCAGTGATTATGTGTGTTTGACTTGTTCACAGACTATAACCTAACAACAAGAAAATAGAAAGTAACTACTTCTGTCAATTAAGTAGGGTCCAGGGGAAAAAAAGAAAAAAAAAAGATATTACAGAAAAATAAAAGTGGATATATATTGAAAATTTTTATGTTGGCTATTTTTAGAGGAAGAATCATGGTAGAATTATACAATACCCCATTAAATCTATCTCCCATTCCATAGATTTAGCATTCCCCAAAGCAACATACAATTTGTTCTGATCTTTACCCAGTTTTCCTGAATTAGAAGTTCCATGAAATAGCAGAAGCACCGAGGATGTATTGTCTTCTGCATTGTGAAGAGAATGCCTATTCTACTCAAGATGGGGGTAAAAAAAGAAAAGATGTAAAGTTCATATGTGAAAAATTTAGGCAAATAATAAAAATTTAAGTACATACATGCACGCGCGTGTGTGTGTGTGTTTGCCACTGATTTCATGAGCTAGCCATTCATGAACTGATTTATTGCCATGAATATTACGTAGAGTTTGCTTCACATCTTAGGACAGCCTCAGCATGATTGCAGCATTCTTCACCTTACTTTGTTTCAGTAGATGGACCATAATGATCAGTTAGCTCTCTTCAAATAAGATTGGCATTATGGTGTGCCAAGGTATATTTTCCTCCAAACTTTTCTGATTATAATTTCCTTTCTGCAGATTTTACTTTGTCTTTCTCAAGTCCCTTTGGAATATTAGTGTTTGCTTTACCCATTTTTCAATATATTAACAAGGTATGTAGAGTTGTAAATGCAGAATTTCTAAAGACACACATAAAAATCCTTGCTTTAAAAATCTCCTATTAATGAATGTTTACTCTATTGTTTTAAAGTTTCTTAAACATACATTATTTTGATCTGTTCGATGACAAAGTAGATTTCTAAATAATATGGAAAATTGCCTCGGTCACTGCTGTGTAATGTTTGCTGAGATTAATACAATATATTAGTTTTCTGGCAATGAAAGAAACATGGTTATTTTGGAAAACTAACAAAAATCTATATATATATTTGTAAAAAGAAGTAAGTGTAAAAATAGAAATAATTTAATTTCCATTATGTGATGTTTTATGCCTTTTTTCTGCATATTTCCCCACAAATTGGAATGGTATCACATGTACTTACTCATAACATAGGTTTTCCTGACTTCACATGTCACAAATTATGCTTCTAACATTATAATGTTAGTTTCACCATGATAACAATAGCCACAATATTCTGAGTGCCAAGTTCTAATTTAAATAATTTGCAAGCACATTTCAATAATCTGCACACTAATACCTTGAAACCAGTAATATTATCTTCATTTTAAAGATAGAAAATTAAATCTTTAAGAGAATAAGTAACTTGATCCTGGCCACGCAGATAAAATGTGGTAGAGAACTGACTCAAATACTGAAATTATGGTTTATAAAGTATGCATTTTTCATAACTCTCTTTTAAAGCCTTCTGCTAACATTAAATTAGATGAATAAAGAAGAATGTGTTTTAACAGTCTTCTTGTGATGGCTATTTAGTGCTGTTTCAAAGTTTTCAGTGTTGCAATTCGCCTTGTATTGAGCTTTATTTATAAGAACCCATATTCACAATTCTGGTTATCTCATTGAGATAAATTCATAGACATGTAAATACAAAGTTACACCTGTGAATGGTTTTCAGACTTTTAATGTATATTGCCAAAATGTACTAAGTAAATATTTTTTAAAAATAAATACCATTCCACTGGCAATGTTTTATTTTTTTTTGCAAATGTCACTTTAAACTCTTTTAAGGTGATCTATATTTATACAGATGAATATTCATAATTCCATCATCCACAACACTGGGGATATATATATCATTGGTCAAAACCAATGATAGCCTGTTATTTACATTATATGTCTTTCATCACTTAAAATTTGTTGACTGTAGTTCTTTTTTTTACATTTTCTGTTTGTATGCTTTGCTTTTTCTATAATAATGTATTTATCTTTTTTTAACTGATTTTAAAAACAAACTCTTGTTGAATTAAAATTAATTGATGTTAAGGATCATTTTGCCCTTTCACAGTATTATAAAATTAACAGGGCAAATAACCTTTCAGAATAAAGAAAACATGTCTCTTGCAGCTGATCACAGATATGTAACTAATTTCTGATCAGCAAGGTATAGTGAAAACACTATGTGGTAGACTCTTGGAATCTTCTCTTGGTGACTCAGTTCTCTCATGTGATTTCAGATCCATTCTCAAAACTGCAACTTATTAGTCAACTTTTGCTCAAAATTTCAGTTGTGTAGCTTACTTTGTTCCTCATGGTTTGTGAGTTGGTTGTGGCAGCTCTTTTTCAGGCAGCATATCAGGTTCAATTATGCTTCACAGAGCTATCATTCTGAGATCCAGGCTGAAGCAGCAGCAACACCCTAGGGCATATTCTCCTCCTGATGGATGGCAGGAACGCAAGAGAATGAGTCAAAATGCAAGATTCGTCTTAAAGCAACTACTAAAAACTGGCATAGTGTCACCTTCATTTGGTCAAAGTAAAAGAGTTGGAGACATGTTCTCTGCCTGTTCTATTGGGAGACACTTCACTATCACAGACATAGGGCTTAGATATACAATCCTATAACTTGGAGGGAGCAAAGAGTTGGCAACAATAAAACAATATACTTCACTCAGATTGTATTCTGTTTTTACGAACCTCCCCCAAATACTGTGAGTCATTGAATTTCCTATAAAAAATTCATTTCTTACTTAATCTAGCTTGAGTTGCTTTTCTTCTCTCACTCTCTATGGGATGGGCTTTGAGTGGAATAGCCATCCTACCAGGATATCACCTGAAATCAAACAAGAATAAATACATATTTAAATACAATGGAGTTGCAGGCAATCTTATAGATTCCATAATTAAAATTCATGAATACCTCAAGAAATAATTAAACCAATAGAATGATGAAGACTAAAGAAGACAGAGCGCTATTCTGAATATGGTGGACAGATATTTATGTAAGTAAACACGGTAAATGGGAATATCTTTAGGGTCAGCAGGAGATCTAGGCTAGATCTCCCATCAGTAATTATGGGTATACTTATTGATAAATTTTGGCTTTCCGAAAGTGAGTGGAAAGGCTGCTGAAGAAAATTTACAAGTAGATATGCATGTGAGCATTTATATACACACTATTTTCTTTATGTAAAAATATTGAATTTGTTTTTCAGAATGATTTTTTTTATTAGTTCTGCAAAAATCAGCTAAAAAGGATCAGGCGGGGAATATCTTCAGTGAGGCAGAAAAAGATTAGTGAAAGGAAGAATGAATCAGAGTCATAGGGTAGCAATAGATTCCATTCAATTCAGATTGTTATGAATGGAGAAAATTAACTTGGGAGGTTTTTTTTTCACTTTCAATTTAGGAAAATTGATTTTCTCCCCCCCAAAATTCTGTTTTTTTCTTGTATCAACTTCATCTATTCTTTTTGTAGTACTACATTTTCCCCTTGTACTCATTGCCCACTTCAAGGGAACTCAATACGATTTCCAATCAAAATTCTGTGAGATTCTACTAAGTGTAGCTTGAGACACAATATGAAATAACTTTCAAAATGATCCTGTCTAAGTATTTGAGAGGATGGATACTCCATCTTCCATGATGTGATTATTATGCATCATTGCATGTCTGTATCAAAATATTTCATGTACCCCCAAAATATATACACCTACTATGTACCCACGAAAACTAAAAATTAAAAATATGATCCTTTGGCATGTACTTCTTTTCTCAAACACATATTTCTAGAAGCATATCTAGAGAGTGGAATAAGATTTTTTTCAGTAATACAAATAATTGATGTCATGTTCAGGGACATTTTTCCTGTAACTTATTCCACTGCAGCAGTTATCCACGTGGATTTCTACTTTGTTCTTTGTGGTGACTGATGTATCCACAAACAATTTAAACCTATTAGATTAAATAACCTCATTTTGGAAAACTAAATTCTATATGTTCTCAATTGGGAGATATCAATATATCATTGAAAACCATAGAAAATTTTCTTTTTTACTATTATTTGGAAACAAGTAAGACAATAAGATCTCACCAGGAGAGCTCAAGGCAATGAGTTGTGTTAAAATGTGTGGAAAGAGAAAAGAGGAGACAGATACAGTGTTTCCCATGTGTACTGTACAGTAGGAGGATCATTGGACAAATAAAAAATATTACTAGAGCCATGAAGAAATAGCCTAATGTCATTACATCTAAAATAAAACAGACAGAGTAGCAGGACATAGGGACATCAGGATAAGAAAGTAAGAGACAAGTGAGCTAGATTTCAGGCACATTGTTTTGTAACAAAGGTAGAAATGGAAACTCTGGATAAATAGGCAGAGTCTAGAAACCAGTTTTGAGTCACAATCATTATACACCAGCTGCGAGAAATACACTAGATTTTGTGGCTATTAAAAAAATTAATTTTTATAAGTTTTTTTTTTTTTTGAGACAGGGTCTTGCTCTGTTGCCAGGTTGGATTGCAGTGGTGTGATCTCGGCTCACTGCAACCTCCACTTTCTCGGTTCAAGTGATTCTCCTGCCTCAGCCTCCCGAGCAGCTGGGACTACAAGCGCACACCACTAAGCCCAGCTAATTTTTTGTATTTTTAGTAGAGACGGGGTTTCACCATGTTGGCCAGGATGGTCTCGATCTCTTGACCTCGTGATCCGCCCACCTCGGCCTCCCAAACTGCTGACATTACAGGTGTGAGCCACCGTGCCCCACAATTTTTATAAGTTTTAAGTGGAAATTAGTCTCATTACATTAAAATTTCTGACCAGAGTTAGAATCAGTCCCAAAGAATAAATTATCCTGAGCCCATGGGTTGAAACAACTACAACTCTACCTTCATCTCTTCTAGTTTGGATTTGAAACTGCTATGTTTATGGTCCTTGATCTCTAACTCAGATACTACTATAACAGGCTTTAAATTCATCTTTAAATACATTTACATTTAGAATTTTATCATTTCAAATATTACTTAAAAATAAGTCAGGCCTAGCGTGGTGGCTCACACCTGTAATCCCAACATTTTGGGAGGCTGAGGTGGGCGGATCATGAGGTCAAGAGCTCGAGACCATCCTGGCTAACATGGTGCAACCCCATCTCTACTAAAAATACAAAAAATTAGCTGGTCGTGGTGGTGGGCGCCTGTAGCCCCAGCTACTCGGGAAGCTGAGGCAGGAGAATGGCATGAACTCAGGAGGTGGAGCTTGCAGTGAGCCAAGATCGTGCCACTGCACTCCAGCCTGGGTGACAGAGTGAGACTCCATCTCAAAAAAAAAAAAAAAAAGTCAACAATTAGAAGGATTTTACCTTTAATAATGTTTAGAAAGCTATTTAGAACATTCTTATTGTACCAAAACATGTCTCATAGCTATACTTTTTCTCCAGTGAAGCTCTGTATTTATCTTCAAATTCGAAATTATGTATTCCCATTGGTATGTGTATAGTACACTAAGCCCCTTTAAGTCTATTCATTCAATGGCTTAATATCTTCTTCTGTTTTCATGCATTTTATTTTTATGGTCTTAGGCTGTATACTATTTTAATTTTTCATCTTCTTAATGTTAATAAACAGGTTAATTAAAACCGACACTTGTATTAAGTCCATCCTCTATAAGGTCGTATGTCTCCACCAGCAGGAGTCAAGTTAGAGATGTAGAATTTTGCAGACCCCTGGCAAGAATCTCCCACTTTTTTTCCCCTTGACAGATCAGATATCTTCTGACTCGAGAAAGTCAACAATGATCTCTTTATATCATTGATCCTTTCCTTGGAAGTCATGATAGGAATCCTTGGTCATCCTGGTAATTAGACTCTATGTACAGCTCTGTTGTGACCCCATACCGTAGCCGAATTAGTGAGGGAACTTACCATGAAACAGAATTCCATTCAGATGGTTCAACTAAAGAGATGTCATGAAGGGGTAATTTACGGAGATCTAGGGAGACCTAAGGGAACTAACACCAGGTTTCGATGTACCAAGAGACAACCAACCAAAAGAAACCAAGCCATTATAAGGACAATGAAAAGAAAGAGTGTTCATAGAGCTTAGTAAATGCTGGACAGAAGAGAATAGTGAGGCTCTAAAGTGATGAAGGGGAGCAGACATTGACAGAACAATGGCCTGAAGTAGAAACAGAATGGAGAAGAAAAGCATGAATATCCCTGTCCTCCACTGTTAGGAGATTGGATGGTGGGAGGGATATCCTCTCCACCCACAATCCAATCTCCTCATAGTGCTTGCTCGTGGTCCTGGCTGATTTGGTTTGGCTGTGTCCCCACCTAAATATCATCTAGAATTGTAACTCCCACAATTCCCACATGTCCTGGGAAGAACCTGGTGGGAGGTGATTGAATTATGAGGATGGGTCTTTCCTGTGCTGTTCTCATTATAGTGAATGAATCTCACCAGATCTGATGGTTTTAAAAACGGGAGTTTCTCTTCACATGCTCTCTCTTTGCCTGCCGCCATCCACATAAGATGTGACTTGCTCTTCCTTGCCTCTCAGTTCTGATTCACCAATCTACTTTCCACTCTCCTGCTAATGTTATGTATTTATTTTTCTAGATATTTTATCAGACTCAATTATCATAGTTTCTGGATGTATAATGAGAGAAGTATTATACAAAACAGATGCTTTCCAGAAGCTTTTATAATTAATATTCTTATAGTTCGAGTAGTATAAAGAAAGGTCAATTGGTGGCTCTTAACTAATTAAGTGTTTGTGTATACACTTTTCAAGAGACTAGCCATTACACATGCAAGATTTGCTCCTCTGAGCTCTTCAGTCTCCTTCAGTTAATGCTCAGAATGACAAGTTTAAAGCATCTGAACTTCATTAGCTCCCCACCTATTTTCAAATCATTATCAAACAGCAAAACAAACAGAAAATCAATCACTTCATTTTTCTATACCACAGGAAAAGATAGTTTGAGAAACAGTCACCAGTATCCAATTGAGATCAGCATTTTATGGCAACATACTGTTTCTAAACTAACATTTGTTTCAATTACCTGAAAAATTTGAGTAAGGTTAGATTTGAGAAACGATGTCTAATCAATGTAGGCTTTATTTCCCTTTTAGCAGTATAGATATTACTGCATACATGAATAAACAAGTGATTAAAATACCAGGTAAAATTATTTTAACAGTAGAAATTAATACCTTATAATTGGAATATATGTTCATTGTTAATGAATATGTATGTAAATTTATTTCTAAAGATAGAAAAATGGCTTTATATCAATTAATGCTATATGTCTATTTTTAAGTTACATCCTACCTTGTTTTTAAAGTGGAGGACTTATCCTGAAGCAGTTTTCTTAATTTCCTAAAAAATATGATCATACCTTCTTCTTATAAATCATACTTCCGTAACACTTAACAAAGCTTTGTATTTTTCTAAAAATATCTTATATATATAAAAAATCTTCTGAAACATACTAATTTCTTATATTCGCACAAAATATTTAACATTTAAAATACAACCCCTTTCTTTTTACATACAAGAAAAAGGGTTTTAATACAGTTGCTAAGATTCTGTTTCTTAGAACCCCAGTTTGTGGGGAATTGGGGAGAATATGCTCTACTTGTTCTATTTATTCCATGGTTACACAATATTATCCACTTTTTTTTGTTTGTTTTTTGAGACAGAGTCTTGCTCTGTTGTCCCGGCTGGAGTGCAGTGGCTTGCTCTCAACTCACTGCAGCATCCTTCTCCCAGGTTCAAGTGATTCTTGTGCCTCATGCTCCAGAGTGACTCCCGGGATTACAGGTGCATGCCACCACTCCCGGCTAATTTTTGTATTTTCAGTAAAGTTTGGGTTTCACCATGTTGGCCAGGCTGGTCTCAAACTCCTGATCTCAGGTGATCCACCCACTTCACCCTCCCAAAGTGCTGGGATTACAGTCATGAGCCACCATGCCCCACCCCTTTAGCCTATTTATAAAACAGGTATCTTATCTTCAGTTAAGTCCTCAACACAATGAATAGGGGACCAAATACATGTAAAATGAGGAATGCTGTGTTGATCTAATGAAAGGAAAAACTTAAACTATTTGTTATTGTTATAGTATCAAGCATAAAGTTAATATTTCATTTTTGTAGGTATAAAGGCATAGTTTTAGCTATATGTTTTTCTTAAGGCTTCTTATTTACCTGTCTCTCCATGATTTTTCTCATAGTTCTAAAACTTTCTCTTACCTGGATGTTGGAACAGAATATAAATTCCAATTAAAGTAATATGCTTGATAATTATCTTGAGTTACGTTGCTATCTTCAAGGGAATGTAAAAGGAATGTGGACCAAAATCAGCTAATGTTCACTTATCAAATATAAGTACAGTGGGTATTCAAGAAATAATTAGATTTTTTTCGTAAGGAAATTTGAAAAAGGAAATAGAAGAAAAAAAACCCCATACCTTAGCATTCAAACTCTACTTCAACCCTGTAAAATGTGATAAAGGTCAAAAACTGTGGGCACACCACTTCATACCCATTAGGATGGCTATTGATAAAACAAAAAAATAAAGAAAATTAGCAAGTGTTGTTGAGGGTGTGGAAAAACTGAAACTTTTGTGGATTGCTAATGGAAATGTAAAATAGTGTGCCCCTGGGGAAAAGAGTTTGGCCACTGCTCAGCAAGTTAAATGTAGAATTACCATATGATTCAAAACTGAACTTTTAGGTTTATATCCAAAAGTATTGAAAGCAGAGATGCAGATATTTGTATGTCAATGTTCAAACATTCTGCTAAGTAAAATAAGCCAGACAAAAAAGGGACAAATATTACATCATTCCACTTCTATGAAATATCTAAAGTAATCAAATTCATAGAGGCATAAAGTAGAAGGATGGTTGCCAAGGGATGACAGAAGGGGAAAATGGGAGTTCTTGTTAAATGTGTACAAAGTTTCTGCCTTAGATATGAAACAGAATTGGATAAGAATATTCTGGAGCGAGTTAGAATGGCAATCATTAAAAAGTCAGGAAACAACAGATGCTGGAGAGGATGTGGAGAAATAGGAACACTTTTACACTGTTGGTGGGAGTGTAAATTAGTTCAATCATTGTGGAAAACAGTCTGGCGATTCCTCAAGGATCTAGTACCAGAAATACCATTTGACCCAGCAATCCCATTACTGGGTATATACCCAAAGGATTTTAAATCATTCTACTATAAAGACACATGCACATGTATGTTTGTTGCAGCACTGTTCGCAATAGCAAAGACTTGGAACCAACCCAAATGCCCATCATCAATGATAGACTGCGTAAAGAAAATGTGGCACATATATAGCATGGAATACTATGCAGCCATAAAAAATCATGAGTTCATGTCCTTTGCAGGGACATGGATGAAGCTGGAAACCATCATTCTCAGCAAACTAACACAGGAACAGAAAACCAAACACTGCATGTTCTCACTCATAAGTGGATGCTGAACAGTGAAAACACATGGACACAGGGAGGGGAACATCACACACCGGGGTCTGTCAGGGTTTGGTGGGCTAGGGGAGGGATAGCATTAGGAGAAATACCTAATGTAGATGACGGGTTGATGGGTGCAGCAAACCACCCTGGCACGTGTATACCTATGTAACAAAACTGCACGTTCTGCACATGTATCCCAGCACTTATAATATAATAAAAATAATTTTTTTAAAGCAACACATTTTATATTTTAAAATTGCTAGAAGACTTGAAATGTTTCCAACAGAAAGAAATGATAAATGTTTGAGGTTATGGATACTCTAAATATTCTGATTTGATTATTACACATTGTATGCGTGTATCAAAATATCACCTGTACTTCATATGTACAAATGGTATACAATATGTACAAATATGTATAATTATTGTGGATGAATAAAAAATTTAAAACCTTTTTTTATTAAAAAATAGAACATTCTGGAGATAGTGGTGATAGTTGTCAAACATTGTGAATGTACTTAATGTCACTGAATATGACAATTAAAAATGGCTTAAATGGCAAATTTTATGTTAACTACATAACAGTCATGGAGGAAATGAAAACTTGTGTGCACAGGAACTAATGTGCTTCCTCATATAACACTTTCATAAAGTCAGAGGATCATTTTCAGGAAATATTTTTCAAAATGGCATATTCTCCCATTCCCAGCACTTCTGGGAATAACTGTTAGGCACAGAGAATAAGCCCTCTTACCACAGAGTTATAGTGATAACAAATTAAGAGCAGCTTTTTCTCACCACTTATTAGCAACAATAAAATCACATAGAAAAATGGCCAGCAAGGAGCTTTGTGACACTGGTACCACATTTGATGCATGTCCATTGTACCCCACCCCCAGCCTTAAATCCTAAATTCCAGGAATCAGATATATTAAAAACAGAAACCATTTGGCAAACAAGATATTAAGATGTCTTGTTGACAGGTAGCCTCCATTGTACATTGAAGAAGCTACTTCCCAGAGCAAGTAAATCTCAGAGAAGAAGCTTTCAAAATGATTTTTTTTTTTTTTTTTTTTGAGATGGATTCTTGCTCTGTTGCCCAGGCTGGAGTGCAATGGTGCGATCTCGGCTCACTGTACGCCACCTCCTGGGTTCAAGCGATTCTCCTGCCTCAGCCTCCTGAGTAGCTGGGATTACAGGTGTGTGCCACCATGCCTGGCTAATTTTTCTTTTTTTAATAGAGACGGGGTTTCACCATGTTGGTCAGGTTGGTCTCGAACTCCTGACCTCGTGATCTGCCTGCCTTGGCCTCCCAAAGTGCTGGGATTACAGGCTTGAAAATGATTTTTAAAGCTGGAATTAAATATTTTCTTTTCCACCAATTCATTTTCCCTTTCAACAAAATATTCCCATTCACAAGAAGTGTGGTGGGGTTTATAATGCATTTTGTTAGACATGACAGGGAAAAGCTATTTCAATGTTGCAACCATTTACCTTTTGTCCTGAGAACTTTATTATAATAACTAGTCCAACATGTTTATCTCATTCTTTGCAATTCTTTATAGGTCGTAATCAGATTAACTGGTGTCCCATGGTAGGCTTTAGTAATCAAAAATATACTTCATAGACTTTCCAACTTTTATTCTATTTACAAGTAGGGAGGATATCCACATGAAGGTAATGTTTGTTGTGTGTGTATACATGTATACACACACACACACCCCACATATATATCATATATTATATGTACATGTGGTGTGTATACCTTACACAAACACGCACACAGAGTTCCTAGCACATCTCCTCATATCTTAATAAAAGGGTGCCACTCAGTTAGCTGGGAATGAGAAGAAGAAATAATAACTCATATGCAGACGCCTGAATATTCAAAACCTGTTTGACTCGAATAGCTTTTATAGGTAGAGAGAGAAAAAAAAAAACTCTATACATGAGAAGTTTCTAACTGTATGACTATTAATATACAATTCAATGGACCATAAATCCAATTTGCAAAAGAAATGAGTGAGGGCATAAATGCCTTAATGGACAAAGAGGCAATGCCTAAGGAATAGATAAGAGTTTATTGGATGTTCATCTACCCTCTATCCCAAGGAACAGGCCATAGTCTAGTGTCATATAATACAAGAGAAAATTTAAAAGCTCATTAAAAAAAACTCTTAATTCTCTTGATTTTAATATATTTTCAATATCTTTGGATTTTCCTCCATTAAACAAACATGACTAATTTTTAAAGAAATAACGTGTATGCATACTAATTATTATTTATAACCCATCTGCTACATTAAGGTCAAAAATAAACTAATAGAATGTAAACCAAAGGTTAAAAGCACATTTTTAAAAACTAAAATTAACAAAAAATTTTTGTTTAAAAAATGATGTCACAAAAATAATTACTGTTTTAATTCTTTTGTCATCTTTTGGAATAGCTGTTATTGTATATTCTCTATTGAAAATCTTGAAATTATCATTTGTCTTTCCCCATGTTTAATGTTAATTTTCTGCTTTGAAATGGTTTCCCTTCATGAAGCTTTATGAGTTTTTAAAAATTTTTTTTTATTTTAGGGTGAGAGTTACATATGTGTGTACTATTTATCCTGTCTTATTTGAAAATCCCAAAGGAATTTAAATTATATATTGGCATCTAAGCAAGTCCCTCTCTTAAAAGAAACTGTATTATTCATCTGATGTGCATTTTTAATTACTATTAACTTGATTCCTTAAAAAATATATCTTCTTCCATGATCATGCTATTTACTGAAGCAATAGAAACCACTTTTTATTTGTCTAATCTACATCAGCTCAATACGTTGAAGAATACTAAAATTTGTGTATTTTAAAACCCCAATTTAAAACTATTTTATGTATACATTTGATGCTTATTCTCATTAAAATAAAGGATCTAAATTTACTTTTCTCAACAAATGAAATAATTTTAAAGACCAATTAAACTGTTTTAACTAAAAACAACTTGAATGCTCAATAATTCACAGTTTTTAATATAATTCATTTTTTACTACAACTTTATTGGCTGTAAATATACAGGTACACATCATAGTTCTATGGCATAATATCACATGATACCATGTTTTCTGTATATATGTTCATGACTATTTTAAAAAGCAGAAATGAGATTTTAGAAGAAAATTTGAAGTAATGGTGCATGTATTATTACATTATAGATATGTCCTGGGAATTTAGTAGGAATTTTGTTTGAAGACACTAATGCTTTTAACATTATGAAGGGAAATAACAAACTTACAATGCATTATAATCTGGTGGAGTTTGATATAACTTTCTGAAAAACTGTGTATCATATTGCACATGTACTTACATTTGTGTATGAACTAGGAGGGCATTCATATATAGATAGGGTAATGCTCAAGTCAAAGCTTTCGTGGCTTTTGGGTTTACTCTTATCTGTATGAATCTAAAGAATAGGTAGGGCTGGGCGTGGTGGCTCACACCTGTAATCTCAGAACTTTGGGAGGCCAAGATGGGGGGATCACTTGAGGCCAGGAGTTCAAGACCAGCCTGGTCAACATAGTGAGACCCCATCTTTAAATAAACAAACAAACACAAAAAAGAATAGCTAGAGGTAAGCTTATCAATTATCCTTCTAGGAAAGATTAAGAAGGAAAAACTGAGGTATACATATTGAGCTCAAGGCCAGGAGAGATAGAATAAGTCAGGGCTAATATGCTGTTTAGATTGTGTTCCTTTCCAACCCCTTAGATACTTGATAAGTCCTAGCATAGTTTAACAAACTGCAATCAGAGAACAAATAAAATACTAAAGTCAAATTTGCACAAAAATCAGATGCATTATTACAGCAGTTTTTTATTCTTCTGAAGAAATGAAGCAAGTGGTGGTTTCCAAAACATGATATTGGCATGTCTGTAGCTTTGCCAATGACAGGAAAATACATTCTCATCTCAGACATTAGTCACTCTCAATACCAGGTGTTAGCCAACATAAGAGAAACATCAGCAGTCACTGATCACTGCAACATTGCCTTTGGCAGGCATGAACAACAGCAGTAACTTCTGAGGGAAATGACAAAATTGTTGCTGCCTATTAGTGTCAACAGAAAGAGGAAACTTCAATATCGGGAATTAAAATTAATAGTAAGATAATCATTGCTGCCACCCTTTGGTCAAAGAGACAGAAGTCACTCTCTAGGTATTCTTGGAATCATTTTAAAGTACTTTTCAATGTTATGAATTTCCCACAAATGGATGGGGGTAGAGGCTGACAAACACTAATTCGTGCCTGCTAGTTTGATAATATTTTTCTTCTCAGGGTTTTGTAATCTAAAAAAAAAAGTTTACATAGTCTTAAATATACTCAATATATGCATTCTTAAAAAGTGTGCTAAACCTAATTTTTATATATTGAATATATTATTTCCATTCTTTAAAAAAAAAGCAATACATAGCTATTTATTTGTTTTCCAAGCATAAAATTTTTTATTTTTTAAATTTTTAATTAGAAATACTTTATTTTGGCTGGGCATGGTGGTTCACGCCTGTAATCCCAGCACTTTGGGAGGCCGAGGCGGGTGGATCATGAGGTCAGGAGATCTAGACCATCCTGGCTAACACGGTGAAACCCTGTCTCTACTAAAAATACAAAAAATTAGCCGGGCGTGGTGGTGGGCGCCTGTAGTCCCAGCTACTCGGGAGGCTGAGGCAGGAGAATGGCGTGAACCTGGGAGGCAGTTTCATTCTTTTTCAATTCATTCATCAAATCACTTCACAAATATTTCTTGATTATATTCTGCATTTCAGGCACATACTACGTCTGCCAATGACATATTGATCTTCTTTGTATAAATATTTTAAAATAACTTTAAACTTGCAGGAAAGTTAAAAGTACAACTAACTTTTTAATCCTTAACTATGAGACAGTAGGTTGTTAAATCAATTCCCTTAACACTCCCAAAATGTTTCTATTTCTACATAAATGACATAGAGGAATGCCTTTTTTTGTAGCATTGAAGTCAGAAAATTAACATTATTAAATAGTCACTATATAATTTTCAGGTCCTATTTAAATAATAATTATTTCAATCATGTTCTTTATAATAAAAGGATCCAGTTGATAATCAGGTATTGTACTAATTTATCATATCTCTTTAGTCTTCTTTAGTCTGAAGTAGCTCCTTAATCATTGACTTATATGATCTTGACATTTTTGATAATTACGAGCCACTGAATTTGTAGAATTTCCCTCAATTTGGGTTTGTTCGGTGTTTCCTTACAATTGGATTTAAGTTATCAAGTGTTATTCTCAATGCTTCCTAACAGGAGGTGCACAGTTTTGATTTGACTCATTACTGATGATGCTGATTTACTTCACTTGAGTAAAATGTCATCTGCCAGGCACTAGATAATTACTCTTTCCCCTTTTTAGCTAATAAGTATTTTGTGGAGTAGGTACTTAGAGATTATGTAAATGTCTTGTTCAGCATTAAATGTTAAATTTATTTATTCATTTATATTAGTTTGGACTCATACTCCCCATATATCCCAGATTTGGCTATTAGGAGCCTCTTCAACTTGTGTCCTTTTGAAATGTCCCCACCATGCTTTAAGCACTTTCTTCCTTCCTGACACAAGAGGATATTCCAGGTTCCTCTTGTGTTTTCTCTGCCTTAGCTCTCAATCTACTTTGCAAAAGACTTGGTTTCTTTCGGTGGAGATTGGTATTTAAAAGGCATTATGTGGGTGCCAATAGCTTGATGCGATTGGGTGGGTTGTTGCTAAGTGTGTGTGTGTGTGTGTGTGTGCATGTTTGTGTAAGATATATACACCACATGCACATATAATATATGATATATATGCGGGATGTGTATGTATGTGTATATATATATATGCATGTATACACCCGCACAACAAACGTGACCTTCATGTGGATACCCTCCGCATCCTGTTCTTGCTCTCAAACTCCTCACAGTGCTGTTTTCCATGTGGATTATCTCCTCACCCTACTTCTATTCTGACACCTGTGCTGGGCAGCTCCCACTCATGAAGGCCCTCTTTACCCCACACTGGCCCACTTTCCTGCACATGGAAGCACTTCTTAGCCCACATAAGCTCTGATACCCCACTCCAGACTGCTCACAGGCATGGATGCATTCTCACTCTGCTCAGGAAATAGTCCCCCATGCCACTTCCCCCTACATGGATACCCTTATCAATTTGCTTGGGTTCTGACTCCTCAGGCCAGAATATCCCTCATTACTAACCTAGCTTTCTCAAAAGCCACCCAGTGGCTTCAGAACTAAATTGATCAGGAAAGTAAGGGAAAGGAAAGGATAAATTGGTGATAAGATGAAGTAGAAGGGAAAGGCCTTTATTAATTTTCACTATTTGGTTGTATCTGTGAGTCTACCGCAAATATTTGAATGGTAGAAAGACCTGTAGGGGTCAAGAGGTGAAAACTAGAGTGTCAGTGATATCAGAAGCAATCAGCATATTATAGTAGCCATGAAAAGTGTACATTATAGTATAATATACGTATTATACTATATTATAGATGTTCCTCCTTTGCTATCATTTGCTTCTAATACAAAAATGGGAAATAAGGTCATTAATGAATTTATCATGTATTCATAGATTTTTTTCCCTTTTACAATTGTCTATAACATTTTACAACAAACATATTATTGAACATATTACTGACTTGAAGAAAAGTAAAGGGGTTTCCAACAGGGAAAAGTGTGAAGAGGGGGTTGTGAGCTGAAAATAAGAAAGTAGGATATTTGTGCCTTGCATAAAGTGGAGGAGTGGAACCCGAGACTCCACAGTAGCGAAGCATCTTTAAAGGAGGAGAAGATGTTCCAGTTTGGTTTTGGCCTCTGAATCCACATTTTGGTCGTTGTTATTTCTTTTGTTCCAAACACTATGTATAATCTCATATACAAATATCACCCAAAATGCGAGTAAAAAGCTGTAATGAGATAGAAGCAGCAGAAACAATACATAACAGATTTAGACCTCCCAAAGGACTTAATATATTGGAATCACCAAATGAAGAATTTTTGATGATCAAATGGAGAACTTTAAATAGCTTTGTATTAAATATTTAAAAAATTAACACTAAAAAAAGAATGAGCACTAAGAGAATGTCAAATAATACCAATTTTTATAATAATAAAATGTTACTTATTCTAAATTAAAAAGCCATTAAGTTATCAGCTCAAGAAGACATAAAATAACTCAAATATAGTCATTAGGGAAATTAAATAGTTTTTTTTTCTTAAAGAAATCATCAATCCCAGATGTATAGGCAAATTATTCGACATTCAATTAAAAGATAGTTGCAGTTTTCTATAAATTATACAGAAGATAAATAAGATCCACTAATGCACTGATTCTATAAGACTTATATTGCATAAAGATAATAAAAATATATACAATCTAGTTATCTATTAAAAAATACTCCGTGTTCCTTTTGAGTTAATACCAGTAACACAACAGTTAACTGCATGTGCTCACTTTGTATCTCTGTGTCCCATTTCATTAAGTGTCACAATATTTCAAACTATTTATTATTGTTATATCTGTTATGGTAATCTGTGATCAGTGACCTTTGATGTTATTATTGGAACTGTACCCATAATAAGATGGTGGAATTAATCGATAAATGTTTTGTATGTTCTGACTGCTCCACTGAACAGCCGTTCTCCCATCTCTTTCCTTTACCTGTGGCCTCTATATTCTCTGAGACACAACAGTATTGAACTTAGGCCAGTTAATAATCCTACAACGGCCTCTAAGTATTCAAATGAAAGGAAGAGTTGCAAGTCTCTCCCTTTAAGTAGAAAGCTATAAATTATTAAGTTTAATGAGGATGGCATGTCAAAAGCTGACGGTGGCCAAATGCTAGGCCTCTTGTGCCCAATAGGTAGCCAAATTGTGAATGCAAAGGAAAAGTTCTTGAAATAAAAGTGCTACTCTGGTGAATACACAAATGATAAAAATGTGAAACAGCCTTATTACTGCTATGAAGGAAGTTTGAATGGTCTGGATAGCAGATTAAACCAACCACACATGCTACAGAGAAATCTTTCATGAAAGGAACAGGCAATCAATGTAGCAAACTTCATTGTTGTCTTATTTTTAAGAAATTGCCACAGCCACCCCAATCTTCAGCAACCACCACCTTGATCAGGAAACAGATATCCACATTGAGGTAAGACTCTACAATAAGCAAAAAATTGTAACTCACTGAAGGCTCAGATGATCATTCTCATTTTTAGCAATAAAATATTTTTAATTAAGGTATTCATACTTTTTTAAAGACATAATGCTATTACACATTTAATAGACTACAGTATGGTTTAAACATAACTTTCTTTTTCTTTTTGAGACAGAGTCTCACTCTGTCACCCAGACTGGAGTGCAATGGCATGTGCTGTTGTTTGATACCATTTTACCCACAGTAAAAGTTCTTTAAAAATTGGAGTTAATCCTTTCAAACCTTACCATGGTTAATTAACTAAGTTTACATCATATTCTAAATTCTTCACTCTCATTTCAACAATGTTCACAGCATCTTTACTAAGAGTAGATTCCATCTCAAGCAACTATATTCTTTGCTAATCCGTGATAAATAACTCTGTATCCATTCTAGTTTTATCATGAGATTCTATCAATTCAGTCACGCCTTCAGGCTCCACTTCTAATTCTAGTTCTCTTGCTCTTTCTACCACATCTGCAGTGACTTCCTCCACTGAAATCTTGAACTCCTCAAAATACTTTTAATGTATTTCATGAAGAAGCTTGCCAAATTTATAAGCAGACGCAAAGGCCAAATAATTGGCAACATATTATTGAAAACAAAGACTCGTTGGCATTGGTATATGCTTTTGGCAATAAGACAGTGTGGTAATTTTAAAGTTACATCAAATTGTTGTGTGAAGCAGAATGTAGATACCAAAGATGCTAGCAAGTGTGTATCCAAGTATGTGTGTGTGACTCTCACAGGGGGAAAGAGAGAGAGAGAGAGAAAGAGAGAGAGAGAGAGAGAGAGAGGAGCACAGGTACCAAGAAAGGTCTGTGGAGAATAGTCTTTTAAAGTAATGGGACAATTGATGCTCCATGTGAGAAACAAAAATAATTTTCACCTTACAGTATACACAAAAAATATTTAGATGGATTACTTTTTTAAATGTTAAAGTGAAACTTAAAATATTTAGAAGAAAATATAGGAGAATTATATAATTCAAGGGTGAAGAAAAATTTTCTGAACCATACTTAGAAAAACACTACAACAGAAGAGATAAAATCTAATATACTGGAATTAGGAACTTACGTTTCTTAGAATATATCATAAGTAAAGTGAAAAGATAAATGGAGGCTTCAATATTTATAACACTTTGATTAACAAAAATAGTAAAATCAATATCTCTCTCTGTTTTTCTCTTCATATAAATAAGTAAAATTCACAGTATTAGAAAATGGCTAAATCTGTAAAATCTATACAAGGTATTATAAACTGTAATCTATAAGATCTATAAAAAAGGTATTTTAACAAAAATGAAAATAAAAGCAGTGTGCTCAATTGCATTACAGAGCTTAAAATATCATACAATATCATTTTATATCAACTAGAACTAAGTTGTCAAAAATTCTAAGGTCAAAGAATCTTTCTCATACCCTCTCCTCCTAAAAATGTACCCATTCCCCTGGGAACCCACATACAGGATGAGATTAGTCCTCTGAGCAGACAACTAACCTGTTACCTGGAGGAGCAATGTCTCTGTTCAACTCTGGTTAGTGCAGACAGCTTCAAAGATGGAGGCTCCTGATGCATTAATTGGATCCAAAAGATAACAAACTTTCTCATTTGTCACCCTCCCCCCTTCAGGAGAAGGGAGTATCTGGGATGCAGAGAATGCGAAAATGTTCCTTCTAATATATTACAGACTGTGGTCTGATTTTATGATTTGAGTTATAAAAGACAGTAATTTTCTCTACATATGTCTTTTCATATTTATGTCTCTTTTTAAACATTTCTCCATTTTGTGCTCCAAGCAGATATAAGCCTTTAAGAGAATATGATTTTAAGGGATTAAAATACCATATGCATTCCATTCTATGTTCTAGTGGATACCAACGGGGCTTTCTCAGGATTAAAATAGGCATTATGGAGAAAGAAGCCCAAATGGTTTTAGCCATGTGAGTAGTAGAGTAAGTAAGTCAGCGAATAGTGAGAAATATATGTGCATATGAGTGTGTGATCAGTGAAGTGAGGAAAAGGGCTTCTGCAACTTTCATGTGGGTCAGTTATTTGAAGGAGGTAATTCAAGGCAACTCTTTTGCTACCTTTTTAAAAATGAATCTCCTGAGATGATGCACATGATAAAATAACTCATTTTTCGGTTGGTTGTTTTGATAGTGTTGAGTCACAGCCAAAAAGTTACAACTTAATGCAAAAATCATCAGGGGTTAGTAAATTTTAAAGAAAATTCTTCTCCTTTGATATTTTTTTCCTTTGCTTTGCCATGCCAGCACCCTTGATTTTTTGTTCTTAGGTACTTAATATGGAATTATTTGAAGTGTTTAACTTCAACCTTCCCTTCTTCAGTCTTATAATTGAAGTTATTTTACTCTTAGAAAAACCATCTATTATAAATAGGAATTGTATTTTAAATGAGGACTATAATGAAGAGGGGGTAAATGGATGGATTGAATTAGGAAAGGAAGACTGATTGAGGCTTAAATTAAAAATGAAATGTAAATGACATAAAAGTGATACATTTTCTAGATCTTGTACCTTATATTTGAAGAGAGCTTTTAGTGTTCTGTCTGCTTCTATAATTGCTGAAAAGAATATATCCATTTGGAGGGCTAAAAGGGTAGGCAGCCTTTTCAATTTTCTTTTCAAACTTTGTTAATATCCATTTTATCTCTCTTAAATTGCTTTAGATGACTCTACTTCCACGATATTAATTTGGGTTCCTAGAAAATACCTGTATTCTAAACTACATTGCAATATTTATTTAGTTTTCCCAAGCAAAATGTTCATTTATAATACACTAAGCATTCACTTACTGTATCAAATATTATGTGAATACACGTGGTTATTACTTTATTTGGAACAAGTGGAAAAAGTTATTTAGCTACGAATATATGGCAGATTGCATTTTGCTAAAATGACTAGAATCTTGCTCCTTCCCCATCAAGAGATGAAGTCTATTTCCCTCCCCTTGAACTTGGTGCATGGTAAAGAGGCTTTGTGTCTGCCTCCATGAATAGAATGAAATGGAAGTAATGCTGTGTCACTTCTAAAGCTAGGTCGTAAAAAGAGATATGGCTTTTGCCAGGCTCTCTTTCCCTTGGGACACAAGTCTTGGGAACCCTGAACTGACATGAAACAAATCTAGCTACCCTGAGGCTACCATGCTGGAGAGATCTTGTGGAGAGGCCACGTAGGGATAAAGAAAGAAGCCAAAGGAGCTTCATCTGTTTCAGCCCTTAAATGTTCTATTTTTCTAAGGCCAGGCACCAGACAATATGAGGGAATAAGCCTTCAGATGATTCTAGCTCCCAGCCTTTGAGTTGCTACAGCTGATGCTTCATGGAACACAAATAAGTTGTTCCTGTTAAGCCCTACCTACACTGTGGATTTGTGAGCAAACTAAATGTTGTTTTAAGCAACTATGTGCTGGAGTGGTCGAATATGCACCAATTGATAATTGGAAAAACTCTTGAACTTCAGATGCATTAATTTATTGTTTGCATCTTAAAGACAAAGCCACAAGACCACTTTGTAAAGCTAATGACCCTCACAGAATATATAAATATTGAAAAAAAGGCTCCTCAGCCCATTATGTGGGAAACTCATAGGGAAATTAAGAGGAACCGGAATATGCCTTCCTACAAACCGTTTCTCACTACTTCCCACCCAAATGATATCCTCAATATTTGCCATACTATGTGACAAAGATTGTTTCAGTCAATATTTGTAAACCATGGCAAAATTGGCCAAAACAAATAATGAGAGGTTTTCTTCCCCCTAGGAACATAAATGTAGGAACTGTACTAGACATCAAACTGTACAAAACTGCACTTACCAAAAATAGCTTATACAAAATTATGTACAAACTGTGCATACCTGTACTAAACATCAAAATAGGGATATGTCAGTAGGCAGGAAGTCAGTCAGGTAGAGGACTCAAACCTCAGTTGCAGCTCATGATTGTTAAGGACCCATCAAAGAGAGACATATATCAAAAGAGATCCATAAGTATAAATCTTGGGAAGGTAAAGCTACTAGAAGTTTGTAAAGATTTTGAATAATATTCCAAAAAGGTGGAATCAGCCAAAGAAACTGAGATGAATTGGCCAGATAGGTTTAAAGAAAAGTACTATTGCATGATGTCATGGAAACCAGTATATATAAACAACTTAATACTGCTTCAATGTTGAAGTCAGAGAAGTGTCTACTTGATTTTGTCAACTTGACCTTTGCAAGAGCAATTTCAATAGAGTGATGAGGCTATAAGACAGAATGGAATTAATGGCACAAAATTAGTGACTGTAATATAGACAATTGAACAAAGAACCATTTGAGTTCTGGGGCAGTTAGATTAGAAATGTAGTCTTTCATTTCATTTCAGTCTTTCATTACTGTGACATCTCATTTCCCTCACACTTGTAGTTTGGATTTGAAAATGAGTAAAGAGAGGAACTTAAAAACATGTGAGAGGAAAACAAAAGAGTAAAATAAATGGAGAAAGGTACTGCTAATACTTTATGCATTCTCAGAACTTGAGCAGATGAGAAGCCACTCTCCCCAAAGTAGAAACACTAGCCCTTACTTTTGCTTTCACGCCTCTTAAGCACTAAATACTCCATACTTCAACTTTACATTTATCAGCAGAGCATTTACTTAATCTTCTTAAGCAAATTTAGCTGGAGAACTCTTTTCAAATTCACTTTAAGTCCTCCCAAAATTCAAGGGAAAAAAATGTTTTTCAAAGGTCAGCCATCAATATTAGAATGCATATATACTTATTTAAAGAATCACAGAATGCCACTGTATAGCAAATGGCTTCATCTGTGATTCCAGAATGGCAATTGCATTGTGTGAATATTTAAAAGTAAGGCATTCTGCTAGTTCATGCCAAAATATATAAATCATTTTTTGATAAAATGTTGAATGCATTCAAACTTGATAGATATAGGTGTATGTTTCTGATGGATTATTCAACCTAATCCTATTTAATCTAACTCCTAAATAGCATTTGAATGTGACTACAGGCTACGATTTCTGGAATATATCACATACCTCTTGTCAGCCCTACTCCCACTGCCCCCTGTACCTAAATGCCAACTCTACACAGTTGAAATCCTTAACATGGTGTACAAAAGCCCCAAGGACCTTTCCAGTTTTATGTCCTGTCACTGCACACTTTATACTTTACAGTGCTTGCAGTCCTTTACTTGTATTCCCAGTAGTAAAGTGCAGCTTGCTTTTTTGCAACACGTGCCACAGAACCTCACTCTTAAAAAATGCTCCACAAGAAAACCAAAAAAAGGTTATGTAATTAGAAAAAAAAGAAATATTACTTATTATATCTTCTTCCTGAAAACTCACACTGCATATCAGCAAATAAAGTTTCCAAAAAGCTTAAATTAACATGACGCAAAATTTTTAGACTATGAACATTTTACAGCACTCTTTAACTTTAGAAAATGCTGACTTAGCAGTCCCCTCACCCCTCTCCACTGCAAAAAAATTAGAAACCAGTTCTCACACATCAATATTTAAATTGGAAAATGTCGCTGAAAACAAATCTTTCCAAGATTACTTTAGAAAGAATTGTTGGAAGAAGTTATTTTGTACAAATCACAAATGTATACCAATGAAAAATGGTTTTTCTCTGTAATATTCAAATAGAACACCTTCAATAAAGATGTTTATTTTCAGTAAATTCAAAAATGTGTTGTGTCTCAAATAACTTAGACTGAAATGGTGAATGTATGCTTTAGAAAATTGTGTTGGAGGATACAGAAAAGGGATCAAGGAGATGAGAGGACACTGATGTTGAAGTTAGAGTTGAAGCCTTTTAAGATAATCATGTCATTAAGTGTGAGTGGAATACAGAAATGCCTCAAAATTATAATATTATTTATGATACTTAAATACATGCAACTTAATAAAATTAAAATATAAATATTTGACTTCTATCTTTATCTAAGGTTTTGTATTTAAATTGACTGAAATACTTATACATGAATGTATGCATGTGTGTGTGTTTTTCTCATTGAGATAATGGAGGACTGACTTATATTTGTACTTATATAGTATACTTCAATATTCACTACCATTGTGAAGCTCTCTCTTAACTCCTGTCCTCGTTTTCCTTATCTCTTTACCTGGATTCCTGAGTTTATGTGGTTACAGGAATAAAGATCACCGAGTTTTGCAAATCTCTTCTCTACCTATTCAAATCCTTAGGTTTCATACATATTTGGATCTACCCACTGGGGAGCAAGCACAGTGTCTCACTGGATTATTTATTCCCAAGGATTATTACCTTGTCTGGCATAATGCTCAAGGAATACTTGTTAAATTTATTTATTTTTGAGATGGAGTTTCACTCTTGTTGCCCAGGCTGGAGTGCAATGGCGCAATCTTGGCTCACTGCAACCTCTGCCTCCTGGGTTCAAGTGATTCTCCTGCCTCAGCCTCCAGAGTAGCTGGGATTATAGGCGCATGCCACCACACCCAGCTAATTTTGTAGGATTGCTTATTAAATTAAATAATAATATTACTTTTCAAATTAACTAATTTATTAACCCCAGATTTCACTTTCTTTTGTTTCAAATCTGGTTGAGTGCATACATTATTTATTCAGTAAGTCAATTCATATGCTAAAAACTATTCAGTAAGTTGTTCCATATGCTCAAAACTATTATTTATTATGTTTTAATAATGAGAACATTATTTATTCAGTAAGTTGATTCATATGCTAAAAGTCCTAAGATGAAAGGTAGTATAAAACAGCCTTGTAGATGAGAATAATCCTTTATCCTACAAACTTCCACTAGTTCTTTTGATACATCCCAGTTTCAGAAAAAAAAAATCAATAAATTTTTGTGATATCAGTAAAAATCTGAACCTGTAAAGGATATTCATTTTCGTTTCATTTCTATGAAAATATTTTTGCTACAAACTCAGTTTTGTGTACACATTACATTCTTTCAGATCCTCAACAGAAATCATTCTATGCCATTGCTATAAACTTGCAAATTTATTGTTCTTTATCATCAATGTAGTAAATTTCAGAATAATTAAAAATTAGTTGGGGATAAAAAACTGTTAGCCTTTCACTCTGTCAATTTACACATTACAAAAGTTATGATTAAGATTTTAGCATGTGGAAAGAGCTCTAGTAACTGTACTAACCATTAATTTATGTAATTTATGAGCTTGATTCAGCATTGAATTTAGTGACTCTAAAGGGAAAATAAACCTTCAGAGAAATATTGTAAATGGTCAGTTCATGGTCTGTATAAATCAGCCAGGTGTAAAGCATTATAAAAATTTAAACTTGGGCCGGGCGCGGTGGCTCAAGCCTGTAATCCCAGCACTTTGGGAGGCCGAGACGGGCGGATCACGAGGTCAGGAGATCGAGACCATCCTGGCTAACACGGTGAAACCCCGTCTCTACTAAAAAATACAAAAAACCTAGCCGGGCGAGGTGGCGGGTGCCTGTAGTCCCAGCTACTCCGGAGGCTGAGGCAGGAGAATGGCGTAAACCCGGGAGGCGGAGCTTGCAGTGAGCTGAGATCCGGCCACTGCACTCCAGCCTGGGCGACAGAGCGAGACTCAGTCTCAAAAAAAAAAAAAAAAAAAAAAAAAATTTAAACTTGTATAATGTAACTGGCTCTGTTATCTAAAAACATGATCATAAAATTGAATACATTTCTTGAACGCAAATATAAAATCCACTAAAATATTTACAATTTTTTGGGTAAATTAAGAAAGCAAATAACAAAGCAATTTCTATAAATTTCACCATTAAAAGATACCATATTTTCAATTTAAATGCTTACTTTTACACAAGATAGAATTTTATTGCTTAAGCACAACTTTGCTGGATTTTAAATGTCCTCATTGACTAATACTTTTTTAACACTAGAAACTTTGCCTTACATTTTAAAATTATTTTATTTTAGTTCATCAATAGCATTATTATTGTTATTTAATATTTTAAACTATTTCTTTCCCAATAACTGATTTATACTTCAACTTATCGTGTTCGATTATCTTGAAACAATAACTGCAAATAATTAGTATTCATAACCCTCAGCTAAGAGTCAGGCAATAAAGACACTGAGGTTTCCATCAGAATTTAATTAAATTTAGCAAGTTATATCTTGGTGCTTCTCAGCATATAAAGAAGAATTGACAAATATCATCTTAATTACTTCCTCTCTCTCCTCCATGATAGTTCAATAATTTGTTACAAAACCTCATTACCAAGTATCAGTCATTAATTTTGACATAAATTTATTAAAATGTGTATTGTTTTGTAATATTTTCTGTTATTGGTGCAGGAGAATGAGTGGGGGCTAGGCACTCCTTTGTACCTCATTCCTTTGAAATTATATCGTTTTCTTCTTTTGTAAAGTTATCTATATTTTGTGTATGATGCAACCCACATTTAATACATTGCCTTGACACCTGGCCTGTGTTCTTCCAAAAACAAAACAAAATACTGTGCTTTACCAACAGATTGTAGTATCAATTTCATTAGACACATTCAGTTGATATCTGTGACATTGCAGAGAAAGAAAATAAAATTTTGTTCTGCAATGACATGTTAATAAGCCCTTAGTATTTATTTTATATTTATGTAAAATAGACTTAAAATTGTCCACATCTAACTGAAGGCCAGGTCTTCAATGTTTAGTAGTGCAGCAGCTCCCTCTATAGGAGACTTGGAACTGTGTGTTGCTGTGCTGATCCAGAGCAGCAAAGCAGGTTGTTAGGATTTTCCTTTTTTCCTAAGCATCTTAAGTGATCATTTTATTCAGCTATCTGTTGATTTATTTTCACCAATATGTCTTTAAAGTAATTTTCCTTTTAAAATAGAATAAGGGAGGTAGGGAGAAAGAAATAGAAAAAGAGAATGAATAGTGTGTGTGCACCAATGGCAGAGCTTTTAAGAAAAAACATTCATATCTGTCACCCCTAAAAGAGAAATCTAAATAAAAAGTAGTGTCTGTGAAATGTAATTTTTGCCTTTCTAGTTTTCTTTTGTTAGTCAAAATTATGTGCAAATTTACACTGACAACAGGCAAGCTACAACTTCATGTACATATATGTTCGGTTCAAAAGGCTATACAGTAGTGGTAGATACCAATGACTACAAATCTCTTATGAATGGATTTAGATGTCAGAATATTTTGGTAAATGTGACGTACACATCTTAGATTAATTAAAAAATGAAATTGTGAATTAGAGGAAAGTTTAAATTAACATAAATAACTACTGTTAGAAATATAATATTACATCCCCAGCTTACACATTTAAGAAACAAACTTTGATATTACTGCTAAGTTATAATATTATTGGACACAATTAACAGACTAATTAGCGTGTGTTTCTTATTTGACACTGTGCCAATATAAGATGGTTCTTCCTTTATAGAAGTCAGTTATTCCGAACTCTTGCATGGTGATTTTACTATCTTGATAAATAGTGCAGAAGCCCAGCTCAATTCGGTGCAGCATAATTCAAATTATCATTAATTTCCAATGACTAAGGTTCAAATGAATTGGGATTTTGCTGTAATAATAATATGCTCTGGTACTCACAGTAAGTTTACATTACCAGAAAATCAAAGTATTTTATAAAATAGTACTAGTAACCTGAATTATGTATTCAGCTTCTTAATCCAACCTAAGTACTTTATGAATACCCATGCATGATATCACTTAGAATTACCTCAATTCAGATACCAATTACTCATTCTCTCATTATCTTAAGAAGTAAAGAGATGATGAGTTAGTCTCACCCCAGTTTGAGTATGTGGTTCGAATACAGTATGTATAAAAACGTAATATGCGTGAATCAATGTCATTTTGCCTTGATAAGCCTGTGTCATGAGCATTTGCTGCCCAATATTTGCAAACATTCATGGCAGTGATAAGATATGAAGAGAAAGTGTATCATCTGTATGGTTGTTTACCCAATTTCTCTTCTTAAATGTGTTTGTGTGTATGGATATGGATTAACAAATATTTCTTTTGGTCAAACATGTTGATATCTCAAAAACCCTTCTGAATAGGCTTTTCTATGAGAAACAATAAAATAACTCTTCAAATTATACCAGGTTATGCTGTATAAAACATTTCTGCCAAGGTAACACTAGTGACAGAAGGGAATGGCCATGTTCCCCTGGCAGCAAAGGGTTATTATACATAGGGGCTCACCAGCAGAATGGAATAATTTTGAAGTCACATGTCTCATCAAAAAGACTTTTATTCAATAATACGTTGATATTTAACATGTTTTAATTTAAAATAAATATAAAATTATTTGCAATTAAGTTACTTGATTTTCTTCTCTTCATAGCTTTAAGTAGAATGGAATTGACACAAGATGTGTCATACTTATCTTGAACTTTTTATCCATTTGGTACTCCCTGAGATATACCTTCAGAGCTCCAATCTGAGAAGGATAGCCAAAATAAGAATTCTTCTATAAACCTCACATCTATCCCTTAATAAGGGGACTCATAAAGTAGGTTAAAGCCTGTGTTCAACTTTTAGAATGCCTTTCTGAAGTCCTCCATATTCTGCTCTTAGAAATTGTATATTCTGAAATATATAGTAAAGCTTTTGCCTCTAAATAGGAAGAAACTTGACCCAAATAGCTTACAATATGATTCACAATTTCGTTTTACTTGCTATGTACTGCAGAAGGATAATCCTATATTATTCATGGAATCATTTACTAGTTTTCAAAAAGTAGGGACAGGGGATAAAGTATTCTATTAAACTGTCTCTTCTGTGGAAAAACAATGACAAACAGTTCTCCTGACAGACCTTTTCAGAAATCTCTTAACCAAGAATATCACGTTGGTCCAAAGCAATGTGACCATTTAGATAATTCTATCTTCACCATGTACACCAGCCAGTTCTTCAGGAGCATATACAGATAATGTGGATGTTTCAGCATTGGAAGAGACAGTCAAAATCAGTCTTAAAGTAAATACTGAGAGTGCTGATATTAATGAAAGTATCAAGTTAATCAGATATTCCCAAGGTTTATTATAACCTTTGATCACTTTGCTAACACTCCATCACCAGTCACATAGCCATTATTTGGGTGCTTTAAGTCTGTTCCTCAACTAAGCTAAATGGCACAAATAAAAGAAAGATGATATAATTGGAGGAAATGAAGACTCTGAGAACTCTTCTGCAGCAAGAAAGGGAGGATGGTTTTCTTCAACCACATTGAGATATAAATGGCCATATCCTTAGAATTGCAAACTTAGAGTAAGATGGACAACTTGGAAACTTTTCACATTCTCTCAGAACAGACTGTTTCTAACCAAGATTTTTAGTCCAGTAAACATGCAACAAATTAAATACCCGAAGAAAGCAATTAAATAAAACACATGTAAATAAACCAGGCAGTAACTTGGATTTAAAACCAATGAAAACCTAAGTATCCATTCCCCAAAGCCCGCAGTTACACAGATGGGGATAATAGTGGGAAAGGAAATAAGTATGGAGTGAAACAATTTGAACATATGACATTCTTAAAGGTTCATATGAATTAGAGAGCAGAGAGCATTTGAGCTGTAAAGGAGGCTAACAGATCACCAACATAATTGGCTGGCTAATGGGGTATCTTTGAACAAAGGAACTGTGATCATTGTACCTGCAGGATGTTATGCATGATAAAGAATTCTATAATGCACAAAGATGCCTGTTCCTGTTTTAGAAGAGGAGAATGGAATAAGTGCCTACTGGCTCTTATAATAGAGGACGTTATCATTCAGTGCTGAGAGAAGATGTCATAGCAGACCTCACTCTGTGGTGGCCGGACTCTACTAGAAAGAAGATTGTGATCAGAAAGAAGCTTGCGTGTTACTAGAAATAAGCTTGTGGGTTATGTACAACATAGTTTGCTTTACCACAGATGTTCAAAGTTCATAACTACTTCCAAGTGTGGATAGGGATGAAGTTGGTATTTATTGACTGTTGACTAAATACTAGGTTTTCTAGATATGAAAATCTCATTTAAGCCTGAAAATCTCCGTACAGTGGAATATTATTACTGAAATTTTGTAGACAGAACAGCTGAGATTTAAAGAGAGATTATAACTTACCTCAGAATCCTCATCTAATAAGTGTGAAAACATGGATTTGAACTCTCAAGTCTCTACTCTTTCTTTTATATCCTGATCCTTAACAAGTAAAATTTGTGGGCTAATCATGTTTACTCATCGCTCGTGTGCACATGACTTTCACCTGATTACAATGCTTTTTTTAACCAAGTCAAAATATGGCCTTATGTTCCTCTTTTGAGTGTGCCAGTCAGTCACCTCTGCTGAAATTGATAGTTTTTTGCTACATGAAATTAATGTATCAAGTAGAGAGTAAACACCCTTAAATATAGAAGCTTTAGGCAATGATGTGAACTTTTAAAATTTTCCTTTAATCTTAGGCACCAAACAGAATTTAGAATATTATTTCTTCTGGTCTCTATTATGTTACTCAAATGTTTGTTTCTAATTTATTAAAATTCAGTCAGTATTTGGTAGGTCTACTTTCTTTCAAATTTGTGTCTAACTTTTTTGAGATTCCATGGTTTTACAATTAATGGTCATTAACTGTTTTGGCTCAACATATTTCCTCTGCACAGAGGCAAATAAATTTACCATGAAGGCCAGAAAAGTAAATATAGGTTCAGAGACTGTCACTTCCATGGGCTTTTCCCTAGGGGATGGGTTCTTGATGTTGCAATATATGGAAGATTTTCTAAATTTGTAATCGTTATTCTCTTTTTCATTTTAAATATTAACTTTTATATTTAAGCTTGTTTTGTTATTAAAGATACATTTTCTTAAAGGAGGGCTCCCAAAATTGTACAAGACTCAAGACCTACAAAACCCAAGTATCCCTTCCTCTACTAGGAATAAAGCAGTGGTTACCTTAATACCAGCATGATTCATTTTGAAAGCTCAGTTTCCATGTTTTTTGTATATTTTTGTCCATTTAAAAGTTGTGATGTCAAATGAGAAAATTTTTGTCCTACTGTGGCAGTTAAAAATAACATTTATTCTTTCTAACTATGATTGACATGATGTAAATATTAAAGCATATATTGCCACCTTTTTGACAGTGGAATGAAAATAAGATTATAAAGATCAAGGTGTACTATTTACAATATGGAGAATATTTTATGAAACATACCATAATCTTTAACTGTACATACTGGCTTCAGATTTATTTGTTTGTTTGTGTATTTATTTGTGGATTTTAAAATTTTCTTCATGAATACATAAACCCTACAAAGAGAGGAAACTCTGTCTGCTTGTTCTCCAGAGTATCTCCACCATTTAGAACAGGGCCTGGCACATGGTAAATGTGAAATAAATATTTGATGAGTGACTAACTGACTGACTGAATAAATGAATGGCATGTGCTTAGAACCTCAAAATATACTAATTAGTGGAAGTCATCGCTAAAAAAGGACCCGATTGATCAAGCTGAGTCTTCCAGAAGTATTCACACATTCACAAAATTATACTAATTTTTACTCAACACTCATCATTTCTATACACCAAGTTTCAGCCAGATGTTATTTAAAGTATCTGAATTATAGACCCTTGAAAGCTGGGTTTGTAATGGAAGTGCTGACAGCCACTTAACCAGATAATAGTGCCAGTTCACTTGGTGTGTATATATAGTGTCACTGCTAATATGGCTGTGCCATCTGTTCTGAGAGTTGTAAAAGATTTGAGCTTCAAACAACTGATTTCAAAAGTGTACTGGATAAATTGGATCCTAAAAGGTGAAGTGATAAAACGATACTTTAATTACATCACTTTGGCTACTACCTAAGTACAAACAGGGCATCAAGATTGGAAAACGGCATGTCACCTTGAAAACTATCAGGTATTTCAGTTTACACTTCTGTTCTTGCTAGGCAAGGTAGGAAAACATTTTGCAATCCTTATGATTTTTTAACAGCCTGCAGGTGTGTGGTCAGCAATGTATGGTGAAAATATGTTTTTTAACTGCTTAATGGCTCTGCCTCTGCTGACCCTTAACTTGAAGAGAAAGGTCAGAGAAACTCCAGATGGCCATCACAAACTCTGCAAGAATAGCTTTCTCTCATTACTGACACTTGACAAGTTTTTGTTTTTGTTTTTGTTTTCCAGAATGGAGGCTTCACAGACAGCAGAAATTATCAGAATTAATTCTTTAAATCTGTATTATCAGGGACTGGCAGCCTGGGGAAAATTCCCTTATGACTTTCAGCTAAATGCCTGGGACAGCCATTCGTTTACCCTTCCAACCTCCTAGCTATTTGATAACAAAAATAGGATGAGAAATACACTCACTGGAAAACCTCAGAGGCCACAAGGCAAGAATCCCCATTCTCTTAAAATAGCTGTGGAGTATCAAATAGACATAGGCTTCTTCTGCTACAATAGTAACATCTGTCCAGTTGAGCTGACTAATATATGTAGCCAGACATGGGTTACTGGTTTTGAGTGAAAATTTCTGGTGGTCTCCTTAAAATCTGTCTATAGTTTCCTGGACAACATAAATTTGACACTCACTAAAAACTTCTACATCTCCTGCTACAGGCATTCAACTCTTTTGTTTTACTGCTTGTTTTTAACAGTTTCTTAAGAACCAGTATCATGGCAAATTTTCAAGTGTCTTTTGTTCTCTCTTACCTTTCATTAATTTCTCAATCTCCAAATTTTCACTCTAAAAACTGCAAAGATCATATAAATGCAAAGATCAAATAAATATGATCTTCAATTATATGATCATTGAAGATCATGTAAAGGCAGACGATACAGATGAAGGGAAGAATTTTGAGGAACATGTGCAATTTGAGCATTTTTATAGCATCATGTGCCATTTTTTGAACACTTTCAAGGAATATTAATATCTGTGGTAGAAAGAGGGAAACAATATTAAATGTTATATCAGTGTTAATTAAAATACAAATTAAGGAAAAATCAGAAATATGTTTTATATCATATTAAGTCATTCATTTATATAATATTTATTTCACACTTACCATGTTCCAGGCTCTGTTCTAAGTGATGAAGATACTCTGGAGAGCGAGCAGATAGAGTTATTTCTCTTCATAAGGCTTACACATTTGTGAAGAAAATAGAAAACCAACAAAAAAATAGGCACATAAACAAAGTACAAGCCAAAATGTATAGTTAGGGATTAGGACATGTTTCATAAAGTATTCTCAATATTTTAAATAGTATATCTCAATGCTTCTCATCTATTTTCATCTTGCTGTCAATTGAAATTCACGTACTTAAATGAAATAGATAATATATGGTGGTGAAGAAGTATTTGGCAAAGTGGTTTGCTGTTATAGAAAAAGCATTATTTGGGGGTTATGTATGTAGTCTGGTGTTCAATTTCTGGTTTACTGCTAATTCTGTAGCTTTGAACAAATAACTTTGCCAGTGATTAGTTTTGTCACCTGCAAAATTATGCTAATGATAGTGTCTCCTGTGGATTATTAAAAATAAATGAAGAAATGCACATAGAATATTCAGAAAAGTGTCTGACATGGAGCAAGCACTCAGTAACATGCAGATATTTGTATTGTGGTTTAAATTAAAAACAAGTAAAATGTCTTTACCTCAAAAATATTTCACAAGGAATGTTTGATATTAAATAATTTCTGAAAATGTTTTACTGTCATAGTAATAATTATATTTAGGAATACTTTGAAGTCAAACTTTTTTTCTTCAATGACTTCAGTGGTGCAGTTAAGCTGACATCAACTAGCATTGATTGCAACTACAGTGTATGGACTTCCTGCTCATGTTCTAGCTCATTTTTTTTCTGACAGGCGTCATCCCCTTGCTAGCACTTAAATCAAAGTCTGAAGGAATAATCTTACCAAGAATCTGTTCAAGGAGATTCTGGTTTGTAGTGCAGCAGCACATCAAACTTTGCTTTAACTTTAAAATACCTAATGGCTAAACTTAATGAACTTTCATATTTGAAAATACACCATTATGGAGGGAGAGCTGTTTATCCATGAATTTTAGCAATTGGAAGTGTGGCTTTTGATATCTGTAAAAACTTTCAAGTCTCTTATTTCATAGCTATTGGCTCTATTACCAGAAACAACTTGACTAGGTTCTCTGTTTAGGATCTTGAATCCTTGAATTTGTTGCCACAGGAAACAATGGAAACTAAGGCGTAATATCATTCATGGGCAGCAGGTCTAATATCTGAACTCTCTTTCTTCCATTTGCCCAAACTAGAGAAATTCATCATCCAAACTCAGTACCGAGAATGGCCCACTTATAATTTTGCTGTTTTCAGCTATTTCTTATTTATCTTCAGACTTTATGATCATAATTATAAAGGAATAGCAAAAGGAATTGGCAATTAGAAAAGTACCAAACCAACCTCAGCTTATACAGAAAAAAAGAGAAGGTTGGAGAGTGCATGGAAAATGAAGAAATGCTATGTGAAATCTCAGCATCTCTCAGTATGCCATTCTTAGTATAAATGTGCAAGAGTTTGGAAATTATTGCTAAAATAACTCAAACTATTAATACAAATTTTAGGATGCCCTGAGGCCACTGAACACATAGAAGAATTGACAGTGAAGGACATAGTTTATGAGCTACTTAAAAAAAAAAGAGTTTATTTTTAAAAACTTTATTTTGGTTCACAACAAAATTGAGAATGTGCAAAGATTTCTTATACACCCACTGCCCCCACACATGCATAGCCTCCCCCATTATGAACATCCTTCAAAGTTGTATGTTTGTTACAACTGATGAACCTATACTGACACATTATAATCGCTCAGAGTCCATAGTTTACATTAGGGTTACATTTTATGCGTGTGGACAAACATAATGACAGATATCCACCATTGTAGTATCATAAAGAGCAGTTTCAGTGCCCTAAAAATCCTCTGTGCTCTTCCTATTCAACCCTCCTGCCGACTCGTGAAAACCACTGATCTTTTTATTGTCTTTATAGTTTTGCCTTTTCCACAATGTCATATAGTTGGAATCATACAGTATGTAACCCTTTTAGACAGCCTTCTTTCACTTAGTAATATGCATTTAAGTTTCCTCCGTGTCTTTTCATGGCTTGGTAGCTCACTTATTTTTAGCACTTAATGAGACCAATTATGAATAAAGTTGCTATAAACATCTTGGGGCAGGTTTTTATGTTGGACATAAGTTTTCAATTCCTCTGGCTGAATAGCAAGAAGCACAATTGCTGGATCATATCATAGGGATCTGTTTAGTTTCGTAAGGAACCACCATATTGTCTTTCAAAGTGACTGTACCACTTTGCATTTCCAGAGGCAAAGAATGAAAGTTCCTGTTGCTTCACTTCCCTGGCAACATTTGGGGCTGTCAGTGTTGTGGACTTTGGCCATTCTAATAGATGTGTAGTGGTATATCATTGTCATTTTAATTTGCATTTATCTGATGATATATGATGTGGAACCTCTTTTACTGTACTTACTTGCTCTCTGTATATCTTCTTTGATGAGGTGTCTGTTAATGTCTTTGGCCCATTTTTTTATCTTTTTTGTTGTTGAGTTTTAATAGTTCTTTGTGTGTTTTAGATAATAGTCCTTCATCAGATATGGCTTTTGCAAGTATTTTCTCCCACTCTGTGGCTTCTCTTTTTATTCACCTGACAGTATCTTCCATAGAGCAGACATGTTTAATTTTAATGAAGTCCAGATTATTAATTATTTCTTTCATGAAAATAATTTTTTATATATGCCTTGAGGGTCATATATAAAAAGTTATTGCCAAATCCTAGGTAATCTAGATTTTATCTTATGTTATCTTCTAGGAGTTGTATAGTTTTGCATTTAGGTCTGTAATCCATTTTGAGTTAGTTTTTATGAAGGGTGCAACATCTCTGTCAGTTTTTTGCATGTCGATGTGTAGTTGCTCCAGCACCATTCATTGAAAAACTATCTTTTCTCCATTATATTGTCTTTGCTGCTTTGTCAGATTTGTTGACTATATTCTTCTGAGTCTACTTCTGAGCTCTCTATTCTGTTGTGTTAATCTATTTGTCTATTTTTTTCTAATTCCACACTGTCTTGATTACTATAGCTCTATGCTAATTCTTGAAATTGGATAGTTTCAGTCCTCCGGCTTTGTTCCTCTCCTTCAACATTATGTTGGCAATTCTGAGTCTTTTGCTTCTCTATGTAAGCTTTAGAATCAGTTTACCAGTACCCACAAAATAACTTGCTGGGAATTTGATTGTGATTGCATTGAATCTCTACATCAATTTGGAAAAAAACTGACATCTTGACAATATTGAGTCTTTCTATCCATGAACATGGAATATCTGTCCATTTATTTAGTTCTTCTTTGATTTTGTTCATAAGTTTCATTCTCTTATAGTTTTCCTTGTTGTACCTATTTTGTCAGATTTATACCTAAGTATTTCATTTTGGGTGTTAATGTAAATGATTTTGTGTTTTAAACTTCAAATTCCACTTTCTCATTGCTGTATATATAAGAATGGTTGACTTTTGTATATTAACTGTTATCAGCTACCTTTTTAATGAATTCACAAGAAGATTGGGAGAGTTAAGTTTGAAAATTGCTCCATTCTACACACGTTGTCTCTAGGCTTAGCTAAGATTTTCTTTGTGACAGCACTTGCCCTTGCCTTCGGAGTTCCCATGTGAATTGAGCAGTAACTTGCTCAAAACACCACCTCTCAGAGACTTTCAGACCGACTATTAAAGAAGGATTCTGGAAAACCCATTTGAGCATGCACACACACATATACACATCAAAATCTAACTGTTACTATATCACATATTCCTGCCATTGCTTGATTTTATAATCACTTTTTTATTCTCAATATTTCATATTCTATTTTGTTTTTCATGATTTTAAAGCTTTACTGACTTCACACACATACACAAGGAATTAGATTTAAAAGGTGCAATAGCGGTACAATGTTTTCCCTTCCGCTCCTATTATCTGACCACCCAATTCCTTTTTATAAAGGCAAATGCTATTAACAGTGCCTTGTATTTCCTTCCAAAAACACAGAAATAAATTTTCAAACATATATATATGTTTACAATTTATTTTGTATCTATACACATTATACACAAACACACAAACATTTCTTTCTCAGAAAAGATGGTATACTCTAAGCACTTCTCTGCACTTTTCTTTTTACTTCAAATCCTTTATAAATTTAAAAACTATATCTTGTTATTAAAATAGCATTCCAGATCCCTGAGGAGAAGCAAAGCAAGATGGTGGAATAGAAGCCTCCACCTATCATTCCCCCAACAAAGACACCAAGTTAACAACTACCAACACACAAAAACCACTTTCACAAGAACCAAAAATCAGGTGAACTCTCATAGTTACCTGATTTTAACTTTGTATCACTTAAAGGGCACTATAAAGATAGTGCGAACAGTCTTGAATTGCTGATGACACCTCTTCCCCACCCATAGCAGCAGTGGGGTGCACTGAGAGCATCTCTGGGTGCTGGGGGAGGAAGAGCACAATTGTGAGCCATTGAACTCAGTGTTGTCCTGTTAGAGCAGAAAGGAAAACCAGACCAAATTCACCTGATGCCTGCCCATGGAGGGAGCATTTAAACTAGCCCAAGCTAGAGGGGAATTGGTGATTCTAGTGATCAGAACTTGAGTTCCTGCAAACCTCACCACCAAGGGCTAAAATTCTCTGGGTTTCTAAGTAAACTTGAAAGGCAGTCTAGGCCATAAAGATTGTAACTTTTGAATACTAGTGCTAAAACCCCCAGACTCAGCCTCACAGATGGCTACCTGCTTTCAGGGTCTTATCTCACAGCTGAGAACTTTCCTTCTGTTGGTCAATAAAATTCTTTTCTGCCTTATGATGTCTGCGTATCTTGTTCCTCTTGGTCTCAGGACAAGAACCCTGAATACGCTGAGCTGCCAATGGCAAGAGGAAAAGAGCTGTAACCCTCCTGTTTGCTGAGCTGCAGGCAGTGGGAATAAAAGAGCTGTAACCCTCCCTCTCACTTGCCAAATTGTGGGAGCAAAAAGGTTGCTGGGTTCCACTCCCTCCTGCTTGCCAAACTACAAAAGCCACAACAATCTCACATACCCTATAAATATATATATATACCTACTATGTACCCACAAAAATTTAAAATTTAAAAATTTAAAAAATAGCATTCCATTGTTTCCAGGGTATCATATATTCTGCTGAAAATCAACTTTCAGTCTAATTATTTTTACTTTGAAGCGTAACTTGTCTTTTCATCTGCCGTCTTTAATGTTTCCTCTTTATATTTGACTTTAAGCAATTAGATGACAATGTGCTTTTTAAAGCTTTTTTTTATACCTGTCATGCTTTGGGTTTAGATTTTGCTGAAGCTTATTGTATTCACTTTTCTAGGTTTTCTCATCTCTAAACCTTGGACTCTTATGTTTTAGGCAATCCAGTTAAGACAGTGTCCATCTTTGATACTCTTAACTCCAGTTTTCTTTTGTACAGTTTTATTGCCTCCTGAAATATTTGAGCCACAATTTTCTGCTTAATCACTCTGTTTTTACCTTCTTAAGCATTGGCATATGCCCTGCGGTACCCTCAGTATTTGCTCTCCCCATTTCCCCATCTCACTTTTCTTGGATTCCTGCTTTTCAAACTCCCCAATAATCTTTCACCATGGGCTCTCTTTTCAAGTAAACACAGCATAGGGCACTTACAATCATGTTTAACCAGCTTCTCTGGGGTTTTACTGATACTTTTGAAAATTTTTCTGAGTGCTAATGGCCAAGCAAAGCACTGCTGTCATTTCCTCTGAGTGCTCTCATACCCATGGTCACTACAATTGAAGCAAAATTTTACTGAAAAACAATTGAGCAAAAGTCCTTCAGTGAGAATAACCCTCAAATGACATATGCACAGAAATAAATAAAAAACACTTGAAGCTAATTGGTATTTTCATAACTAAAATTTCCAGTGAAGAAAAATAGAATATCATTTTTAAAATATAGACTTTTAAAATTAAAGTATGAGGCCGGGCACAGTGGCTCAAGCCTGTAATCCCAGCACTTTGGGAGGCTGAGGCGGGCAGATCACCTGAAGTCAAGAGTTTGAGACCAGCCTGACCAACGTGGTGAAACCCCATCTCTACTAAAAATATAAAAATTGCCAGGTGTGGTGGTGCATGCCTGTAATCCCAGCTACTTGGCAGGCTGAGGCAGGAGAATTTTTGATCCCAGGAGGCGGAGGTTGCAGTGAGCTGAGATTGCGCCATTGCACTCCAGCCTGGGCGACAAGAAAAAAAAAAAAAAAAAAATTAAAGTATGAATTTTATGTGTAGATGTTTTAAGATTTGAATGCCAATTTTCCAGTCTGAACTTTCAAGGATATGAGAAAATTAAATGCAGATGAAGCTGGTTTTAGGTATTGCCTCAGAAATGATTCATGTGAATGTAGCCAGATATTCACATTTGGATGGTAATGGTATTAAATTCTTGGATATAAATATGTGTATATATTTTTGTATGTGTGCATAAGTTTTGTATATGTTTTTGTAAGCATACATAAGTCCATTGGATGTGTGCTGACCTTTTTTAAAAAAATGTCCCTAATTATAATTTTAAGAGAAAAACCTATAACTTCATTCCTATCTTCAGTCCCTTACACAATTAAACCCTTATATATTTTCAAGGAGTTTAAAGTAGGGATTCTGAACCTTTTAAAAGTCAGCAAATCTTTGGAAGTCTGGTGATGCATATATATTCTATCCCAGAATAACATTATTAAATGCATAGATAATAGGATTATAAGGAACCACTTACATTTAAATACATTTATAAAATATCAAATTTGTGATATAAGGATGCATATGTTTTCATTAATGTTTTGTATAACAATATCTATTGGCAAGTTTAATAACTACAGAAATTTTGAAGTCATTATAGCTATAAAGTATATTTTAAGAGGTCTACAACTGTAATATGATTATAATACTATCTAACTGGCTTCTATTGATGAGAATAATTCATGATAAAAGAAAAAGATACATTTTATTTAGACTTCAGTGAAAATTTTTGTTTTTTCCCCATTCAATATCATGGATTCCCTAAATTCTATCCACAGAGCCCTTGTGCTTCTGTGGACACCAGATTAACCCCTGGTTTAAAGAGAAGCTATTTCTAGAATCCTGATAATACAATAGAAGCATAATAAGTGTTATTTACTAAAGGTAAAATATTAGAATATTCTTGAATCTGTAATGCTCTGGCCTGCAAACACTGTAGCCACTTGGTTTCTCCTTTGGGGCCTAGACCTATGTCCCTGTCCATACTTGCTTGTTTGGTTTGAATAAAGTCTCTTATAATCTGTGTCAGATTCCTACTGACAAAACACTCTGTTCCAAAGGATCTCCTGTAAGAAAAGATAGAGAGGAGGGGAGAAGGTTTCCACAAGTATAGAGATTGGTATACCATGTGCTGGAATAAATTTGCCATATGTTGGATGTGATATCCATACTCCCAAAATGGCTATGACTGTATATTTGTGTCCAGGAACAATTCCTGGTATTGCCTTCAGTTTATAAAGCCCTCATGAATTGAGTTGAGTCCTGGCTCTGTAGTTTTTATTTGTTTGTTTTCTTTTGTTTTGTTTTACTCTTTTCTGCAATCTTCCCCTTACAGTATCAAGTCATCCATGGTTCAAATGTAAATTGCTTCAATTTTCAATTTAAAGAAAGCGAAAACAGTTTGCTTTTATTGTTGATGATCTTGTAGATATGCTTTAGAGGTTTTTTGTGCAGTTTTATTTTTATTTTTAATTGTATCATTGTATGTGTATAATAGTAGTTGTGAGTCTGTTAGCAGAGAACTTTTATAGGATGTCTTCTTTGGTCAGTCAGTATTTATTGAGGGGTCATTACAAGCTGTCTGAAATTAGATAGACTATTCAAAAAAAAAGTTAAAGCATTAAAACACTTTGATAATGAATATCAAACACATCGATTAAAATAGGGACCCATAATGTAGAGTGTGTATTTCATACATTTTGATAAATTAACAAAAGGCATTATTATCCTGAATCTAAATGCAGCTCCCACCAAAATACAGCACAATAATAAAAAGGTTTCTTCCAGTTATATATTTTGGATGTGTTAGTAGCATGCAATGGTCATTGGCATGAAAATTTTAATACCTTTTGGCTTGATATCTATTTAATTAATACCTTTAGTTCATTTTAAGTGAACCTTTGTTATTTATCTCCAACTCATGACTTGTTTATTTTAATTAAACTGCAACAGCTTTCTCCTTCTGAATACAATAAAGAGCCGTTCCTCTCTAAGTAAACAACAGCTCTTATAAAGCTATATTTAAATTTTCTTTTATGCATATCAGTATAAGCAACTACAACAATTACTCGTGAAAAACTGAGACTGAGCTTCTTATCTTTCAGATGCTAGTTAGTTTTTAGATGGCCTTAAATGATGTATTTTTAAAGAAGTTTTCCTTTTGTAAAATTTTCTTCAACAGCACACCGGCAGAAGATTACTAGTACTCTAGCTTAAAGAAACCCTCAATTATTTTTTTATTCAAATATATGTGTGTATCACTGTATTTGTGTGTAGAGAGGAAGGTGGTGGTTTTCAGAATAAGACAGTATTTACGTATGTAGGAATCAAGAATGTTTTAGTTAAGTGCAGAAACAACACTAAGAAGATGAAAAGGTTCATTGAATGGCAGGACAGATTTTGTGGACTAATGGGCAGATGTTGACGCACAGAGTCTTGCAGGGTTCTTACAAGACAGTGGAGAAAGATCAAAGTGGTTGAGCCAATGTACAGACTTAATTATGCACCTGGTTTACAAAATAAAAATGAGCTCCATTATGTGAAGTTATTGACTTGAAGCATAGCCATCCTGCAGACCTAAATCAAACATGAGAAGCCAAGAATATTTAAATACAGCTTTTAGAAAATTGGAGAGGTTCCAGGAATGGGCTGAAGGCTTTATTAAGGTTTATGTGAAAAATATTTATGTACAAATAATGTACAAATTCCATACTTGTATTTATGCCTATAAATGTGTATGTATTATTTTCCAGAAGTTTATAGCTCTTTGACAAACAACTTTTAAGTTCTCAGCCCCTTAGAAAGGTTCCATAAATATGAGTGAAGTATCTCCTCAAAGTCCAGAGCAATATATACTTTTCAAAATTGGGCTTTTATTTCATTTTTATTTTTTGCCAAATGGTAGTTCCATCATTTTTTCCTATTTTAATGAGGTAATATTCAAAATAATGGCAGGATCAAAATTAATTATAGTGTTTAGAGTGACTTGCTACAATAGTAACAAAGAGAAATATCTAAAAGGGATTTTTTACTTAAAAACCTGGGAAAATTGCCTGTTCTATTAAATAAATATTGGAAGTTGTAATTTGAAGCTTACAGACCCCTTTGTGGTGAAAACTTTCCCCTTTTCATCTTCTTCACCCCAGTATTAAATGATAGAATCAATGAATGAAAGAATTGCACCATTCTCTTCACTATAAAGTGTATATCCTATATCAAAGCATTGAGGTTTCATATAGCAGTAAAGCCTGAGCAACCTCTATAGTCACACTGTATTTGTATTCAGGGGGTGACATTTATGAGCTCTAAGCTTAGGAAAGTTACTTAATCTATCTCTCCTTCCTTCAGTTTCCTAATCTGTAAAATAGGAAAATATCTGAGCCTCCTATAAAAAGTTATGGTAAGACTTATCGTTAAAAATATATAAGTGCTCAGTAAGTATGAGTCGTTTTTGGTATTACTGATAGCCATTTTCTGTATCAATAGTTAAGGGTCACGGAAGGAAATCAAAACATTAATTACAGTTTGTAAAACGTGACTTAAAACATGTTTTATTTTGATTCTTGAAAGCTGTTATTGTTTTATTTTCTTTGTTTAAGTCTTCTAGGCTAACATAACAAAACTTATTTTCAGTTGAAACTTGTATTGGTAAACCTGCCTAAATACCATCAAAGTCTTGATTTATCCTCAAAGGTATTGTTAGGCCTTTTTTTTATAATCTAGAATAATTTTTTTCATAGATTTTTTAGTTTTTTTTTTTTTTTCTGTAAAGTAAATGTTACAATGAAACTCATTCTGGATTAAGAAACAGAGGATTTGGCCTTAACTGTTAACTCAGCCACGGCTGGCTAAAAAAATTTTGGTCAGATGATTCAGTCTCTCAGCTCACAGATAGTAAGTTTCAGGGCTAGCAAATGATGGTAGGATTAGCTTTTTTCAACTTCACAGGATTGTTGTGATGTAGATCCGGAAAATGAAAGCATTTAAAAATTTAAATTTTAATACACATACAAATATTTAGATTTAAATTATTTTAAAACTGTAGCATACTGTCATTATTCAGTCATATGTAGAACACTCTTGATATTGAAGTTATTAAAAAATCAGGAAACAACAAGTGTTGGAGAGGATGTGGAGAAATAGGAACACTTTTACACTGTTGGTGGGATTGTAAACTAGTTCAACCATTATGGAAAACAGTATGGCGATTCCTCAAGGATCTAGAACTAGATGTACCATATGACCCAGCCATCCCACTACTGGGTATATACCCAAAGGATTATAAATTATTCTACTACAAAGACACATGCACACGTATGTTTATTGCGGCACTATTCACAATAGCAAAGACTTGGAATCAACCCAAATGTCCATCTGTGACAGACTGGATTAAGAAAATGTGGCACATATACACCATGGAATACTATGCAGCCATAAAAAAGGATGAGTTTGCGTCCTTTGTAGGGACATGGATGCAGCTGGAGACCATCATTCTTAGCAAACTATCACAAGAAGAGAAAACCAAACACCGCATGTTCTCACTCATAGGTGGGAACTGAACAATGAGATCACTTGGACTCGGGAAGGGGAACATCACACACTGGGCTTATCATGGGGAGGGGGGAGGGGGGAGGGATTGCATTGGGGAGTTATACCTGATATAAATGATGAATTGATGGGTGCTGATGAGTTGATGGGTGCAGCACACCAACATTGCACAAGTATACATATGTAACAAACCTGCACATTATGCACATGTACCCTAGAACTTAAAGTATAATAAAAAATAAAAATAAAAAAATAAAAAAAATAAAAATAAAAATAAAAATAAAAAAAAAATAAAAAAATAAAAAAATAAAAAAATTAAAAAAAAAAAGAAGTTATTCAAGGTATCTAAATCCTGTGTTACAACGTTAAGTCAGGCATTTTGTAAATTGCTTTCCGATTGTTTTATAGTTCTTTTGTTCCATTCTTCCTCTCCTTCTATCTTCCTTTGCAATATGAAATTGATTTTTAATTTTTTTGTTTACAAAAGGAGTGATGGGAGTGTGAATCAAGTGTATAGTTGGTATTTCTTTGAAAATAAACCTTAATGACAATTTACTGTGGGATTTTTCACCAATAACTCGTAAGGAGTTAAAAGAACTGTGTGATCTATCAGTCTGTCTATCTATCTACGTATCTATCTGTCATCTACTTAAACTTCTGCCTTTTCATGTGAATAAGATTTTTCAGTGCTTACATTTTTAGAATTTAAAAACGGGAAGAAAAAATGAATGTTAATTTTTAAGTATATTGATTCTATAAAACAAAGTGGAATCCAATGGCTTTCTTGTTTAAATATGATAGATAATGTAGATCAAGAATTTCCTAAAAATTAAACAATGAATTAGCTTCTCTTCTAAGAATTGAATATTTCTTAGGTTCAAAAGTGGGTATTAGCTGGCACTGTTAGTTTTGGTGAATGAATTTGGATTTCTTGACATTCATTCTTATTTTTAAATAACTGCATTAGTTTTCAATTACATGGAAATACAATTTTTGCTTATCAGCTAATAAAATGTACAGAGATCCACCTTGCACATGAATAGCAATGTGCTATATTGAATTTTGGTAAATTATAATTAAACTTCCACTAACCTAAGGACTTAAAGACGGAAGTCTATTAGGTATGCCAGTTGACTTTGTTTTTTAAAATTTATTTTAGTTTTTAACTGACACACGATAATTGTACATACTTATGGTATGCAATGTGATATTTTGAAATACATGTACACTATATAATAACAAAAATTAAGGTAATTAACATATCTATCAACTCAGACATTTATCTTTTTTGTTTTGTTTTGTTTTGAGACAGAGTTTCGCTCTTGTTGCCAAGGCTGGAGTGCAATGGCACGATCTCGGTTCACCACAACCTCTGCCTCCCAGGTTCAAGCAATTCTCCTGCCTCAGCCTCCCAAGTAACTGGGATTATAGGCATGCACCACCACGCCCAGCTAATTTTGTATTTTTAGTAGAGATGGGGGTTTCTCCATGTTGATTAGGCTGGTCTCGAACTCCTGACCTCAGGCAATCCACCTGCCTCGGCCTCCCAAATTGCTGGGATTACAGGTGTGAGCCACCACACCCAGCCCAGACATTTATCTTTTCTTTGTGATGGAAACATTCCAAATCCTCTATCCTAGCTATTTTGAAATGCTGTCATCACTTGGTATCCATGGGGGACTTGTTCCAGTAGCCCCTGAGAATGCCAAAATCCATGGATCCTGAAGTCTCTTATATGAAATGGGATAGTATTTGCATATAATCTACACACATTCTCCTGTATACTTTAAAACATCCCTAGATTACTTATAACACCTAATACAATGTAAATGCTGTATACATAGTTTTTATACTGTACTTTTAAGGGAATAATGACAAGAAAAAATCTGTACTTGTTCAGTACAGACATGACCATCCATTATTTTCTGAATATATTTGATGTTCTGTTGGTCGAATTGAAAGATGCAGAACCAAAATTATAGACAGTTGACTATGTAGCATATATTATTGTTAACTATAGTCACCCTACTGTGCAATACAACCAGAACTTAATCCTCCTAACAGTAAATTTCTTACCCATTGACCAACCTCTTCCCATTCTCCACACTTTCAAAATATTATCTCTATATATTGTAATAATATATATTTCTTCTTTGGGTTTAAAATCTATCTTACCATTTAAGCATGAGTTGTGATAATTTCAGATTTTAAAATATCTTTTACTTTTTATATAGGAACTTGTTCAAGCTGGAAAAGGATGTAGAGGTAAATTGAAACCTGGAAACAAAACAAGACCCAAACAAGTTAAATGAATTGACTACAAAATAATTAATAAAAGAACCAGAAGAAAAAAGATATTGGAACTCCTGTTTTTTAATGATTGATATAAGCTGTAGTTACATTTTCTTTAATCCACAATGATAGCATATTCTTTGATTTGTATCTGGCCTATGTCTGTGTTGACAGAAACTAGTTTAGAATGCAGAGATATCTAACCATGGCATAGATAAATCATTCATTCTGTCTCTGAAGTCTGATTATTCAGGATTTATAATCAAAGAGTTGATTTATTTTATGGGCTTTGAAGAAAAAGAAAAAGATTGCATGTACTTTGGAAAATTGATAGAATAATTGATCTTAAAATCTGGCCCTTAAACAAAGATTATCTGAACCAGTAATGCTGTATTACCCACTTCACATTTTTACTCTAATTTATATTTTCACTCTAATTCTCATAATTTCCTGGCAAGTATTCTCAGCCATTTTATTATTAATAACAAAAGGAATTTTTAAAAATATATATTCAAGGGTCAATATGAAAGAAAATGATTTAGCTTTTTAATCCCATTCACTAACAACTAGATTACTTATAACTGTAAAAGTACTGATACACTTGCTAAATTAGTTTCCTAGGGCTGCTATAAGAAAACACCAGAAACCGAGTGGCTTAAAACAACATAAATGTTTTTTTCACAGTTCCAGAGTCTTTAAGTCTGATCCTGATGTCGACAGAGCCACATAAGGCTACAATGGAATAATCTTTCCTCTGCTCTCCCAGTGTCTGGTGGCTCATGGCATTTCTTCATGTGTGAAAGCATAACTCCAGTCTCTGCCTACAACTTTGTGTGGACTTCTTTTCTCTGGGTCTGTGTTCTTTATATCTGCATGTCTCTCTGTGTTCAAATCTCCCTGTCCTGTCTCTTATAAAATCACCAGTCATTGCTCACCTAAATACAGGATGGTTGAATCTTGAGATTCTTAACTAATTTCATCCGCAAAAACCTTTTCCTCAATAAGGTCACATTCTGAAGTTCTGGGAGAACATGAATTTTGGGGGGAAACTACTCAACTCACTATAGTTGATTTTATTATTATAACCTAGGTTGAGTATTTTTACTTATTGTTGCATTATTACCCGGGGAATATTTCTTATGAATTAACATGTACAGGAAGAAAATATTACAAGAGGAGATATGCAATTAGCTAATGGAAAGACTAATGAATAACACTCACTGTTCAGAACAGACTACAGCAAATATTAAATTCCCCACTGATTTTCCTGTATTGAAGTAAAAATTTCTTAATTATTAAATACAACAAATAGCTTGGAGATCAAATTATAAACATAAAACAAACTAAATTCAATGTAATCTGAGATCTATCATCCATTTTTGGATAATATACTCTCTTTGCTAATTCTAGGACAAAAATAATCATGGATAATTAAAAGTAGAAGCTGAATTTTTAATAGATGCAATCCCATCTATCTTGAATGACTTTGAATACGTAAAGGTAGTTCTATTTTTAGTAACATATATGTTTGTTCAATTGAGAATTGAAGGCAAGTCTTAAACTGGATTTATTCCACTTGAGCTAAGTCTTGAGGTGGAACTGTTGGCTTACTTACATCATCACTAAATAATTTAATCAGTAAATAATTTTAATAAAACTCTACTTCATTAAAAAAATCTAAAGCGTGATCTAGGAAGTGGTTTCTAAACAAATGTACTCTTCGTGCTGTGTTTGAAATTACTGCATAGAATTTAACAATATGCCTTAATTTTTCAATATATTCAAGGATTTATCACAGTTAAGTTCCAAGCATTCTTTGCATTCCTCTTGTGTGACAACATCAATATAGAGATAATTTATTTTTACTTCATTATTTTATTATTAATCTATTTTTTCTACAGTTTATTATTTCTCTCATTACTTCAGTGCACTGAAGCTTAACATTCAGGCTATTTACAGTTGGTATAGGGTCAAGGGGAAGAGTGTTAGTTTGTAAATAGATATTTTTGAAACAACATTAAACTGTTATTATTATTGTTATTATTTTTTGAGAAAGAATCTCACTCTTTCACTCAGCCTTGACCTCCCAGACTCAAGCAACCCTCCCACCTCAGCCTCCGGAGTAGCTGGGACCATGAGTGTACAACACCACGCCTGAATAATTTTTTGTAGAGACGGGGTTTTGCCACCATTGCCAAGGCTGGTCTCAAGCTCCTGAGTTCAAGTGATCCACCTGCCTTGGTCTCCCAAACTGTTGGTATCGCAGGCATGAGCCATTGTGCCCAGCCTAACATTAAATCATTAAGACTAGCAACCATGGTAGTATATGAAACATATTGAATTCACTTAAGAATTTTTTATGAAAGATTACCTTGTACTATGTTACAGTGGTGTATACTATTAGATTATCATTTTGAATCAAGGTGCTGGTAAAAAACATTATCTGGAGGAATCTACTACTCTCAAGAAATCATATCAAACTTATGCTTACATATCTTCTAATTATTTAAATTTTACCTCACAACCCTCCTTGACCTGAACAAAATAGTCTGATAGGTAATTTGTCTTTTTAATGCTGAACAGGATGATGATCACTGGGAAATTTACATAGCTGCCTCCAATTAATTGGATCTTATATATTAAAAAGATAACAATAGTCATATTTAACTGAACATTTTAGTTTAATTCCCAAATTAACATAATTCCATTAAAAAGAATCAATTCAAAATTTTGACATCTCTTCTATATTTATAATAGTGGAGATGGTCCAACAACATACATATGACATCACCAAAAATTCAATAAAAGTATTAACTTATTATGTTTGGATTAACTATCCATGGATACTTTTTAATATTTAAAGAAGTCAAATATTTTAAAAGAATATTAAAGGAACATTTTAAGTGAATTCTGACAATTGCTGACTGATTTATAATAATTTTAGTAAATCCCACTCATACATTCCTAAAGATAGAATTGTGAAGTTTTTGTATTAGGGTAATGAAATGGAATAATTGGTAAGTTCCATGCTTCACTGAATTGATGAAGGATAGTGAAAATTAATGTTTGGTTTTTCTGTTCTAAATTTTGAAGTATTAGTATAAGTATAATATTGTCTCTACTGAAATTGAATTGAAAACTGGGATGTTTATTCAGGATAATAAGAAAGATGATCGATGTCATAATAGGAAAATAAGTTTAGTTTCCAAATAGATTTTATTTTATACGTAATATGTAGTATCAACATACAGTTTCATTTTATTGAATGTTTTTTCAGTTGGAATTATGACTCTGAATTCAAAAAACAGAAGTGTTTCTTTTTACAAATATCTTTACTTCATAAGGATGCTATATAGATAAATTATGTTTACAAATCAAATTGCTAAAAATTATCTATAACATAGATACATATGTATATAGTGCATTATCAGTTATTCCATTAGAGAGTGGCCATAAAGAGATTTTAGAGTTTGGGGTGTATGCTGTCATATGATTTCTTGAATAAATAAATCTTTTGTAAATTATGTAATTTTATAAGATCAGCAGCCATTTTCTATCTAGCAAAGATAAAAACTTGAAATAATAAAGAAAAACTTTACCAGGAAGAAAAAAATTTAAAACATGAATACATGAATCCTTCTCTCTGAAGCCTATCTTTAAATAAAAAACTTTGCCATACTAATGTTAGAGAAATGTCATTGCTTTGCTAGTTTTTAAAGTTTTTAAATTATTATTCAAGTTATATATGTTCATTATAGAAAATGAATAAAATAAAGATACACTCAAATAAAGATGAGAATATATAATAAATTAAAAATTAACAAAAATCTCAGTTATGCCATCCTTTTTTTGAATTTTTGAATCATCCCAATCTTTTTTTCTTTGGCAAAATCTATGTGGTAAAAATATCTAGCTGTATAATTACACTCCATATATTTCTTTTAAAACTACTTTTTTTTTATATGCCACCATTACGGTATTATTCTAAATTTGACTGTGTACTTTCTTTTACCAGTAAGTTTTATACTTTCAGATGTTTTTGTGTTATTCATTAGCATCATTCTCTTTTAGCCTGATGAACTCACTTTAGCATTTTTTTTTTATTATTATACTTTAAATTTGGGGATACATGTGCAGAATGTGCAGGTTTGTTACATAGGTATACACGTGCCAGGGTGGTTTGCTGCACCCATCAACCCGTCATCTACATTAGGTATTTCTCCTAATGCTATCCCTCCCCTAGCCCTCCATCCCCCAAAAAAGCCCCAGTGTATGATGTTCCCCTCCCTGTGTCCATGTGTTCTCATTGTTCAACTCCCACTTATGAGTGAGAACATGAGGTGTTTGGCTTTCTATTCCTGTGTTAGGTTGCTGAGAATGATGGTTTCCAGCTTCATCCATGTCCCTGCAAAGGACATGAACTCATTCTTTTTTACGGCTGCATAGTATTCCATGCTATATATGTGCCACATTTTCTTTTTGCAGTCTATCATTGATGGGCATTTGGGTTGGTTCCAAGTCTTTGATATTGTGAATAGTGCTGCAATAAGCATATGTGTGCATGTGTCTTTATAGCAGCATGATTAATAATCCTTTGGGTATATACCCAGTAATGCGATTGCTGGGTCAAATGATATTTCTGGTTCTAGATCCTTGAGGAATCACTACACTGTCTTCTGCAATGGTTGAACTAATTTACACTCCCACCAACAGTGTAAAAGTGTTCCTATTTCTCCACATCCTCTATAGCATCTGTTGTTTCCTGACTTTTTAATGATTGCCATTCTATGTGGTGTGAGATGGTATCTCATTGTGGTTTTGTTTGCATTTCTCTAATGAACAGTGATGATGAGCTTTTTTTCATGTGTTTGTTGGCCGCATAAATGTATTCCTTTGAGAAGTGTCTGTTCATATCCTTTGCCCACTTTTCGATGGGGTTGGTTTTTTTATTCTTGTAAATTTGTTTAAGTTCCTTGTAGATTCTGTATATTAGCCCTTTGTCAGATGGACAGATTGCAGAAATTTTCTCCCATTCTGTAGGTTGCCTGTTCACTCTGATGATCGTTTCTTTTGCTGTGCAGAAGCTCTTTAGTTTAATTAGATCCCATTTGTCAATTTTGGCTTTTGTTGCCATTGCTTTTGGTGATTTAGACATGAAGTCTTTGCCCATGCCTATGTCATGAATGGTATTGCCTAGGGTTTCTTCTATGGTTTTTATGGTCTAGGGCAAGATGGCCGAATAGGAACAGCTCCAGTCTGCAGCTCCCAGCGAGATCAATGCAGAAGGTGGGTGATTTCTGCATTTCCAACTGATGTAGCCAGCTCATCTCATTGGGACTGGTTAGACAGTGGGTGCAGCCCACCGACGGTGAGCAGAAGCAGGGTGGGGTGTTGCCTCACCCAGGAAGCACAGGGGGTCAGGGAGTTCCCTCCCCTAGCCAAGGGAAGCCATGTGGAACTATGCTATGAGGAGCAGTGCATTCTGGCCCAGATACTACGCTTTTCCTACAGTCTTCACAACCCACAGACGAGAAGATTCCTTCAGATGTCTACATCGCCAGGGCCCTGGGTTTCAAGCACAAAACTGGGCGGCCATTTGGGCAGACACTGAGCCAGCTGCAGGAGTCTAGTTTTCATATTGTAGTGGCACCTGGAATGACAGCGAGATAGAATTGTTCACTCCCCTGGAAAGGGGGCTGAAGCCAGGGAACCAAGTGGTCTAGTTCAGCAGATCTCACCCCCACAGAGACCAGCAAGCTAAGATCTACTGGACTGAAATTCTTGTTGCCAGCATAGCAGTCTGAAGTCGACCTAGGATGCTCGAGCTTGGTGGGGGGAGGGGTGTCCACCATTACTGAGGCTTGAGTAGGCGACTTTCCCCTCACAGTGTAAACAAAGCCTCCTGGAAGTTTGAAATGGGTGGAGCCCACTGCAGTTTGGCCAAGCCTGTAGTCAGACTGCCTCTCTAGATTCCTCCTCTCTGGGCCCCTGCCCAGAAAGAAAGGCAGCAGCCCTAGTCCGGGGCTTATAGATAAAAGTCCCATCTCCCTGGGACAGAGCACCTGGGGGAAGGGGCAGCTGTGGGTGCAGCTTCAGCGGACTTAAACGGTCCTGCTTGCCAGCTCTGAAGAGAGCAGCAGATCTTGCAGTACAGCGCTTGAGCTCTGCTAAGGGACAGACTGCCTCCTCAAGTGTATCCCTGACCTTTGTGCCTCCTGACTGGGAGACACCTCCCAGCAGGGGTCGATAGAAACTTCATACAGGAGAGCTCCACTAACATCTTTTGGGTGCCCCTCCAGGACAAAGCTTCCAGAGGAAAGAACAGGCAGCAATCTTTGCTATTCTGCAGTCTCCACTGGTGATACCCAGGTAAACAGGGTCTGGAGTGGACCTCCAGCAAACTCCACCAGACCTGCAGCAGAAGAGCCTGACTGTTAGAAGAAAAACTAACAAATGGAAAGGAATAGCATCAACATGAACAAAAAGGACATCCACACAAAAATCCCATCCAAAGGTCACCAACATAAAAGATAAAAGGTAGATAAAGCCACAAAGATGAGGACAAACCAGGGCAAAAGGCTGAAAATTCCCAAAACCAGAGTGCCTCTTCTCCTCCAAAGGATCACAATTCGTCACCAGCAAGGGAACAAAACTGGATGGAGAATGAGTTTGACAAATGGACAAAAGTAGGCTTCAGAAGGTGGGTAATAACAAACTCCTCCGAGCTATAGGAACATGTTCTAACACAATGCAAGGAAGCTAAGAACCTTGAAAAAAAGATGAATTGCTAACTGGAATAACCAGTTTAGAGAAGAACATAAATGGCCTGATGGAGCTGAAAAACACAGAATGAGAACTTTGAGAAGCATATACATGTATCAATAGCCGAATTGATCAACAGAAGAAAGGATATCAGAGATTGAAGTTCAACTTAATGAAATAAAGTGTGAAGACAAGATTAGAGAAAAAAGAATGAAAAGGAATGAACAAAGCCTGCAAGACATATGGGGCTATGTGAAAAGACCAAACCTACATTTAATTGGTGTACCTGGAAGTGATGAGGAGAATAAAACCAAGCTAGAAAACACTCTTGAGGATATTATCCAGGAGAACTTCCCCAACCTAGCAACAACAGGCCAACATTCAAATTCAGGAAATACAGAGAACACAACAAAGATACTCCTCGAGAAGAGCAACCCCAAGACACATAATCATCAGATTCACCAATGTTGAAAGGAAGGGAAAAATGTTAAGGGCAGCCAGAGAGAGAGGTTAGGTTACCCACAAAGGGAAGCCCATCAGACTAACAGCAGCTCTCTCTGCAGAAACCCTACAAGCCAGAGAGAGTGGGCACCAATATTCAACATTCTTAAAGAAAAGAATTTTCAACCCAGAATTTCATATCCAGCCAGACTAAGCTTCATAAGTGAAGGAGAAATAAAATTCTTCACAGACAAGCAAATGCTGAGAGATTTTGTCACCACCAGGCTTGCCTTACAAGAACTCCCAAAGGAAGCACTAAATATGGAAAGGAAAAACCTGTATCAGCCACTGCAAAAACATACCAAATTGTAAAGACCATCGACACTATGAAGAAACTGCATCAACTAACAGGCAAAATAACTAGCTAGCATCATAATGACAGGACCAGATTCACATATAACAATATTAACCTTAAATGTAAATGGGCTAAATACTCCAATTAAAAGACACAGACTGGGAAATTGGATAAAGAATCAACACTCAACGGTGTGCTGTATTCAGGAGACCCATCTCACATGCAAAGACACACATAGGCTCAAAATAAAATAATGGAGGAATATTTACCAAGCAAATGGAAAGAAAAAAAAAAAGCAGGGGTTGCAATCGTAGTCCCTGACAAAACAGACTTTAAAACCAACCAAAGTCAAAAAAGACAAAGAAGGGCATTACATAATGGTAAAGGGATCAATTCAACAAGAAGAGCTAACTATCCTAAATATACATGCACCCAATACAGGAGCACCCAGATTCATAAAGCAAGTTCTTAGAGACCTACAAAGAGACTTAGACTCTCACACAATCATAATGGGAGACTTTAATACCCCACTGTCAATATTAGATAGATCGATGAGACAGAAAATTAAGAAGGATATTCAGGACTTGAACTCAGATCTGGGCCAACCGAACCTAAAATACATCTACAGAACTCTCTACCCCAAATCAACAGAATATACATTTTCCTCAGCACCACATCGCACTTATTCTAAAATAGACCACATAATTGGAAGTAAAACACTCCTCAGAAAATGCAAAAGAAAAGAAATAACAAACAGTCCCTCAGACCACCGTGCAATCAAATTAGAACTCAGGATTGAGAAACTCACTCAAAACTGCACAACGACATGGAAACTGTATAACCTGCTCCTGAATGACTACTGGGTATATAATGAAATGAAGGCAGAGATAAAGAAGTTTTCTGAAACCAATGAGAACAAAGACATAATGTACCAGGATCTCTGGGACACAGCTAAAGTGGTGTTTAGAGGGAAATGTGTAGCACTAAATGCTCACAGCGGAAAGCAGGAAAGATCTAAAATCGACACCCTAACATCACAATTAAAAGAACTAGAGAAACAAGAACAAACAAAATCAAAAGCTAGCAGAGACAAGAAATAACTAAGATCAGAGCAGAACTGAAGGAGATAGAGACACAAAAAACTCTTCAAAAAATCAATGAATCCAGGAGCTGGTTTTTTGAAAAGATCAACAAAATAGATAGACCCCTAGCCAGACTAATAAAGAAGAAAAGAGAGAAGAATCAAATAGACACCATAAAAAGTGATAAAGGGGATATCACCACTGATCCCACAGAAATACAAACTACCATCAGAGAATGCTATAAACACCTCTATGCAAATAAACTAGAAAATCTAGAAGAAATTGATAAATTCCTGGACATATACACCCTCCCAAGGCTAAACCAGGAAGAAGTTGAATCCTTGAGTAGACCAGTAACAAGTTCTGAAATTGAGGCAGTAATCACCAGCCTACCAACCAAAAAAGCCCAGGACCAGATGGATTCACAACTGAATTCTACCAGAGGTACAAAGAGTAGCTGGTACCATTCCTTCTGAAACTATTCCAAACAATAGAAAAAGAGGGACTCCTCCTTAACTCATTGTATGAGGCCAGCATCATCCTGATACCAAAACCTGGCAGAGACACAGCAAAAAAAGAAAATTTCAGGCCAATATCCCTGATGAACATCGATGTGAAAATCTTCAATAAAATACTGGCAATCCAAATTCAGCAGCACATCAAAAAGCTCATCTACCATGATCAAGTCAGCTTCATCCATGGGCTGTAAGGCTAGTTCAATATATGGAAATCAATAAACATAATCCATCACATAAACAGAACCAATGACAAAAACCACATGATTATCTCAATAGATGCAGAAAAGGCCTTTGAGTAAAACATTTTTGAGTTGAAGTTTCTGTACATTGGAAACCTACAAGGTAGAGTTCAACAACTGACAGCAGTAGTTCCTCTTTTGGACTAAGCAATTATATTTATTTCATATTTGTTAATAACTTTCAATATTGTTACTCAATAATTGTGTTACTCAATAAATAATGAACAAATATACCAAAATTTCAAAATACAGAAAAGAATCTTAGTAGCTTATATTAAAAGTGAAGTAAATGGAAGACAAAAGTCTAAAATGAGGTCAAACTAAATCCCTGGTTGCATTGCAGCTAATATACTGTAGTATTTGGAATCATGATTGAGTTCATATGCAGTGAAATTAGTATTTGTTTGAATACTTAGTTAAAACCAACAAAAAAAGAACAGTTTCATTTGAAGGTTAAACATTGGTCCTCTGACTCAATTTGTCATTTTGTAAAGATTGTAAAAATTATTTGTAAATATTGTAAATATATTCTGATATTTCTGCAGATCTTGAAGATCTCTCTTCCTTTACTTTCTTCTCTTCCTCCTCTGATATGGGTGTCTCTATTTCTATAATTAGATCTTCTCATTCCCCTTCTTTCTTCCATTTCTTGACTATGGTTGTTATTCAGATATAATTACTTTTCTTTTTAAAATTTCTGTAAACTTTTCTCCTTACACTTTCCTTTGAAAAATGTGCAGATCCTCTTACTCTTTTAATGGCTTACTATAAATTGAAATCTTCACACCTACTTTTCTTTGAGTCCAAATTCTTACAGAGCATCATATTTGAATGTGGCCCTTTAATTCAAATAATTCAGGATTTGTAAAGATTAATTAAAAATTTACTGTACAAAATCTGTCCCACCCCAAATCCTTATTCCTATCACAGACAGCATTATTCAGCTACTCGCCAAACGCTGATTTCAATTTCCCTTTTCCTCCATCTTCTCTAGCTAAATAATTCTGAAATTATTATTTCCTTTTTATTAAAAAATAGAATGTAGATCTTTCTCTTCTTTTTCATGCCCACTGCTAGGCTCTTAGTCAAAGGATTTCTTACCTAACACATGAGAAATCGTGAAACATAAATGTCTGTCATCTCTAATCTCTCTGTTCGAAGAGCTGTTCATTTTATGGTCCCCTGCTGATATGATTTGGCTCTGTGTCCCCACCCAAATCTCATCTCAAAGTGTAATCCCTATGTGTCAAGGGAGGGATCTGGTGGAAGGTGATTGGATCATGGGTTTCCCCCATGCTGTTCTTGTGATTGTGAGGGAGTTCTTAGGAGATATGATGGCTTAAAAGTAGCAATTTCCCCTGGGCTCTCTCTCTCCTGCCACCTTGTGAAGCGCTTACTCCCCCTTCACCTTTCACCATGATTGTAAGGCCTCCCCAGCCATGCAGAACTGTGAGTCAGTTAAACCTCTTTTCTTTGTAAATTACCCAGTCTGAGGCAGTTCTTTATAGCAGAGTGAGAATGGACTAATATACCTGCTATATGATTTATTTTCCTAAAGAATGTTAATTAAATAACATTTCTACCTTATTTAAGCATTTTACTAGGACTTCACTGTGACAGAATTAATCCAAGTACCTAAGCTTAGAATTTAAGAAGTTTCAAATCATACTTTTTTATCTTTATGTTGATGCACAATTTATAAAGATCTTCTATGTATTTTAATCATTTATTTTTATACCAACTTTGGTTTGTGTGTGAAAAAAATTAGAAAAGAATGTCTCAGAGATTCTACATAAGTCATGAAGTCCTGATTGGGAGCAGGTCTTCTGAAAAAAAAAAAAATCTCTGTTTAGCATCTTCTTTATCTATTGCTCCTTATATCTTCCAACAAAGAATCAAGTGTAACATTTGAGGAATATAAAATGAGTTTAATCATTGTTATTAGTCTTGTGAAGACCTGGTTTCTTTGACTTTGCAAGAGATCTGTGAGTATGATTCTTGTCAAAAATACTTAAGAATTTATTGAAGTCATCAAATTTAATGTCTGGATGCCAACTAGTCAAAAGCAAAATTCACTTGCTCATCAGAAAGATGAAAACTGGACTAGGATAGAAAATCTCTGAGCAGCTAAGTAAATGCAACAGACCCTGGATTTCTTCTACTCTGCATGCTGGCTTTAGGCTTAAGCACTCCACCTGGAACAAGGCTGCCAGCAGGCCACTCAGATGAAAGAAGAGACAAGCCTGAGATAGTTCAGGGTAAAGGATTAGGAGAGTGAAATTATTTTTATACTCTGTGTTCAGTGTGTAATTTATGTTCTCTCTTAAGCATTTGAGAAGAATTATTGTATCTCATGTGGAAACTCTCAGATTTATTTTCTTTTGCCTTAGCCTTTCTGAAAAAGTACAATCCCATCATTTTAAAGAATTGTTGGCATAAGTTTTATTTTAAATATGTTTTTCTTATAAAAGGATGATTCTAATTTATTCTTAAAAATGTACTTAATTGCCTCCCCCACCGGATTAGTTTTGATTCCCCAGAAGAACTCTGACAAGGACATTGGTGCAGGTGAATTATTTGAGAGGTGAACCCCGAAAGCACAAGTAAATAAGTGGGAAACTGAAATGGAAAAGGGATAAAATCAAAACTGTATTAAGAAAAGATTCCTGTTGGAGGTAACTGGAGGTCAATCCCACTGGGGAAACTCTCAGATACTGTGTAGAACAGGACTCAGAATTGTCCCACTGAGGAATAAGGAAACTGGCACACTTATTTATTACTCCTGTTCATCATCGGTTGAGGGATATTCATAGAGGTATTTAAACCCTGGCATTTCTTAGCTGCCCCTGGTAGGGGCTAGTCAAGAGCTACCTGCCCTGCTCAGGGTAAAAAAAGAGACAAATACTGTGGGTGAAAATCATACAGTGTGTCCGGAAGCTGGCTACGGTGGCTATAGTTGAACTCAAAAGAGGTTCTGGGAGAAATGTCTTAGTCAATCAGCAATATCTGGTAATTTATTTATGCTTATTTTAAAGAAATATCTCCTTGGCACCTATTATGTGATAAGCAGTGGCAAATATGTAAATTGACAAAGTAAATTGACCTGGCCTTCATTGTATCTGTCTTTCTCTCCTTCAGTCCCGTATCAAATGATCTTCATCCATATAAATCTTATTTCAAAATACTTTCCCTTCCTCTCTGTTTTCGTTTCCTGCCAATGTTCTAGTTTAAGCTCTCACCATAATTATTCATATGGGTTACTGAAGGAATCTCTTAACTCATCGCCCTGCTTTCAGTTTCACCCTGCTTAAACCCATTTAAATGTTCTCTATGAGCTTCGGATTAATATTTAAAGTCTGTCTCCATGCCTGGTTTGCTGATCTTCCCAGAATCAGTGGTCACTTTTCTTCCCTTCATCTCACATGCAATATATGGTTCATCCATGCCAGGATACTTTCTATTTCTCGACTTCACCAGGTAATATAGTCTATAACTGTGCACATTCTGACCTCCTTTCAAAAATGAGTCTCTACCCTTGAGTAGAAACTTCTGATACACTTTATTTTCTAGTTCTACTGTCAAATAAGGTGACCTCTTCGAATACCTTTCTTTCCCTTTCTTTATGTCTATGTAGTCTTTGCTTGTTTTCCAATAATTTATATATATTAACATAATACTTTATTGCTTTTTAGTGTAGATATTCTATTGTCTGTCTGTCTCTCCAACTAGCCTGTGAATTCCTTGCCAACAAAGATTTGTGTACTTCCTATCTGTATCCATGACCCAAAGCCTGAAATTGTTTGTTTTCAATAATGTTAAGTGAACAAATATGCATTAATGAAAGACAACACCTGTAACTCCAAGAATTTCAGAGAGTAAGGCATGGTGTGTGTGTTCCCTTAAGAAACTTGCAGTATGATGGCTTCTTAAGTTCTGGAAATTTAATTATATGCCAGAACAGTATATGCAATAACTGCAAGTGCCTCCCCTTAAGAGAGTGCATATAAACTCCCAAGTGAGTTTACATGACCTTAGAAAGCATGATCTAGTCTGAAATATTCATGATAAAGCAAATTTCCTTGGTATTAGCTATAGGCTCTATTCTGGGTAATTATGGTCCTAATTTCATCCCATTATTCCTGCTGAGTCCCTCTACAACCTTCCATATCTCCAGGCCCCACATCCCCTGAATCTGATGAAAATCTAACATTTAACTCTGAGGAGTGACACCGGTTTAGTATTCTATGGTCTTCTCTCTCCTCGCCTCATTTTGTAGATGCTTATAATACAGGCTTAAAAAGGCAATGAGACAGCTGGAAAAAGGTTTCTTTCTCTCTGCCTTTATTTAGCGATTGCTTCGTAAAGCAGGAAAATAGCATCATTTTCATGATTCATCATCTTTTTTCTCTATATTAGCATCAAAAGGAAATAAGATGTCAGTGGATTTATAGCAATGGAAATTTGTGATTGGCAGTACTGTGTGTTCTTTTATTGGATTTGCAAATTCAAAAAGTTTTAAATGGGAAGACTATTCAAGTATGACAAATCTGCTAAGACTAAAACAGGGATTAGTGAGAGGGTCACTGTGCTAATAAAGACTCTTCTTGACCAGGCTTTAGACAGGTTTCTCCAAGTTTTCTTTGTAACTAGGCCTTGTCCTTGGACCCTGTTTTTGGCCTGCCTAGTTTAGTTGTAGCAAGAATCCTGCTAAGTCAGTTTAATGTGAATCCTCCCACCCTTGATGTGTGATCACTGTGGCCTGCCTTTAACAAGAAACCTGCTAAGTCAGTTTAGCAAGAACACTCTTCCCCTTGATATCTTCTCTTAGTCATTTTATATTCAATGAAACCCATGCCAACTCTGCTTTTTAGCTCTAAATTCCTATCTGTCTTTCCTGTATTCAGAGTTGAGCTCAATCTCTCTTCCTTATTGCTGTAGTATTTATACCTATCACAATAATCCTGAGTAAAGCCTTTATTACCATTTTAACAAGTGTTGAAATAATTTTTAACAGTATTAAATAAATGGCCAGTGTGTTTAAATATTTTAAACTATCTTAGCGTTTTCTGAAATAAATCAAAATTATTAAGCTTGCACTTTTTTTCTTCTAAAGTGTGTATGTAAATAGTTGTGTAGAAGCATGTGTGGTGAAATCTTCCCAGTTTATCCTAATAATATTGCTAATAATAAACCATCTAATGCCATCTTTCCCATCTGTGCCTTTCTTCACACTGTTTCTTCTTTCTTGAACATTCTTCTTCTCCCTTGTCACATGGCTGACTTTGTCTCTGAGATTCTGTCTCAGTTCAACTATCTCAGTTAAGAGTATTCTAACCAGCTTGTCTAAATAATGCCCATCCTTATTTCCTATCACTATATTTGTATAGAATTTAAAATAATTAATTGGTTTACATTTACATCCAAATTTAATAGCTGATTGCCTTTTTCCCATTTCAATAAGTTATATTCATTAATCTATAACCAAATAGTAATGATACTAATCCTATAATTAATTTTTGTTGAATTAATGACCTTTTGACAAGTAACTATGGAATTATTATTGTTATATTTGGGTATAAGTAAGTTAACAAAATTAATAAAATATTAACATATTTAACACTATATTGTGAAAATTACACATTAGCTCTAGTTTAAAACAAACAAAAAACCTAAAAGGCATACATATATGATGTTAGGTCCATCAAGCAGATTAAAATACAAAGTTCCAAAAAGTTTGAGAAGGTTACAGAAAAGTATATGACTAGTATGCTCTTTTAGTCATATGCTAAAATGACTAGAGCTGAGATTTAAGGGCAGATCATTTTGATTCAGACTCTTTATACATGGCCTGTTTGTTCATCTTGCAAGAATCAGTGACCACTCTTCTCCCCCTTCGTCTCACATAGGATGTATTATTCAACCCTTCTACAAAAGCATCTCTCCAGGAGAAATAAACAGGCATTACTTTTTGATGAACTAGAACTATGTGAGTACCCATCTGTTTCTCTGCCATGTGTCCTACTCATATTTGCAGGCTGCAATTGACATGAGTGCAAAACAAAAATCTCGTGGAAGAGGCATGACACGCAGACCATAAACAACGTTTTTTTGTTTTTTGTTTTCTTTTTTCCAGTTTGGTTCCTCTAAGGCTGCCCAGGGAGATTATGTAACTAACTGCCCTGATGGCTGGTTCTCACTGATAACAGGAACAGCTTTGTAAAGGCCAAATGAGGTTAGAAATACACAAATATGTACAGTTCAGGAATTAAAAGGAGACCATCATTTTCATTTTTGTCCTTTTATTCTAAATATTCTTATGCCAAAAATAAACATAGACTAGTCAAGAATAGCATAAAAGACTGCTAGACATTTCAGAAGAAAATAAAGCATACAGAATTTTGAGATTTAAAGGAACCAAACATTCATAAGATGACTCTTATCATCTGTCCACTCTAAAGGGTTGAGGGTAGAACTCAGAATCACTTATAGAGAATTGTCCACATCACTATGCATGAGCTATTTTGATGTACTTGGTTTATTCAGTTTCTTCTTTATTAAAATAGCAAAGGGATTTTAGATGCCTCCTTTTATTTTTGATTATATAGTTAAATCAGTCCATGACATGAGTTTTCATCCACAACCTCTATTGTGCAAAGGTTAAAAAGAAAAATGACATGGGAAAAATCCATTTTAATTTCTTTCACAACCATCATACTTATGTAGCAAGTTAAATCACAGCCACTTGAGATCCGAATTAGTCTATCATCATGAGGTGTCAATCTCAATGGAAATGCATAATGTATACCTTATACTCTAAGGCCTTAGGTGTTTCTAAATAAATTTTTAAAAATTGCTTTTACTGGTAGATATTTTTGCAAAAGTCATTCACCAATAAAAACGTATGAAGTAACCCAATGTACTAGTGTCAATAAAATCCTACCTTTCAACTTATAATGATATTTTTAAAAATTTGTATGAGGTACGTGTAATTTTCCTACATGAATAGATTGTGTAGGGCTAAAGTAGGGTTTTTAGGATATACATCACCTGAATAATGTACATTGTAACATATTGTCATGCGCGTCCGTGTGAAGAGACCACCAAACAGGCTTTGTGTGAGCAATAAAGCTTTTTAATCACCTGGGTGCAGGCGGGCTGAGTCCGAAAAGAGTCAGCGAAGGGAGATAAGGGTGGGGTCATTTATAGGATTTGGGTAGATAAAGGAAAATTACAGTCAAAGGGGATTTGTTCTCTGGCGGGCAGGAGTAGGGGTCGCAAGGTGCTCAGTGGGGGAGCTTTTTGAGCCAGGATGAGCCAGGAAAAGGACTTTCACAAGGTAATGTCATCACTTAAGGCAAGGACCGGCCATTTTCACTTCTTTTGTGGTGGAATGTCATCAGTTAAGGCAAGGACCAGCCATTTTCACTTCTTTTGTGATGGAATGTCATCAGTTAAGGCGGGGCAGGGCATTTTCACTTCTTTTGTGATTCTTCAGTTATTTCAGGCCATCTGGTCGTATATGTTCAAGTCACAGGGGGTGCGATGGCTTGGCTTGGGCTCAGAGGCCTGACACATATAATACTCTTTTTAATTTTTATTCTATTTTATTCATTTATTTTTTGAGATGGAGTCTCACTCCATTGTCCAGGCTAGAGTGCAGTGGCACAATCTCAGCTCACCACAACCCTCTGCTGCCCAGGTTCAGCGATTCTCCTGCCTCAGCCTCCCAAATAGCTGGGATTACAGGCACCTGCCACCACACCTGGCTAATTTTTATATTTGTAGTAGAGATGGGGTTTCGCCATGTTGGCCAGGCTGGTCTCGAACTTCTCACCTCAGGTAATCTGCCCACCTCGGCCTCCCAAAGTGCTGGGATTACAGGCGTGAGTCACCACTCCCAGACTGTTACTCTTTTTTTTTTTTATCACCTTTAACAATTTTTTTATTGTATAGTTTTATATCTCTTATGTACTTAACATTTTATTTTTTCAAAAAATTTTATGTATTAAATCAAACTAATGATACGGCATTTTGAGTTTCATTTTACTTCTTGCTAGTGTCTTTTTCCCCTTTTAAGTGGAAAGTACTATTTGTGAGTAATATTGGAATGCACATTTCATAAAGTATTTTTATAATTTAACCAAGTAAGCTTGACTCTGACTTCGATCTATCATATCAGTAAAAGTATAGATATATAAGAATGTAAAATATTCTGGGGCTCAGAAGACAGGCTTCAGATATGGGGCAATATGCAAAACAAAACAGAGAAAGCTGGATGATCAGATAAGTGACTAGTTCCTACGGAAAACTGCTTGGGCATATTATCTAACCTAGTGGTTCTCAAATTCCAGCCTCCAGACCAGCATTATCACTATGATTTAAAGCTCATTAGAAATGCAAATTATTGAGCCATATCCCAGACCTACTAAATTAAAACTCTGCTGGTGGAACTCAGCAACCCACATTTTCACAAACCCTCTGGGTCATGCAAATGCAAACTGAAATTTGAGAACCACTGCCCTAGCCCAGTCATTAGTTTGTTTATTCATTCATCCATCACATATTTCTCAGCTTTTACTATCCGCTAGGTGCTAGCTGAGTAGCAGGAGCAGAAATAAGGATTAATGATCAACAGCAAACATTTCTTGTGAGCTTATTCTTTGACAAGACATTTTCATAACTAAAATCATTTAGCCTTTATAACAACTTCATAACTGAGATATTATTTGCATTGGAATGTTCAAAATTCCTACTTAAGAGGGCAATAGGAGCACATGGCAGCAACCTGCTTTGTTGAAAAAGTACCCGGCTCGGCCTGAGACAATCTAAGGTGGTTACCCAAAGATAATATCTGAATTGCCTCCACATTTGAATTGAATTTCTGAAAAATAAGCAAGTTAAAGGAAAGTAAAGAAAAAGTAAAGGAGTAATTGTATATCAGGTAATTTTCAAGGCAACTCATATTCTGTAATTATTTTAATCACAACAACTCCCTGGGGAAAGTATTAGCAATTCTCTTAAAAAAAAATAACTTAAAACTACATGGATAACTAATTACCTAAACTTACTAAATTTTAAAGTGGCAGAGAAGAGACTTGAGCCCTGGCCTAAACCCACAGCACCTACAAATCCTCTGAGGTGTGAAAGAATATAAGATGGTCAGGAAAATTAAGATGTTAAGAGAGATTGGAGTGTTGGGTCTGCGAAAGGTGACCTTAAGGCTGACTTTAGATGGGAGTGACTGTTTGGAAATAGATTCTGAAGAGTTCTGATTACTCACATGATGAGTTCATATTTTTGTCCTTCCAAGTTAAGATCTCAGTAGAAGTATATACACAATAAAAAATGATATGACACCCGTGAATTAGTGTAAACTTCTTAGTTCTTGTGTTGGCCAGTTTTTCTTGTAAAGGTTCAGATGCTGCATATTTTCTGCTTATCAGGCCAATTCAGTCTTCATCACAACTACTCAACTCTGTGTTTGTAGCACAAAATTACCCACAGAAAATATGTACATGAGTGGACATGACTGTGTTCCAATAAAACTTTATTTACAGACACTGAAATTTGAATTCCATATAATTTCCACATGTCGAACTAGTATTACTTAATTTGTTTCAACCATTTAAAATGTAAAAACCTTTTTTTTTTTAGCTTCCAGAGCATACAAAAGCAAAAGACACAAACGCGTGCTGGACTCAGGCCCACATTGTTTGCTGACCAGTATAGTAGCTCATTATTTCCAGAACTCTCAGTAACTCAGAGGAAGTTATGAGTCAAGGGGATTAAAACCGGAAGAGAAGAAGAAAAGAGAGATAAAGGGGAAAAATACCAGCCTAAATAATTGAGAGGATGGTTAAAATGTTTTGGTGCATTTATTTGCTCTGAAAAAAAATAAACATAACAATCTGCCTCCTACAAACCAGGATATACCCTTATGATATCTTAGAGAGATTTAGAAAAATGCCTGTCTTTCCAGGTGGAAGCATGGACTCTAAAACCTAAATCAAAGTGCATTTCAGCTTCACTTGCTCCAATGACAAACCCTTTTGGTCGTTCTTGCACAATTGTTTATGGCGGCCCTGGATTCTTTATTATTCCATTATCTATTTTTTAACCTCTCATTTATGTTTGTAAATAAACTCTCTCACAAAACAAGTCTCCCATTAGCAGAATACAGAATAGTAAGTAAATGACATCTTTATTTTCTGTCAAGCAACAATCATTAGTCATTATCTATGAAGGCTTGGGTACACTAAATATTAAAGCTATGTCTTCCATCTTTCGTTTAAGTTTGGTAACTATTGCATAGTCCTCTCAAGAGAAAAAGTATGCTGAAGTCCTTTTCGCTAAGCAGCTACAGAGAGTAATTTGAGGTCAGATTACAGTTAAAAGAATAAATGCTGGAGAAGGAGTTATAACTAAGAATATTGACATGTTCCAAAAAAATCAAATACACCAAAAAAATAAGTGAAGTGAAGAAAAGAGTGAATCTGAGGGGGAAAAACGGAGCTTCATATTTATGGTCTGAAAAAAGTAGAACTATAATGTAGATGATTAGCAGAGAGACATTGTTATCTTAAATTATTGCCCATAGTTGATGCTGGTTATCAAGATACCTTCTGAGATTTTCTTTGGAATTTTGTTACACATAACATGTTCAATGAATGTATACACTCTTTATCCTCCATTTTGAAACACTCAAGCCACATAAAATTAAATTCTTTTATCTTTTATATAACATCACAATGTTTATTATGTTTATTTCTTCAACAAAGCCAAACAATTTTTTTTTTTTTGAGAGATGGGGTCTCACTCTGTTCCCCAGGCTGGAATGCAGTGGCACAGTCATGGTTCACTGCAGCCTTAACCTCCCCAGGCTCAGGTAATCCTCCCACTTCAGCCTCCCAAGTAGCTGGGACTGCAGATGTGCACCACCACACTTGGCTAATTTTTTTGTAAAGACAGAGTTTTGCCTTGTTGCCCAGACTGGTCTCAAACTCCTGGGCTCAAGCAATCTGCCCACCTCGGCCTCCCAAAATGCTGGTAATTCAGGCATGAGCCACCACACTTGGCCCCAAAATGTTTTGATTTTCCTTGCTTCTTCCATTCTGGAGGCTCCATGACTGTATAACAAAAGTAGTCATCTCGCATTAGTTCAGAGAAGTATCACGGAATTGCAGGTTCCAGTAGACATGCTCTCAAATTTTAGTTCTACCCTCATGATTATGTAACTTTGGGCAAGTTACTTGTTTTTGTCAAGCAATAAATTCTTTATTCGTAAAACAGGAATCATAATTTTGATTTTACAGCTGTTTGAGGGAAGATTGAAAGTGGATATAATCAAGATAAAGATTAAATTATAGGTATTGTAATGAAGCTCACAAAGAAAAAGTAATTGTTGCACAAATATGCTAAGAACTTTCAAATCATTATGAAAAGGGTAAGCATTTATCAGTATAAGTGAATCTTATTCATTGCTTGAATTGTTGATACTGTTTTTCCAGCTCTGATATGTGACATGCTTGACATTTATGTGCTTTGGAAACTCAACCACACTTCCATTTGCTTATGAAATTGAATGGCCTTTCCAAACAACAAAATACCTTGTATAATATAATTATATTATAAGATGTGCCAATAGAAGCACTAACAAAACTTCTATTTAGAAATTTACAATTACTTTTTCTTAAACCACTTTTATAACCTAACCTTAGGTATAGGCAAACCAGATATATTATAAAATAATTTGACATAATACCCTGTAACATATTCAGCCCAATGCATTTTCTCCCCAGTAACTGAAATTTTACCAAGGAGACTGAGTTTTTGGAATTAAGCTTTCTCTCTAACTCAGATTACTGGATTTTTCATAAATATAACATACTAAGGCACGAATAACTGAATAAGAGTGATTTTATCAAATTGTTCAGAGATAGGATATGGTTAGCATGAGGATGAAGGGTCATAAAAATTTGGAGAGTGAGGCAGAACTAAAGGTGGGTTTGAACCATAGTTCTACTGTGAATAAACATACTTCTCATGGAATTTTAGACTAATTAATCTCTCTTTGCTTCATTTGTAATATGAGAATGGGTATTTCCTACCACATTTGTTGTGAAAATTAAATGAAGTAATGACTCATTTAAAGAACTTGACTATTTAAAGAACTTAAGAGAGTACCTTCCCATAAAAATTACTCAATAAATGCCATCTGTGATTATGATTATTATATTCACATGAATGTCCTACGGGAAATTTAATGCCATCTTAGAGAAAAAAATGTATCACCTTTCCCTCTTAACCTTGCTCCTTCTCCTTTATCATTATTTCTGGTCTCACTATTTTCTTTATCACTCAAACCTAAAACCTGAGAGTCGTTTGGGTTTCTTTCTGCACCCATATCCTCCATATCCAATCAGGCATGATATTTGTGAATTCTATGATTCTCACACATACACACACACACACACACACACGTAATATTCCATCTTCGTTCTTTTTAATATGCTCTTTTTTCTTTTTGGAATATCCACATGAGCTTTTTTTACCTGAATACTTCTCAACAAAAGTATCATCTTTACTCCACAACCTTTCTGAATTTCCTCAGGTAAATGTTTGTCAATCAATCATTATATCCTTTTGTAAATAGGGCCCCTTCTCTTCACCCCCATTTCCTGTGAGTAGGATTGTGAGTCAGAAAGTCATAATTTCTTATCTTGATTTTCACAATTACTTTATATCTGGTGTGGTTGCCTTGAGCCTTGGACCTTTTCTCTGGTAACTGCAGCCAGGAAGGTTCCCGATGATTGTCATCTCTTTTAGGCATTTTTTGGTGAAGGCTACTCCTATACAGAATCAGACTTGTTGTTTACCAATAGAATATGGTGGAAGTTATAGTGTGTGACTTCCTAGGCTGAGTTATAAAAGGCATTATAGCTTCTGCGTTGGTCCCTTGGCCTATAGCCATGATGTTGTGAGGATGCACACAGTCTTATGGAGACTTAAGGACTACTTAAGGAGCAACTGAGGTCTCTGGCCAACAGTCAGAAAGAATTTGCCAATCATGTGAGAGTGTCACCTGAATGTGTCTTTTCTAGTCTAAGTAAAGCCTTCAGATGAGTTCAGCACCAATCAACATTCTGAATGCAACCACATGAGGACTCTGAGTCAGGTCCACTGAGTCAAGCTGCTCTGGAATTCCTGATCTACAGAAACTGTCAGTGATAATAAACCATTATTGGTTTTTCAAGCTATTGTGTTTGGAGGTGATTTGTTATGCAGTGTCTCTCTTGGAACCACTAAACCAACAGACTAAATCAGAAAACACAAATTTAGTCATGTTGCCTCTGTGAAAACCTTCAATAAGCCCTATTTGCCTACCAAATTAAAGCCAAAACTTTTAGTAATATGAGGACTTTAAGGATCTCCTCCTGTATATTTGTTCTTTCTTATCTCTATACAATTTATATTCCACACACACAGGCATACACACACACACACACACACACACACACACACAAACATGCACACATAATATTCCAACATCATCCTTTTGAACATGTTATTTTTTCTCTTTGTAATATACACATGAGCTTATTCTACCTGAATATTTCTTGTCCAAAGTATTCCACAACCTTTCTGGATTTCCCCAGGCATATGTCCTTTAAGCTATTGTTGTACCCTCAGTATATTCCCTAAAACAGTAATTACCATATTTAAAGTAATTTGTTTGTGTTTGTTAACACCATAAACATCTGATCATTAAAAAGTAAAATACTTTAAGGTCATGCCTAACACTTAATAAGCATCAATAAATAATTGCTGAATAGTTGAAATTTTAAATAAATTGTTTCTCATAAAAAGTTTTACTGAAGTAATATCCCCCTAAATTCCTCTTGGGACATGTTACCTACACACTTGAACTAACCCTTCAATTTCAATAATACATACCTCCACGTGAGAATAATTTTCTATGTGTTTAAGAATATGCTGAACAAAGACCTTGATGTTGGCCTCACTAACCTTTGGGTTCTAACAAATTTTCATTAAACAAGATTACATATAAATTTATGATCATATTACAATTTCATTTGTTTCTTTTATAATATTGCCATGGTTTGGAAGTTCTCATTAGTTTATTATATTTGATTGTCCCTTTGGAACTTAAATGTTTTGATTTTGGCAGAGATTTTTATGAAGTTTCACAGCTAATTCTTGGCAGTCAATTTGTAAGCTTGAAAAGGGAATGTTACCCAGAATTTGAATCTCTTTCATTTTATTGCATTTTAATGATTTAAAATACTTAATCTTCTCTAATGTACATGATGTGAAAAAATTGTCACGACAATTATGAACAGCAGAACTTATTAAGAGAACTTAACTTGTGAAAGGAAAATATTTAAAAATTGACTATTACATTAATGTGAAAAAAGAAGTTGATTAGAACAAAAGTTGTTTCCAGATTAAATTAAGATTATTTTAGTCAGCTGCCAAGTATGTATCTTAGAGTAACTGAAAAATTTCATCTGTTTCAGTCAAGATATGAAAACATTCACAAATCTCTCATTTAAAGACACCAAACATATTAGAAGTTTAACTTATTCATTAACACACTGTTTTTCATAAATATATCAACTAAAGTATATGAATGAAAGTGGTTTTTCATGTAGACAAAGAATATTTACTGGTTTTCAGCAGATGGAAGCAATACAAGTTCATGTAACTAGAAAAAAGAGAGGTTTGGGGGTGGAATGGTTTTGTACATATCATAGTACAAACAGAATTTTCTTCAAAATACTGAAACATTAGTGGACATGCCTTATGAGCTCTCAGAACACTAATTAAATTTTAGTCAATAAAGAATTGAAGTAGAAAAATATTACCTTCTGTAAATGTCATTTATTTCAGATTTCTTGTTATGTGTGTTTACATGCTAATTTTTATCTGCAAAACACAGCCAGAGATCAATTCATTATTCAATTTTTCAAAATATGTGAGTGAAAATCCAGGATTAATGAAAGCTGTTACTATTAAGTTTGTATATCTAAAAGCAAGGTTATGTTCCTAAATCACATGAAAAGAAAGGTGTGGAAAATATTTTTTAAAATCATTAAACAATTCTAAATTGGCTATTTTCAGGGTTAAGGAAAAATTACATAGCAGAACTTACAGCACCCAAAAATACAATTATTTTCACATTACTTTCACATATTAATATATTTAACAGTTTAGTTTCTTCATCAAATCAAGCAGAACAATAAACATTGAGCAAATAAAATACACCTGTTACTATAACACTTTCTAATCTGTATTCAGAGCACTTACAAAATAGAAAGTTGAAATAGCATCAGTGTAACAACTGCTTCATTTAATTATTTTTCTGGACTTGGGGCTATTCAGGATGCTTATAACTTGTCAAAAGTCAACCTCTGGCTGTAAACTTCAGAGTAACCTACTGGATACAAATTTATTATATAGTTATCCATAGTTCCACTTTGGTTACTCATATAGAAAAACTCAAGGAAACTTACCTGTAATATTTTTGCTGCTGTAAGAGAATACCGGAGACTCAGTAATTTATATTGAACAGTGATATGGTTTGTCTCTGTGTCCGCACCCAAATCTCACCTTGAATTGTAATAATTCCCATGTGTCAAGGGTGGGACCAGGGGGAGATCATTGAATCATGGGGGCGGTTTTCCCATACCATTCTCGTGATAGTGAGTGAGTTATCGCGAGATCTGATGATTTTATGAGGGGTTTTCCCCTTCACTCAACTCTCATTCTATCTCCTGCTGCCCTGTGAATAGGCACCTTCTGCCATGATCGTACATTTCCTGAGGCCTCCCCAGTCATGTGGAACTGTGAGTCAATTAAACCTCTTTTGTTTATCAATTACCCAGTCTCAAGTATTTCTTCATAGCAACATGAGAATGGACTAATATAAACAGAAATTAATTGGCTCACAGTTATGGAGACTGGGAAGTCCAAGAGGGAAGAGCCAGCATCCGTAAGGGTCTTCTTCCTGTGTCATTCCATGGAAGAAGGCAGAAGGGCAAGAGAGGGGAAGAGAGGGAGCCACTCTCAGAAGCCATTTTTAAAAATAGTGGAGCCCTTGTGGCCTAATTGCCTCTTAAAGCCCTCACATCTTAATACTCTTACAATGCCAATTAAATTTCAACTTGAGTTTTGGAGGGGACAAACATTCAACCCATATTATTCTGCCCCTGACCCCCAAAACTTATGTTTTTCTCACATACAAAATGCATTCATTTCATCTCAGTAGCCCCAGAAGTCTTAACTCATTTCAGTATCAACTCAAAAGTCCATAGGCCAGAGTATCACCTAAATCAGATATAGTTGCAACTCAAGGCATGATTCATCCTGAGAAAAATTCCCCTCCAGCTGTGAGTCTATGAAATTAAACAAGTTACATGCTTATAAAATACAATGGTGAGACAGGTATAAGATAGACATTTCCATTCCAAAGGGAGAAATAGGAAAGAAGAAAGGAGTTACAAGTCCCAAGCAAGTCTGAAACCCCAAAAGGCAAGCAATACTAAATCCTAAGCCTTGAGAATAATCTTCTTTGACTCCAGGTCCCACCTTCTATACACACTGAGGTGGGGTTGGGCACCCAAGGCCTCAGGCAGCCTCACTCCTATGGCTTTGTAAGGCTCAACCCATGCAGCAGCTCTCACAGGTTGGTGTGTCATGACTGTGGCTCTCCCTGGCTAGTGTTGTATACTGGTAGTTTCACAGTTACAGGGTTTCAGGCATGGCCCCACTCCCATGGTTGCACTAGGCATTGTCCTAGTGGGGACACTGTGCAGCAGCCTCACTCCCATAGTTTTGGTCCACATTGCCCTAGTGGGGACTCTCTGCAGTGGCTCCATATCAGTGAAAAGTTTCTGCCTGGACCCTTCAAGCTGTCCATGATATCATTTGAAATCTAGGTGGAGAAAGCCATGCATCCATAGCTCTTGCACTCTGTACACCTGAAGAATTAGCACCGCATGGATGCCACCAAGCTTTATGGCTTGTACCTTCCAGAGTGGCAGGTCAAGCCACACCGGGGTTTGCTTGTGCCATGGCTGGAGCAGACAAGGAGTGCTGCACTACAGGGCAGGAAGCAGACACTTAAGGTTACACAGGGGAATAAATACTTAGGTCTCATGGACACTCTAGGCCTGTCTTTTGGCATATTTCTCTACCCCAAGCCTTGGTAGTCTTGGCCTGTGATGGGAGGGGTAGCACTGGTATTCTCAAATGCCTTCAGGATTATTCTTTCATTGGTGAATAGCCTGATGAATAGCCTGTGGCTTTATTCTACTTATACTAATCTCCTTATCCAAGAGTTCCTTGGCCACAGCCTTGGTTTTCTCTTTTGAAAATGCTCTTTCATTCTCTACCACAGGGCCAGGCTAAGAATCCTTCAGATTTCCAAGTTCTGTTTCCCTTTTAATTACATATTCTCTTTAAATTATTTCTTTCTTCTCACATTTTACTATATGCAGTTGAAAGAAGCCATGCAGCATACTGAAGGTTTTTCTGCTTAGATATTTCTTCTGCCAAATATCCTAGTTCATTTCTCTTAAATTCTGCCTTCCACAAAAGCCCATGGGCATGGACACGATTCCACCAATTTTCTTGCCACTTTATAAAAAGGATGGTTTTTACTCTAGTTTCCAATACCTTTTCCCTCATTTCTGTCTGAGACCTCATCAGAATTGACTTCACTACCCATTTTTTTACTAACATTCTGATCATGAACACTTAAGTAATCTCTAAGAAGTTTCAGACATTTCCATCAGTTCTTTTTCTGATGCCTCACCAGAATTGTCTTTAATGCTCTATTTATGGCAATCTAGGCTTTTTCTACCCTGCTCATCCAAACTCTTCCAGTCTCTACACATTACCCAGCTTCAAAGCTGCTTCCACATTTTTAGGTATTTGTTATAGCAACAGCCCCACTTCTCATTACCAATTTTCTGTCTTAGTCCATTTTCGGTGCTGTAACAGAATACCTGAGATTGAGTAATCTATAATGAACAGAAATGTATTGGCTCACAGTTCAAAATCAAGGGGCCAGTATCTCTCAAGAGCCTTCTTGCTGTGCCATCCCATGGCAGAAGGCCATGAGATGGGAAAAGCAAGAGCCCACTTCTGGAAGCCCTTTTTATAATATAAGGCATTAAACCCACCCATGACAGTGGAGCCCTCATGGCCTAATCATCTGGTAAGGGCCCCACTTTTTAATACTGTTACAGTGGCAATTAAATTTTAACATGAGTTTTGGAGGGGAAAAATGTTCAAACCATAAAAGCTATCATGAAGTGCAGAATGTTAGATGGCTAAAACATGGTTAAAAACAGGATTAGTTGTAAAAATGTAAATTGGAGCCATTTGCTAATTAGCTATTTGCTTTCAGACTACTTGAAGAATATATAAAATATGATGAGGAAAATGGTTCTCTTTTGTTCACTTATGCATTATAAATGCCCAAAACAGTGCCTGGTACATGACTGATACCTAATAAGTATTTGATGAATTAAGGGAATTAGGGGGTGAGCAGACAATTACTTATATCTAACTTGGTTGCTTTATAGTCAATGGCTTAGGGATTGTATGGCAATGGTTTAAATGACTAAATATTCACCAAGAGGTATACTTTAAAAGGGCAAATGCATGTTCTAATGTTGGGTGAGAGGATTTTCATTTAAATTGGTTTAGACATGAAAAAATACTTGTATTCCTGCTATGTTCCAGGCAAAACCACAAGCCTATAATTTCTAAAAGATCCCATCCAGAATTCGGTTATGGTAATATCTCTGAAAACATCTACAACCAGAGACTGGATAGACTTTTTTGGATGGCTATATCCAAATATGTAACTGACTAGGTGCCAGCTCTTTCTTATTTAAGCCTATTTATCTCTTAATTACAGTGTATTTGCCTAAGAATTATGAGTTAGCTGTTTTAGAAACCTGGTTGGTATATGTACTCTGACCTCTGTGAGGATATGTATTACAGAAATGAATGTATGGTTGAGCCAAGTTCTCTAGATATCTAAATTCAGACACTGTCAAGAGGAAATGCTAAAAATCTAACTTTAGTATCCTTCAACTGTTTTTTGTATAGGCACCTTGGAAAGTTTGCCCTGAATCAAACAAAAGCCAAAAGGCCTATATTCTACCTCAATGTACAGCAAAGCTGTGCTGGGGTTATGGTGGAAGTAATATTGCATAGACTTCCTCTAATAATTGGCCATTCACTGAATTAATTTTTACCTAGCTGATTCAGCCTGCTGTCTCTTCTGTGTACACTTTAAAGGTCCTGAGCAAGAGTCACCCGAAGTTATATGCAAAAGATTGGGACAAAAAATACCATTGTAGGCTGGCTTCAGCTCTTGTTCAGTTTTCCAAGAGGATAAAGGAGAGCCTTACTTACAGGCGTCACTTCCTCCCATCCTTCAGGTATCCAGGATCATGTCCAAAAGACTTAACCTAGACACTCATCTATCCTCTTGGGAATTACTCTAATGGAGAATGGTCATATCAACCATTCTTATTTGTTTACTTTTATCAAAAGTTAAGTTACTTTCTAGAAAGAACCCTAGGTTAAAAACAATAATTATTATATTAAAGTAGATTATTTTAGAGTTCCTTAAATCCTACTGATTGAGGCACTGACAACACCATGTGGCCTTTAGACTCCTAGCTCAGTTTGATGTTCCAAAAAATAGAATAACATTTCACTGGTTTATATTGACCAATCACACAATCTTTACCACCTAGTGATTATCAGTTTGAGATAGACTCACATAAATGCACAACTCCAAAAGTTCTCTTTCTTTATGGCTTTATTTGACAGCAAAATTGATGACACTTTATTCTTTTTGACATTTAGTTATTCTAGTATTGCTGCCAAAGCTGCAGTCTTCAATCTAGATTGTCTTCCTCACACATCTATTCTATCATCCTCGCCAATATTTGTTCTCTTTACTGGCCTTGCTCTTTCCAGACTAAGATTACTCAATCTTTGTTCTCAGTACAGATTTAGTTAAAAATTCAGCTTAGTTGAGAATATTTAAAATTAACATAAATATTCATAGAGGAGCAATGAACCAGGTAAAGTATTTTCAGTTTATTTGCAAATAACAATAAGTTTTTATGCATCAGTGCTTTAGAGATACAAGAGAAAGGAGATGTTGGGATGAATTGTTACCCAAAATGTGTGTGTACAAATGTATGTATACCCACATAAGTAGTTACATATTTTGAGAAGTTTTAAAGTCTCTTGTATAAAGAATTATACCAATGAATTTTTGAGGATTATTTTATTTTTACAGTTTATATCTGCTTGCTGTGGTTTAGGCATTAAAAGACTTGTGAAAACAGACTAAAATATCTCCTCAATTATCAGAAACTCTATCAAAATGTTCCAAAGCCAAGTTGTCAGGGAATCATAAATATTTATTATGTTTCTTCTAACCTTCATAGATAAGTATGTAGGGCTTTGCCAACACATCCAAAGAATTTGGGATATTGCTGCATTCAAAACATGAATGGGCTCATCCATTGAAGATTGCATTTTTTAGTATTTGTTTTAGAAATGGAAAATCTCACTTGGCAACATTTAGGGAGCACACATTTAACAAGCTAATATGCACAAGTAATACTGTTGCAAAGAAAAGTAAAACCCAAATGTTCATACCTTCTTTTAAAATAAGGATTTTATACAGGATTCTGTATTCTCTTCCCTTGCTGCCCTAACAAAGAGCTGAGCCTAGGGGTACATTACCTATGCTCATTCTTCAGAATCTTTACTGTCCAATTTTTGTTGATGAGTTTATTTTAATTCATTTCAGCAGTTTGGTAGCTGATCTATCTCTATTATTGTTAAGCCTTTCCTTATGAATAATTCAAACCTTTTCTGGTTATAAAATTGCATCTTTGGCACTCTCCACAGCCAACTGTTTCTTTCAAGTATCAGATTCCAATCTATGAGTTTGTATCATGGGTCTGACATCTGGGGGAAAAATAAAACCCAAGATTTGTTTTAGAAAACCTTTCATTTTCTCTTCACCCGGTACCAGGATTTGCTTTTTATTGTTGTTCATCAGAAAATAAAGTAGTTGATATTATATCCAGATTCTGTATTCGGGGCTTCTTTTTGTAGGCTGAAGTTTAAAAAAAGGACAAAACAGGAACAGAGAGCTGTAAATAAATTACTTAGGGTTGAGAACATCTGCAAAATTTGGATGATAATATATTTATATTTTTGTCCCATGTAGAGAAAGAACTGCTAATTTTGACAAATAGTATTCTACTATTTTAAAATGTATTTGGAAAATTAATTTTGCATAGATGAGATACATTTCTCACCTTAGGCACACTTTTTATTTTTAAACATTTTTAAAGATATTATTCAGATGAGCATTGGAACTTAGGTAAAATTTTCAAAATTGATATTTAAGTGCTCCCAATGTCTTTTTTGAATTAGAGCATATATACATCACTGACTTTTAAAAAATGGTGTGCATAAATTGTTCAGTATTTATATATTTTTCACTTGAATGAATACATGTAAAAGTCATTCCTTTTTAAAATAATATATATAATAGTTAAACTTCTATCAGCTTCTTTTAATGTTGGCTTAATGTCTAATTCAGTTTCAATTTACTTAAAAATAAATTTAAAAAGTTTTCAATTGCATACTTCATACATTCTTGTTTTTCCCATTTAATTCTTGTTTGTCACATAGACCAAGAGTTATCTTTAACCCATGAGGGAGACCAATATTAACTCAGGCTACAAAGGAATTATGGGACAGCATGTTATATAATGGTACTGTCACTGTTAAACCTGCTAAGGATTGCTGTGTGTAGAATAGCCTTACTTATCTTAATTTTGACATTAACTGTTCATCAAAATTCCCTACATTTGTGTACCAATGATAATAGGATATGGTTAGTAAAGAGATCCATTCTATACTGTGTTTTATGCTAAAATCAATTGTTTCTGACTATTATTGTAATATACATCTTGTTCAATTCTACCTTTAAAATACAAGATATTCTGATTATGGACAGTGCAAACATATTCCAAGTAGATTTATTAAAGGTAAAGTAAGGCAATTAGGGCCAAAAGATATTTGAAAATACATTATTTTTATTCTTACTTTGGATAGGGAATTTTTTGTTTTGTTTTGGATTTTAACATTTTGGTTACTATTCTATTTGATCCCATTTTTTTTCACTGCTGTATGTAGAACAGAACAGATTTACTTTCTCTGTACACAACTCAAATGCTCTTCTTTCCAGCATATCATTCTTAATTTTTAAAGCAAAGCTTTTGTGGCATGTTTGTAGACTGCAGTCAAGAAAATCATACATGACATTAAGAGGTAATCATTATTGCTGGTCTTCTCTTGAGCCCCTCTAGATTAGTTCCTAATAGTGTTCTACACTGAATACTCCTTTATGACGTACATTATGCTAAAGTAGTATACAGGGGTCCCCAAAGTGTTAATATGTTATATATGTGTGTATCTATGTTTCGTATGTCAAATAGTACAAAATCTGTTTTCTCCAGTGGAAAATAAAACAAAATGAACAAACCCAAAACAATCCAAAACAAAACAAACAAATCTTTTTAACATTTTAGTTAGGGAGGAAGAGTCAGGTTTAAGGAGAAATCTGTGTGGTATTAATTTACAGAGTGTATTGACTCTACTAGTTGGGAAAATAAAAACCACATTTTCAGGAGACTAAATCAGCCAATTGAGGCAGCACTTGGAGTGAGAAAATCAAACAGTTACATGTGTATAATTTCTATCAGGCAATAAAAACTTGAGGCACTTAATTATCTTACTTAGCTTAATTACCTTCACACCAGAATTTTTTTAAAAGTGAAAACATAATTTTACTTCTTATTTCAAATACGTAGTAACATGTTTCGCCTTCTCTCACCATATCTTCTTGTGATAGTATTTTCCAATTCCACCAAGTGTCCATAGAGGTGAGGTCAATGATGAAAAGCATGCACGGGTTGTGGAGTTATATTGTGTGGGCATGTGTTGAAGTAGATGTTGTGTGACACTGGTCAAGGTTCACACAATCAGAAAGCCTCAACCTTAGTTAGTGTTATCTATAAAAGAGAAAAAAGTTGCATTCCTCTCATGTTTTGTTTTGTATCTCCAAGAATTAACTGGGATAATGTATGTAAAACACTCTAAACTCTTGGACATAAAGCAAATGTGCAATATCTGTGGGCTATTATTATTGACACCTCTTTATAACATGATTTCAGTGTTGCAAGTCTAAAAGGCTTCTTCTCCATATGTACTTATGTTACATGAACTATTTGTTGCACAAGGAAAAAAGACTAAAATTGTTAAACAGCCTCTACTAGCAGCATTTTTTTAAACATAAGGTTTACTAAATGACAGGAGAACATGCATTATCTATTCCCTCTGGGCATTAGGAATTAGCTGGAATTCTTGGTAAATTTTCTTATTTGGTTTGAACTATTAATTAAAGTATTAGCTCATTTTGGAAGACAATTTCAAGCATCTGGGATGGTCAAATTAGGAAAACCTTTTTTTTTTCCTAGTTGCTGCCTTTTTTTCTTAATTGTGGTGTTTATTTTGCATCTAGAGAGATATTGCTAGGGGGAAGTTCTAAATCCCTCTTCTGCCAATAATTAGATGATTGTAAACAAGATAATTAGTATTTGCTGTCTTTTCTACAGCATTGGAAGCAAAATGAATGTGAAAAATAGAAAGATGTTTCTACTTTTGTGTCCTTCACATCATGTTGCATTTGTGAGAAATTGGAACAACTAATAGTTAATTCAAAAACCAGTGCCAAAGAAAACATAATTAAATGGTTTGATACAAAATTTAAGTCAAGGTCTCTGGATGACTTAAATTTGAATCTATTGTTTGATAAAGATACGTCAACTCTATTCTTATCCTCTAAACCTAACTAACATCTACTTGGCCAACTCCCTTCCTTTATTATTATGTTTAATTAACCAGAAAAATCATAAAAATATTCTTTTGATTTTCTTTCAGATAACATAATAATGAGCAATGTACGCCCTCTGCAAAAAGACCTATGGGAGTGAGCAGGCCTAGTGTGACAAAAAAGACATGTTGCAGTCTATTTTGTTACAGGAAAAATATGTTTCCAAAAATGGATTTACTCTATTGTTTCTATTTATAAACACAAGATAACAAATAGTTGCATTTTTTGTCCATATCCTTGTAACTGAAAATTTAGTTAGTATTTACATCTTATTTATTCTGCTCCCTTCATTCACTTGGATAAAAATATATATGTTGAACATTTACTATGTGGCAGAAATAGGTACTGGGGACTCAGAAATGCAAAGGAAGAAGTTCTCATTCTACAGGTGACTGCCCTCTAGACCAGGAGTCAGATGCTGATTGATTAAATGTTCCACAGGAATACCAGGATAGAGAGAAAGAGAAGCCACAAAGATACCACAGAAAGAAATCTAGGCATCTTCATCCAGGTGAGAGAAAGAGTGGAAGAAGAGAAAACTAATCCAGGTAAAACAATTTCAACATGATGATTTCAAACTATGTATACTACAGAGGAAGTATAACAGCTGGATAAAATGCTGATTGTCAGCTAGATTGCTAGGGAATTATAATAGGGAATTATTTACCAAAATAAAAATTTTGAGTTGCAGTTCTAATTTTCTATCATTAATAGCAGGAGTAATTTTTTTTTTTTTTTGAGACGAAGTTTTACTCTGTCGCCTGGGCTGGAGTGCAGTGGCCGGATCTCAGCTCACTGCAAGCTCCGCCTCCCAGGTTCATGCCATTCTCCTGCCTCAGCCTCCCGAGTAGCTGGGACTACAGGCGCCTACCACCTCGCCCAGCTAGTTTTTTGTATTTTTTAGTAGAGACGGGGTTTCACCGTGTTAGCCAGGATGGTCTCGATCTTCTGACCTCGTGATCCGCCCGTCTCAGCCTCCCAAAGTGCTGGGATTACAGGCTTGAGCCACCGCGCCCGGCAGGAGTAATTTTATTTCAACATATATTTAATTAATGGCCATTATACATAAGGCACTGGGCCAAGCATTAGGAATATGTGGGAGATAAGAAAGATATGGCTCCAGCCTCCGTGAAGCCTATTTATTTATAAAAAAATTTTTAAGTTATAATAGCTGCTCTTTATTGAGTAACTACTATGCTGCTATGGATAGTATCATTAATTATAACAAGTTAGAGGCTTGTGATGTTTAATATTAGGTGTCAACTTGATCGGATGGAAGGATGCCTAGATGGCTGGTAAAGTATTGTTTCTGGATGTTTATGTGAGGGTGTTGCCAGAGGAGATTGACATTTGAATCAGTGGACTGGGAGATGAAAACCCACCCTCAATGTGAGCAGGCACCATCCAACTGGCTGCCAGCGCAGCTAGAATAAAGCAAGAGGAAGAAGGTGGGATACCCTTGCTCACTGAGTCTTCTGGTTTCCTTCTTTTTCCCTGGTGTTGGATGGTTCCTTCTACTCCTACTGCCCTTTGACATCAGATTCAAGGTTCTTTGGCCTCTGGACTTGGGACTTACACCAGTGGCTTGCCAGGGGCTCTTGGGTCTTTGGCCACAGACTGAAGGCTGCACTGTCAGCTTCCCTGATTTTGAGGCTTTCAGACTTTGACTGAGCCACTACTGGCTTCTCTCTTCCCTAGCTTACAGACAGCCTGTTGTGGGACTTTGCCTTGGAATTATGTGAGCCAATTTTCCCTAATAAACTCTCTTTCATATATACGAATATCCTATTAATTCTGTCCCTCTAGAGAACCCTGACTAATATATGAGATTTGGGTAGGGACCATAAGATCCAAACCATATCAAGGCCTAAAGAAGGAAAGTAAATATAAGAATAAAGCATATACTTGGGATTGTTTTGGGGATTCATATTCTGAGGATCCTGTTGTCCCTAGTTTTATTGCATTTGTGAGGAAGGTGCAGGACAGAGAAGGTCAATGCTGTCCCTAAGGCAACACTGCTAAGGGTAAGTTACTCCAAATGCCCTGCTATTTCCATTACACTATATTATCTTCAGCAGTTTTCAGATAAATCTTAGTATTTATACATTAGGATTTTGAAGCATTCACTAGTTTAAGGTTATAATAGATTTTAAAGTTGAAGGGAACTTTAATAAACATCTGATCTCTCATTTTCTTCTCATATCCGAGGTCCAATGATGTTAATGAATTGCTCTAGGGTTGGGCAATGGAGTACTTTGACTCTCCAGTAAGAAGCCTTTCTTGCACACCTTACAGTTCATACAAATCCAGTTATTTCAGCCCCAAGATATAAAGATACACTAGTAAGCAAAGCAGACATCTACTTTGTCATCATGAAACTTAAAGAGTCTAGTTGGAGAGACAAGATCATTCTTGGGGTAAAACAATGTTATGTTTTTCTGTGAAGCCTACTACCTGACATATTACACTGTAATTAGAGAGAGTAAGACAACCTTTAAGATGTTGCCATGAATATTGTCTTCTGAACCCTACTAATTGCCAGTGACCCTGAGTAACGTCTTTTTCTGATGAGGTCACCTATGTATTCTCTTTCCATAGAATCCATGTGAAATGACACATTCTTTGTTCCAGTCCCATTTCTTCTTCCAACTACCAACTATGCCCCCCTAGTTTTATATTCAAAGGCTATAAAAAAAGTACTGGGGAGGCCGGGCGCATTGGCTCAAGCCTGTAATCCCAGCACTTTGGGAGGCCGAGACGGGCGGATCACGAGGTCCGAAGATCGAGACCATCCTGGCTAACACGGTGAAACCCCATCTCTACTAAAAAAAAAAAAAAAAAAAAATAGCCGGGCGAGGTGGCGGGCGCCTGTAGTCCCAGCTACTCGGGAGGCTGAGGCAGGAGAATGGCCTAAACCCAGGAGGCGGAGCTTGCAGTGAGCTGAGATCGCGCCACTGCACCCCAGCCTGGGCGACAGAGCGAGACTCCCTCTCAAAAAAAAAAAAAAAAAAAGTACTGGGTTTTAGTTGCTTTGATGGTATTAAAGTGTTACTTGAGAAAGTATGTCTCTCTACATATGAAATAGAAAACATGAATTGATTTTCAATTGTTCTCAATATAATGCATGTAACATTGGCCAAGCAAGGACTTTGGATTCAAATTGGTGCCTTTTCAGTATTACTATATTTTTACTAAAGATGAATAAAAGCTTGTGAAATGATTTAAGTATTAAACTCAAGAAAAATAATGTTTTCAATTTAAATTACTTAAAACATCTGTCAGAAGATGAGTATTAGGCAGAGGAAAAAAGACAGAGCTAATTGGTGTTTTGCTTTCTTATTTGTCTTACTCTCTCTGATTAGAGTGTGATATGTCAGGTAGTAGGTTTCATAGAAAAACATAACATTGTTTTACCCCAAGAATGATCTTGTCTCTCCAACTAGACTCTAAGCTTCATGATGACGAAGTATATGTCTGCATTGCTTACTAGCGTGTCTTTATATCTAGGGGCTTAAATAACTGTCTATAAGTATTCTTGAAGAAGTAATTTTAGGCCTGTAGAGGACTAGAGAACCAACGTATTTCACATATTTTCTCCATTCATTGCTACACCCAAGAGTCTAAGAGGCTCAAGATCAGAAACATTACCACTGACAAGCTGAAAAGCTCAGTGGCCTATGGATAACACATGCTGAGAGTTAGAATTTGCTGTTGAAGTGTGAGATGCTGAGAAATTATTGGAAATATGCAGTTAAGAGTTTCCATCTCAAGGCACCAAATGTTATACAAGTTGAGTATCCCCTATACTAGATGTTTGGGACCAGAAGAGTTCTGGATTTCATATTATTCTTTGGAATTTAAAATATTTGCATGTACATAATGAGATGTCTTGGGGATGGGATGCAAGCCTGAACATGAAATTTATTCATGTTTCATATACACCTTATACACAGTCTGCAGGTAATTTTATACAATATTTTCAATAATATTTGTGCATGAAACAAAGTGCGTGTATATTGAACAAAGAGAAAGCAAAAGTGTCACTATCTCAGCCACCCGTGTGGACAATCTGTGATTGTTTGGCATCGCCATCATTTCTGACTCTGAATTTACATGCTACTGATAAGCAATTATTTTCTTACACTTATTTACAGATAAGTATATAACAGTAAAAAATGTGAAATGCCATTAATACAATGAAAAAATTATATGTTTAAGGTCACTAAGCAGCACAGTAGCATCATCAGAATACCTGCATCAGCTGTTAAACAAAAGCAACAACAAACAATGGCATGCATGCCTTCAGTAACCACCTAAGATGCTGTGTTTTGAGTAAAAGGATATTGTACAATGTATTCTTTTTAAGTGAGAAGAAATATTCAAAGCAGTTCAGGGACCAGTAAGTGGGTCCTCTAGGGGCATTCTGCTGAATGGTTTTTTAAAGATGTTTCCTCCAAGATTATCTGCCTCATTTACAATGGTTTTTGTCTTAGAAGTCTCTTTGATTTTATAAACTGACCATGCCTTATTCTGTTAAGAATGCATGATACTCTACTCTGGTCGGTCCTTCAATAAGCCTATTACACATTTTCACCATGTTGTCTACAGGTGCTTTTCTGCAGTATTAACAATGTCATCTTTATCATTACTATTATCATGATCATTTTATTTAGAACCATTTTGGCTTCTTCACCATCAGTCAATGAATTGACAACTGGAACCTCATTATCAATGTTAAATACTTCTTCAATATCTAATCTAATTCTTTCAGTTTACTGAAGGACTCTAAAGGTATAGTTTTTGCATATGTAAGGTCAGACATCATTTTTTTCTCACTTGACACATGAAATCCTTCAAAGTCACCACCTTGTTCATTATTAACATTGAACATAATCCCAGGCCAGAGGTTGTGCCAGGCATGCACAACTGTGTCTTTAGTCATGGTTTTCTAAGCAATGGCAACAAAATACATGGCATTCTTCATGGTAAACTCCTTTTGAAAACCTTCCACACCCATGCCTCTGTTCACTGCTGCTAGAATACTGTTCTGCAAAGTATTTTTATATTTACTCTTCATTGATCTAAAGATTCCCTGTTTACATGGCTGAATTAATGAAATCACATTTGTGGGAAACTGCATGACATAAACATTATTTTTGATGAGAATTTCACCTGGAGGATGAGCATAAGAGTTGTGAAATAATAACAAATTTTTGTAGTTATTATCCAGTTCATCCTTCTTGCAGTGAGCATGGGCCACTTGTACAAAATGTTTGTGAAACCAATCAGAAAAGATGTTCCTGGTGATCCATGCCCTTTTGTTAGCATAATATTGCAGTGGTAAACAAAATTCATTCCTTGAAAACATTAAGGATGCAAGAGTTTGCCTATCACAGCAAGTTTGCACTTACGTGTGTCTGCTATATCAGCACATCCTTGGCACCCTTGATTTCTGTAGGTGCTGGCTTATCTGCTGTAGCCAGTGTCTTTCTGGGACAATAACACCAAAACAGTGATGTTTCATCAACATTATAGACTTGCTCTGATGTCAGATTTTCATCAGCAATTACCTTGACAAACTCATCAATGAATTTCTCCACTGCTTCATGATCAGCAAATGCCTTATACACACAAATCTTTAAAAATGTTATGCCATGCCTTTTACATTTCTACAACCAGTCTATTGGATATTCACAGTTCCCTTGCATTTTAAGTTCCTTGTGATAGATCTTTGCTTGTTTCAAGAACAGCATACCATTAAATGGCATGTGTTCACTTCAGCACTGATGGATCCATTCTTTCAATACACAATCAAAATCTTCATTTTTAGCTTTATGCACTGTTTTTCTATATTTCATTACCCTCTATTTGCCACTATCAGAACAGAACTTCAGCAGTTTGTCTTTTGATTTCTTCAGGTCTCGTATGGTGACCATTTCATCACAATACTCTTCTATAAGACATTTTACACTTACACTGCTGTCCAGATTCTTCAATAGCTTGACTCTCTATGACATAAATAAACATAAATGCTTCTTCTTTTACTTATTACTATTACTCAGAGGGTTATCTGCAGGTCTCTTCACACTTTCAGCAATATCTTTACACCAGTACAACAATATATCCACAGAAAACAGAGAATATGCCAGAAAACACAGTGAATAATGCATGTATGTCTTGGGTCTGTGTGCAACATCATGGGGAACCTGCTATTGGCACAACTACCTACACATTTGCCATTTTATTGCCCTTCATAGTCATACTTGAGTCAGGGAAGCTGAGTGTTCATGGAAAAGTTATATTGCCATAGGGCCTAGGAGGCATTATTTCCCCTTGAGGGCACTGAGCAAACTGTGTGTTATGTTGTGTCTGAGGTTTGACTGAGACCTTTCACATGAGGTCAGGTGTGGCATTTTCCACTTACAGCATCAAGTTGGTGCTCAAAAAGTTTTGGATTTTGGAACATTGTAGATTTTTTATTTTCAAATAAGGGATGCTCAACCTCTATAGACACTTCAGTGTAAATAATTAATGTCAAGATAGCAAAGGGGTTGCTGTTGATGGATAGCTATGCCATGAAAATAACAAGGAAGATGCAAAAGTTTTAAACTTGCTGCAGCAAAACTAAACAGACTGAAAAATCTCTAAATTTGTGTGACAATTCAGATTAGATGTGATCTTTTCTTCTTGCTAAACAAGATTGTGTTCAGAGACAGGTTTTCTGCTGCCTGGACAATGTATAAGTGACCAAGTAACTGAATGAGATAAGATATTTAACATTTCCAATTTACATATTATTTGTATTATTTTATGTTCTATGGGTTTGTTCCTTTTTAGATGGAAAGAGAGTCATCATCGTTTTAGATATTGGGAGAGTTCCAAATTTAATTAGTTTATGTAGTTTCTGTTAGTATGGAAAAAACATACACTTAGCTATCAAATTTGATCCTGCCACACATATATCCCTCACTTATAAATAAGAAAGGATGCTTATATCATTTATAATATTAATATAAACATATGGATTACTTTTTCCAAATGTTGTGTTATTTCCATGATGTTATCAGCATAGCTCTTTAAAAATGTTAAGTTGATACAGGCTTAGGTTGCTTTGTTTACAACTTTCTCAAAGTCTTTCTCTGATGACCTTTACAATGTATGAATTAGTTATATTTGTGCTGTTTTTCCTCTGTAAGGGATGTTCTCAGAAACTAGAAAACAAAGTTATTCCTTTTCAGAATTTGAAATCTGGTCATAAATATTGTTGTATGTACAAGGACCAGCATACTTCTGAAACATCAGGATTATGAGGAGATTTCGCTGTCAAGTTAATATATATTACGCTTTGCTGTGGTCAGCTTACCACAATGTTAAATCTATAGTTCTGAGCACAGTAAATGTAAACCATAGTCACTTAATAAGTATTTCTTAGACGAATGAATGCATTGGCAATTTATTTAATCAATTCAATATAATTTTATCAATACACAGTGAAACTATAATAGTGGAAAAAATATGTGAAACAACTGTTTTGAGACATTGGCAACAGAAAATACAGGTTCAGTAAAAATTTTTATTAATAGAACAATATAGTTTTTACAAATCTACACATTTATTTATAAGGCCTATCTGATCAAATTTACCATAGATAAACATCTTCACCTTTGGCTTCAAAGTGAATATTAATAGGAGATTTAAAAAATTCCAAAGCCCAGGCCACACCCCAGATCAACTTAAAACAGGAAATTTGGGCGGACGCGGTGGCTCAAGCCTGTAATCCCAGCACTTTGGGAGGCCGAGACGGGTGGATCACGAGGAGATCGAGACCATCCTGGCTAACCCGGTAAAACCCCGTCTCTACTAAAAAATACAAAAAACTAGCCGGGCGAGGTGGCGGGCGCCTGTAGTCCCAGCTTACTCGGGAGGCTGAGGCAGGAGAATGGCGTAAACCCGGGAGGCGGAGCTTGCAGTGAGCTGAGATCTGGCCACTGCACTCCAGCCTGGGTGACAGAGCGAGACTCCGTCTCAAAAAAAAAAAAATAAAAAATAAAATAAAATAAATTAGATTAAAAAAAAACAGGAAATTTGAGATAGGGCCTAGGCATCAGTACCTTTTAGAGTTCCCCCAGGGTTTCCAATGTTGCAGCCATAGTTGAGATTCATTATCTTAGAGAGTACCACAAAACTTCACTTTGGCCTGAATAAAATTTATAATAAAAATTTTCCTTTTGCTTCTATCCTGTAGCACTTACTTTTAAGTCTTCCTTTTCTATAAATGTCACATTGCATTGATGTTACTTTTATTTAGTCCATCTCTACTCCAGTAGACTGAAAGTTCCTTAAAGGCAGGGAAGGTTTCTCATTTATCTGTGTGTCTCCGGTGTTTACCATTATAAATATCTGTCCAGGGAGATAATGAACTGATATTAAAATGGAGTTAAATATAACCAAGTTTCTGCATCCAGCCATGGTGAAGTGACTGGTAATGAAATAGCCCGCTTAACATAAGAAAAAAAACTATAAGATTTAACAAAATATATAAAACTTCTGTTTGCAGACATTGGATAATAGGCAAGGCAGGACTGATATAACTGAGAAAAGGCAAACCAACAAAGTGATGGGATTTTTCCAGATTGTAGCATAGGGCTGGAGCCCAAACAGAGCATAATGATCCTTTGCTGAGCTGGGGAGATAGAGATTGTTGTTAAGGGCTACTGAAGTAACTGGAATATGTGGAGCAGGATATCAGATAGTAAGACTGCAAAGAGAATTAACTCCAAAAATCTCCTTAGGGGTCTGCTTAAATCTTTGACTGAATAAAAAGATCTACATGTGCAAGGACAGAATTTTCTACATCGTGAAAAGAAGAAGAAAATTGTAACATACAACTAGACAAAATTAATCAATTCAAAAAGATGTAGAAATAGTATTAACAGAAAGAGGCATTTAAAAAGCAAATATATTTACTTTTAATAATTTGAAGAAAAATGTGAACATAAGAATCTCATGGAGAAATGGAAATTATGAAAAAAATATAATTTCTATAAATTTTCCTTATGTATCTAAAATGAAAAATTAATAGTATGGACTCAACAGCAGATTAGAAAGATCAATGTGGAAAAATATATCAATGAACCAAAGAGAGGGCAATAGAAACTATCCAAATTAAAGCATTGTGACAAAAAAGATGTTAGAAGATAAGTAGATAGATAGATAGATATGTTTGTGTGTATATACACACAGATGTGTATGTATGTATAACAACAATAGCACAAAAGGCATGAAGAAGATAAGTAGAAGTTGATTGGTATAATGTTTTTACATTATATATGAAGTTTTATAGTATTTATTTGTTATGAATATGATAAGTTAAGGATGCACTATAAAACATAGAGCAATAATTGAAAAACAGAAATAGTTACTTAAATAATTAATGATATAGAAAATAAAATACCCCCAAAATTCAATACAAAGTAGAAAAGAAACAAACAGGGAATGCATGGGTCAAATAGGGAATAAATAGCAAAATGGTGGAGTGAATTCCAAGCTTATCAATTATTAAGATAAGTGTAGATTGACTAAAAAGTTCATTAAATACACAAATTTTGAAAGGAAACAAAAATATTAACAAGACTCAACTATATGCTGTTTACAAAATATGAACATGATCCTTGAGTATAAACATACAGATGGGTTAAAAATAAAATGGTGGACAAAGATAAAGCATTCAAATTACAATGGGAATGCTGGAAAATCTATATTAATTTCAGACAAAGTAGACTTCAGGAAAAGGAATGTTATCAGAGTTACATAAAGTTATTTCATAATGATAAAAGGGCAAATTAGTAAAAAATACATAAGAATCCTAAAACTAAATGGCCCAATAGTAGAACTAAACAATACATGATGTAAACACTAACAGAACTAAAGAAATAAATAGAAAAATCCACAATTACAGTTGTAGTTTTAACACTTCTTTTTCAGTAATTTATAGAACAATTTGAGATAAAAGCAGTAAGGGTATATAGTATTTGAGTATACTAACATTAAACTTTATCAAATTAACATTTTTTAGAACGATACACCAAACATCTACAGAATACATTTTTTTTTCACGTATACATTGCATGTTCTTCAAGATCAACTATATCCTGGGCCATAAAATAAACCTCAAAGGATTGAAAAAATACAAGGTATGTTCTCTGACAAAACAGATGTAAACTGGAAATCAACAGTAAAAGATATCAGGAAAAAAAAAAAGAAATTAAGCAATATACTTCTACATAACCCACAGGTATAACAGGAAATCATGAGTGAAATCAGAACATATTTTGAACTAAATTAAAATAAACTGAGCATATCAAAATGTATGGAATTCAATAAAGCAGTTTCTTAAAGTTATAGCTTGCTGTGGTTTGCATGTCCCCAGCAAAACTCATGTTGAAATTTAATTGCCGATGTAACAGTATTGTGAGTACATTAGTCTGTTTTCACGCTGCTATAACGAACTTCCCTGAGACTGGGTAATTTATAAAGGAAAGAGGTTTAATTGATCACAGTTCAGTATGGCTGGGGAGGCCTCAGGAAACTTACAATCATGGAGGAAGGGGAAGCAGGCTCCTTCTTTACAAGGTGGAAAGAGAGAGAAGAGCAGCAGGAAATGCCACTTATGAAACCATCAGATCTCAAGATAACTCACTCACTATCATGAGAACAGTATGGGGAAAACCACTCCCATGATCCAGTTACCTCCCACCAGGTCCCTCCCTTGACATGTGGAGATTACAATTTGAGATGAGATTTGGGTGGGGACACAGAGCCAAACCATATAATTTCACCCCTGGTCTCCCTCCCAGATCTCATCCTTTTTACATTTCAAAACCAATCATGGCTTCCAAACACTCCCCCAAACTCTTAACTCATTTCAGCATCAACTCAAAAGTCCACAGTCCAAAGTCTTATCTGAAACTAGTCAAGTCCCTTCTGTCTATAAGCCAGTAAAATGAAAAAGTTCCGTTTTTCCAAGATACGATGGGGGTACAGGTGTTGGGTAAAATAGCCTTTTCCAAGTGGGAGAAATTGGCCAAAATGAAAGGGCTACCAGCCTCCTGCAAGTCCAAAATCCAGCAGGGCAGTCATTAAATCTTAAAGCTCCAAAATTATTTCCTTTGACCCCATGTCTCACATCTGCAGCACAGTAATGCAAAAGGTGGGCTCCCAAGACCTTGAATAGCTCTGCCACTGTGGCTTTCCAGGGTTCAGCCCCATTCCTGGCTGCTTTCACAGGCTGCTGTTGAGTATCTGCAGCTTTTCAAGGCACACGGTGCAAGCTGTCAGAGGATCCACCATTCTGGGGTCTGGAGGATGGTAGCCCTCTTCTCACAGATTCACTAGGCAGTGCCCCACATTTCCCTTCCACATTGACCTAGCAGAGGTTCTCCATGAGGGCTCTGCCCCTGTAGCAGACTTCTTCCTGGACATCCAGGCATTTCCATACATCCTCTGACATCTAAGTGGAGATTCCCAACCTTAATTCTTGACTTCTGTGCACCCACAGGCCCAACACCACATGGAAGCCACCAAGGCTTGAACTCTAAACACTGTCTCACCTCAGGACCTTTGCATCTGTTGTTGCCTCTTCCTGTATTGATTTTCTTCAGATACACACATGCCTCATTCCCTCACCTACTTTTCATTTTACTTAAATATCACTCTCTAAGTAAGGCCTTTCTTCCCCACCCTTTTAAAAACCATCAAATCTTTCTTGATACTCATTCCTCTTTCTTGGTTTATGTTTCTTTGAAAAACTTACCACCATTTAACAACAGATGATATTTTACTTATTTATTTTCTATATTGTCTCTTTTCTTTCAATAGATTGAAGTTCCATAAGAATAGGAAATTGATAGATACTAAAGACTTTATTTTTTTTCATTATTGCTATTAGCATATCTATCACATTGTGTCACAAAGTATGTCCTAAGTAAACATTATTTAAATGAATGTGGTTCAATCCCTGAATTTGAAGCAGTAGTTTACTTAGGCTCTTTCTTTTGTAATAGTGTGTTTAAATTGATTTACTTTTCATTGAATCTTGATATGAAAGCACAGTGGAGTCAATTTAATTTACTGTTTTATTTTTATACATTAATGTAATAAATTATATAGTACACTTCAGATGAAGTAAAAATAAGGGTCGTTGGTTTACAGGAGAAAGCAATAACTTCTTCAGTACTACAACAGATGTATCAATTTTACACCTTTAATTTAACCAAATTAATTTTAAAATATGATTGTAAACTGACAGTGGGAGTCTGTGAAATCACTGTATCCAATTTTGTAAACTTCAAGCAATCCAAATTTAAACTCTAAATACTGAAAGCAGTGTCTTACCTTAAGCAGCACAGATTGAACCACTGTGATAATCATATTCATACTTAGTTCAGCAAGTAGATGAAGCAAAAATAAGAATAGTGCATATTATTCACGATCTTTCAATGAGGAAAATCAAACCATGCTTTAAAGTGTAAATAAACATGTAAGATGTTACGTTTGTTTGCTTTTTCAACCATTAACATTCAGGTCTTAATTCACACAAACTTAAAACTGAATAATATTTTTGGCATTCATTTAATAGAGCAAGGGAGGTCATATATGTGCACATGTATATTCATAAATAAATGTAAAAACTATACATTTTTAAATGTTTAGAGTTGTCCAACTAATTTAAGACTATTCTAAGGAGAGGAATCAATATTGAGTTAGTAATCAGAATGCCTACATTGTATTTTTTAACTCTGGCACTGTTTGAACTTAACCTATTACAACTAGAGCACATTGTAAAGTATCTTAGGTCTCCAGTCTTTTTATCTGTAAATATTAAACCAGCTGGTATCTTAAATCTCATCTAACTGCTATATAAATGTTATTTTTACCACATTCACAAATTTGTCGTCTCTGAAATAAAATTGCACATTTTCCAAGTAATCATTTATTTATTTTTTAACTCAATGACAAATCTAATAAACTAGAAGTTCATAATGTTTCATGAGAAAAGGTACTTTCCTTATTTTTCCCAGAATTTCTCTTCACCTAGTTAATTCTTACTCATCTTTTGGTTCTTAATTGCCACTTCCTAGTGGAAGCTTTCTCTGATCTCATTTTATATTATTATTCTATATCAGTGCTGTCCAAGATAATTTTCTTCAATGATAGAAATGTTCCATATTTTGCAATCCAATATGGTAGCCAACAGTCACATGTAGAAAGCAATGACTTCTTCAGTATTACAACATATGTGAGTATCAATTTTACACATGTAGCTATTGAGGATTTGAAATATGGCTAGTGTGACTGAAGAATTAAATTTTTAACTTTATTCAATTTTATTAAATTTAAATTTACCCATTCTTATATCATTTGCTTACATAATATAAATTTAATAAATCATGTTTTTATATGTTATATAAATTTAATCAATCTGATATAGCTAATGGCTACCATATTGGATAGCACAGTTCTGAACCATGGACATCTCCTTCATTGCATTTGTAATCTATTTCTTTGTGTAATTACTTGACTAATATCACACTCCACAATTAGATTTTAATCTTCACAATTAATTGGGGCTATATATGAATATTTTTGATCATCTTTGAATCTTCAGGACCTAGTCAAATGTGTGGGCAAAAGTAAGTGCTTAATAAACAAAGGATCATGGTGGGGTTACTGCATTGTGCAAGTTAAGGCGTGACATCAATATTTTAATCTATATGAATGACACTTTAGTGGAATTGTTCAATGCCTTGTGACCTATGTAGTGACACAATGAAGTGGCTTTGCACCAGTGTAGAGAAGAGGGGAGTTTACTCACAATAGAACTTACAATAGAAAACGGTCATTGTGCATCATCAGCTTTGTCAGGGAGTCAGTGACTAACAATGATGCATTAATTTAAATTTTGTGTTTTATGACTACTTTTAATTACTATAATGCTGAAATATTGCCTATTTTTACTCTCAGAAATACGCTTTATTCTCTTTCCAGTTTTAAAAACTACTAAATATCATTTTATCTACACTTTGATTTACTAATTAAGAATCTAAGATTACTTAGAGTTTGGTTGTGAATTATCCATTCATTGACTTATATAGATAAATTCTTTTGTATATTGACAGTCAACAATTCTAGGACATGTTTTGATTCAGGAATTTTCATTAGACATGGACTCAAAAACTCAGGAGATTAGTTAGGGCTTTCATTAGCATATTGTATGTAACAGCCAGTCATAAACTGTATTTGGCTTGTCTCCTTTGTGTTTGTACACAGTTTCCACTAGATAAAACTAAATTATTGAAATAGAAAATCCAAAGGAATTTCCATATAGGTAAACAAATGTTATTAAAAGATGAGAAGCTGTATTACTTAAACCTTAAATATACATATGTCCACATATAAAATCCAGCATTAGTTTTTTTTTTCTGTTCTTAATAAAATCTCTTTAATTCAATAAACACGTTTTTCACATAGAATAAAAATTAAGTTACTGAATAGATGCCCTTTTCAGTGACTGTTAATTTTCCAAGAAGTAAGAGGTAAGCATCTTTTTTTCCTCTTTAGGCTACTTGCAGCAAATCTATTGGTTCCAACTTTCTCCTTTTTGACCCTTCTCTCTGACTCATTCTACCGTCACCCACCAGATCTGTCAAGAAGGGAAAGTTAATAACAAGGTTCCAAGAATGAGATTAGATTCACACTCAAGCAAGGGAAGGTGAGTTTTGAATTTTGAAAAGAAGACCTTCAAGGGTCATGTAATTACTAGGGTGTTATCAAAAAATTATTACTGCTGTATATTTCTCATTTGGGAGGCAGTTGCCACAATGCCACAGGGCAGTTGAAAGTTATAAATGGTGACATGCAAATAAGTCAGGAAAGTACATACATTGGATTTCTGCTGCCCCACTTACTAATGGAAAATGCAACATCGGAAAGCATGCTTTTCATGGAGAATGACATATCTAGGACATTGGCTGGGATTGATAGTCAACCATCTTTCTGCTGCTTCATTGGCTTTTACAATTAATTTCAATTTCCACTTATAGAAAAAAATCGTGGTGCATAGATTAGCATACATCCCTGTCATGCTTCTTTTGGCTGCTTCTTTTACTTGTGATTAATTTTTAAAATTCAACTAATTTATTTATGTGATAGTTCATGAGAATCATGACTTGGAAAATAATTTTGCATTCATCAACATTTGTCTCCATAACAATACTCTTATGTGCTTGTGCTAAGCAATTACTCTGCTCTTTAAATTCTATCTTGACTTAAACACCTACTCTCTTATTTTTTAGCTAAAGAGTACAATTTCAATTTTTTTATTGCCTAGAGAAAGGGAAAAATAATAAATTTAAAAATGGCATGCTTCAGGGCTAATATATAAAAGGCTGAAAATTACAAACCATTTAGTGCTTTCTATATTAGAGTGTTAATTCTTAGGAAAAAGTTTTATTCAGTTTTAATCAGCACCTTAGAGATGTCATCTAAATCTTTTGAGATTTTTGAACCCTTATTGTGACCCAGTTTTTACATTCTTCAGGTGTTAATGAACTACTACTTTCTGCCTGTAAATAGAAAATCAAAACCACCTGGGACGGGTTATCTCTTGTTATCTATTTGACTGGTAGATTTAAACATTTTATTTTATTTTTACCTGAAGTAATGACAGTGCCACAAATTATATGTCCTGAGACCAAAAGATGAAAATATGAAGAGACTAATTTCACTTATAGGGGCTTTTTACAAAGTTCTGTGAATATATAAATATAAAATTATTTAAAATATAATTTAATGCAAATATGATGCCAAATTTCATTAATAGCTGTAAAGTGCAAGCCACTGACAATATAAATATTGTATTTTGATAGCTACTTTTAATAAATGTAATGCTGAAATATTGCCTATTTTCACTCTAAAAAACACACTGTTCTCTTTCCAGTTTTAAAACCTACTAAACATCATTTGTCTATACTTTATAAAGCTTACAAAATCTTTCATTACAGTCATCAAACATTTCTTCTAGGACCAAACATAAAACCAGAGAGCATTTTCCTATGCCACAGATCAGGTGGGGAGTCTGTGAGTGTGTGTATATTATCACTCAATACAAGAACCCATTTGTTTTGTTGTTGTTGTTATTTTGAGACAAGGTCTCACTCTGTTGCCCAGGCTGGAGTGCAGTGGTGCAATCTTGGCTCACTGCAGCTTCTGCCTCCTGGAATAACCCGTTTGTATTTGTCTCTATATAGTGTTAGACTTTTACGCCAAAACAGCAGCGTTCCTTTAATGCTGTGATAATCAAACTTTAAAATGGAGAGTTTGTTCAGACAGATTGCTGCCCTCCCTCTTTAGAGTTTCTGAGTCCGTGGATTTGAGTGGATGTGTTATAGGAAAGGGGTCCCGAAACAGACCCCAAGAGATGGTTCTTGGACCTTGCACAAGAAAGAATTCGAGGCAAATCCATAAAGTGAACTCAAGTCTATAAAGACACATGCATGCATATGTTTATTGCGGCATTATTCACAATAGCAAAGATTTGGAACCAACCCAAATGTCCATCAATGATAGACTGGGTTAAGAAAATGTGGCACATATACACCATGGAATACTATGCAGCCATAAAAAAGGATGATTTCATGTCCTTTGTAGGGACATGGATGAAGCTGGAAACCATCATTCTGAGCAAACTATCACAAGGACAGAAAACCAAACACTGCATATTCTAACTCATAGGTGGGAATTGAACAATGAGAACACTTGGACACAGGATGGGGAACATCACACACCAGGGCCTGTCATGGGAAGTGGGGTGGGGGCAGGGATAGCATTATGAGATATACCTAACATAAATGATGAGTTAATGGGTGCAGCACACCAACATGGCACATGTATACATATGTAACAAACCTGCACGTTGTGCACATGTACCCTAGAACTTAAAGTATAACAAAAAAAAAAAAAGAAGAAAAGAAAGAATGGTTATTCTACAGGCAGAGCAGCCCTGAGAGCTGCTGGTTGGCTATTTTTATGGTTACTTCTTGATTATATGCTAAACAAGGAGTGGAATATTCATGAGTTTTCAAAAAAAGGAGTGGGAAATACCCAGATCTGAGGGCTTCTCCCCCTTTTAGACCATTTGGGATAACTTCCTGACATTGCCATGGCATTTGTAAACTGTCATGGGACTGGTAGGACTGTGTTTTAACCTGTTAATGCATTATAATTAGCATATAATGAGCAATGACGATAACCAGAGGTCACTTTCATCGCCATCTTGATTTTGGTAGGTTTGGCTATCTTCTTTACCACCACCTGTTTTATCAGCAAGGTGTTTGTGACCTGTATCTTGTGCTGACCTCTTATCTCATCCTGTGACTAAGAATGCGTTCCCCTTGAATTGTGAATTTGTAACTCCTATTTCTACTCCATGAATGTGGAATGACCTTGTGGAATCTGGAATAAACCCACCAGTGCCATAATGGTTTACAAATGCCATGGCGATGCCAGGAAGTTACCCAATATGATCTAAAAGGGAATTCGTTATTGTGTGAGGTCCAAGAACTCTCTTTTGGGGTCTGGATTGGGACCCTTTCTGGTAATATTGATATAAAATCAGCTTAAAGTATACACATTATAAAACTGATGTTTAGTTCAAATGATACTTTCAAGAACTGCATCTATGAAGTAGCCGAGGTGGAAGCCATACCCATGTGTATTGGACTCCAGAACTTACACTCTTATCCACTCTCTTATATCAAGGTCTCCATTTTTGCTTCAGATCAAGAACTCAGCATGATTCAATATTTTAAGAGACTGACAGCTGTATCATAGCAGCTCTATCATAGCATTTTTGTATTGCTGAAATTAGGTTGTCACGGTAGAGCTAAAAATAGGAGGCTCATCATACGACTTGCTAAAAGTGACTCTGTTTCGTAGATGTTAGACCAGTGGTATAACTTTTATAAAGAGAAATATTTCAAGAAAAAGTAAGGAATACCCAAGACTTAAGGAATAGAATGATACTTGAGAGCAGTGACAAATGCAAATATGAGATCATTCCCAGTTTTCTAAAAGGGAACTTCCATTCTTAGTGTCAGTTTGGTCCAACTTGGCCATATTTCTGATGGTTTCGTATAAGCCTTGGTCCATCAGTAATCCTCCTTCTCTAGTGCCTTTAATTGTTCTTATAAAACAAACATTCTCCCATAACCACAATATGCTCAAATATCCCCAGCCCTAGAAATTTCTTTTTGAGCCAGTGCCACCATATATTGTTTTCTATTAAATAGTAGGTTCTTAAAAATAGTCATTGATTATTGCAATTATTCCTCAATCTACTGCAATTAGGGAGCAAACCCAGCACTTTATGCTGCAAAATCTATCCAGAAGAAATCTAATAACTTTCAATCTAATTCCATTCCCAACCTCTGCCCTACCATCTCGTTTATTAAATATGTTCATAAGGAATTTCATATTATTGAGCATTATATTATACAACTTATTTAATGAAAGCAGAGTGCTAACAAGAGTTTTGACTCAAGTGAAAATCTTTTCCCTAGAAAGATTTTAAATAATACATATGTTTGCTTTAATTGTATGTATATAGCTATAAAATCTAGACATCATTGTATAAATCCAAAACTTTTGTAATTTAGCAGTTGCTTATTACAATTAAACAAAACAAACAAGCAGACAAACAAAAAATAAGAAAGATAAACTAATTTATCCAATATCACTCAGTGTTAGATCCAGGATTCAAACTAATGAAATCTTAACTCTAGTTTGATCTAGTTGTTCATTAAGATGTCATTTATTTTCCTGTCAACACTATGACATTAATAATTCTTTTCTGCACACTGTAATCATGCTTATAATCATCCATTGTATTTATACATCTCTAGACATTGTTTTTGTTTCACTCACCTAGTTTTTTCCAAGCCATAAGTTAGACACTGATGTTAATTCAGAGTCTAACACAATGGTCAACTTATTTCAGATTTTACTGTTTCATTTGTTGATTATGTTTTTGCCCAGCTCTTATTGGGACACCTATTGAAGAAAAATTCTTATATAGTATTGCATACTACTGTTTATCACATTTCTCCACTTGAATCATCCTTTGCTTTGCCTAACATTATTCCCTACTAATTACCTTCATAAAGTCAAACTCCTCTTGGCCAATCTCGTTCAATGCCTTATTTTCCTAAGATAGCACTTAAACTCAAGTGATTGTCAAATTAATTTTCTTTATCTTCTTAAGCAAGCTTGCTGCAGTCAGAAGGGATGGAATGTGTTGTAAAATAATTTGGATATACAATCTATCTATGCTAATAACTAACTGAGCTTCCTTGAACTAGTCAGTTAGACCTCTCAGTATCAGTTTCTTAATCAAAAATTTGAGATACTATTAACCTATCTCATAGGATGGCTGGGAATCTCAAAAGAGATGATGCATACCAGGGTACATTACATATAATGAAGATTTGTGTGAGCGCTATCATTACTTTGAATCTATAACCCCCTTGGGTAACCTAGTATTTCGCCCATTTAACTACCTATTTACTATCTACTTTTCACTTGAGATACCCGTAAGTCATCTCCACCACAAGCACTCCAAATGAGGAAAAACAAAACAAACAAACAAAAAACTCCTAAAGTATGACAGGGTGAAAGGACACTGTGCAAGTGTCGGGGGCTATTGGTAGAAGGAAGAGTTGTAATTGGAGCCAACACAATTTTTTGAACGTAATTGTTATATGACTAATTTGGTTTTAAAATGATGTCTAAGAAATGTAAAGAGAAAGAGACTAGAATTTGTCTCCAGAAAAGAAATACTATGATTTAATCTGTACCCATCATTGAATATATAGGAAAGGAAGTTGAAGAGAAAACTTTTGCATTATGTTGACTTGATGTACCAAAATATAAGAAGAAGCTCTAACTATAGAATAACTTTCAAGCTCCAGTACTGAGTGACAAGATGATAGTGATTCTATTAAGCTGGATTGCATGTTAATGTTACAAGTTGAATTGTGATCTTCGAAAAGCTATATTTAGGTCCTAACCCTCAGTACCTGTGAATATGACCTTAGTGGAAATAGGGTCTTTGCAGATATAATCAAATTTAAATGAGGTCTTTAGGCTGAACCTTAATCTACTATGACCGTTGTCCTTATAAGAAGAAAAAAACACCATGTGAAGACAGAGACACATAGGCACATTGTCATATGACAGCAAATGCAGAGATTAGAGTGATGCAGCTGCAAACCAATGAATGCCAAGGATTGATAATTACCACCCAAACCTAGGAATAAGAAAAGAATTATACTCCCCTACAGATTTCAGAGGGAGAATGGCCTTGCAAACACCTTTATTTTAGATTTCTAGCCTCCAGAACTGTGAGACAATAAATTTCTGTTGTCGTAAGCCACCCAGTTTGTGGGAGTTTGTCATAGTAGCCATAGGAAACTAGTGAAGTTGATAACCTTAGTTTCTATTTGGTAAATGCTAGGTTTGAGAGGCCTTGTAATACCCATGGAGAGATGTACAATAAAGAGTAAGAAATGTAAATGTAATACTCAGGGAAAAGGTCAAAGATAGAGACTTTGCTATGAGAGTCTTCAATATAATAATCAGAGTTGAAGTCATCTTATAAGGGGACCATAACATATTACATTAATCAAAGTCATTAGTGCTAGCTGATATAACAACAATAATCTAAAAATCTATAATAATATAGTCAAATTTTCTAATGTACTTCACATTTGAAATAGGTTGCCTGCAAGAAGCCTTCTGTATAGTAATGCAGGCATCTCAGTCCTTACATCTTATGGCTTCACTATCTTACAAGGACTCCTTAGATTCTTCATTGAATTTTCTGTAGTCAGTAGTACAATGAATGAAAAAAGAGAAAGACCAGTGTAAATTACCTTATGAACCAAGCCTGTCCACATTTTATCAACTAGAACCCAGTCATTTGTCCCAAACCTAACTTCACAGGAATCTGAGAAATGTAGTCTCACAGTTTGGTCAGATGAACATCTCTTTAGATTCTATCACAGATGCACACAGAAATAAATGCATGCAAAATGGAAAATCATCTATATACTTAAGGAAGTGCAGATGAAATTTTATTATTTCCAGAGGACAGAAAGATAAAGATCATTTTTCATGATATAAAATCAGACAGTATAGCAATATTTGTCTAGACTTTAAAAACTATGGCTGGGAATGGTGGCTCACACCTGTAATCCCAGCACCTTGGGAGGCTGAGGTGGGCAGATCACCTGAGGTCAGGAGTTTCAGACCAGCCTTGTAGGAGATCGGTCAGGGTGGTGGGAAAAATTATAGGGAAAGACACAAACCTTCTTGGAAGGCTGGGAGGCTTTGCAAAAGCTTTGGGAGAGAATGAAGCTGAAGGCAGCTGATTCTCTTATCTGGAGGCTGAGGACAAAGGGTAGACAACAAGATAGTGAAAGGAACTTATCTAGATACATTGGTTTACTTATGTCTCCAGAAACCAACCTTTGATCATTCACATGCAGGACTGCTCTCTACATCAGGGGTCAACAATGTTAATTACCCACACATTGTGTTTGCTCCAAGCCCTTGTCATTAAATCTGCACTAAATAAATATAAACAGCTCTGGCTACTGGGGCTGCACTCTTGTCAGCAGTGCTAAGTGGTGCAGTCCCCTAGCCGTGCTGTCAGGTAAAGTACCTGTGTCTGTGTACTTCTTTCATCCATCGCTCGGTCAGATTCTGCAGGACAGACTAGGCATAGCCTGGCCAATATGGTGAAACCCCCATCTCTACTAAAAATACAACAATTAGCCAGGTGTGGTGGCATGCACCTGTAGTTCCAGCTACTCAGGAGGCAAGGCATGAGAATCACTTGAATCCAGGAGGCGGAGGTTGCAGTGAGCCGAGATCACGCCACTGTACTCCAGCCTGGGTGACAGAGCAAGACTCTGTCTCAAACAAACAAACAAACAAACAACAATAACAATGAAACTGGAGAATTTGGAGAATGATCGAAGAAAAATGCCCTTAGAAAAGAAAGAGAATCAAATAAGCAGAATCACAGAGTCAGAGAATTCCACAATTTCTTCTGAAAATAGCATTTGGCCAGTTTGGTCAAGGTGTGTGAAAAGAAACAGAAAATACAATACTAAAATTCATATGGCACTGCAGAAGACCTCCGACAGCCAAAGCAATACTGAGCAAGAATAACATAACTGGATGCACCACACTTTCTGATTTCAAATTATATTAGTTACAAAGCTATGATAATGAAAACAGCATGATACTGACATAAAAACAGACACAATGTAACACATTAGAGAGCCCAGAAATAAACCCATACTTACAAATTCAATTAATTTTTGACAAAAGGCACCAAGAATACACAATGGGAAAGGATAGTCTCTTCAATAAATGGTATTGGTAAAACTGGATATACACATGCAAAAGAATGAAATTGGACACTTGCCTTATACTGTAACCCAAAAATCGACTCAAAATGGATTATAAAGATTTAAACATAAGACCTATAACCATAAAGGTCCTAGAAAAAAAAACAAGGAAAAAACTCCTTGACATTAGTCTTGGCAATAACACTTTGCATATGACCCCCAAAATACAGGCAACAAAAGTGAGAATAAACAAGTGAGATTACATCAAACTAAACAGATTCTGCACAGCAAAGGAAACAATCAACAAAATAAAAAGGCAACCTATGGAATGGGAGACTATATTTTCAAACCATATATCTAAAAAGAGATTAATCTTTAAAATATACAAGGAATTCATACAACTAAACAGTAAAAACACAAGCGATCCAATTTAAAAATGACCTAAGGACCTGAGTAGACATTTCTCCAAAGAAGGCATACAGATGGCCAACAAGTATATGAAAAGGTGCACAGCGTCACTAATCAAGAAAATACAAATCAAAACTACAATGAGATGTCACCTCACACCTGTTAGAATGGCTACTATCAAAATAAAGAAAGATAACTAGGGTTGGCGAGGATATGGAGAACAGGGAACTTTGGTACAGGGAACTTTGGTACACTGTTGGTGGGAATGCAAATTGGTAAAGCCATTATGAAAAACAGTGTAGAGGTTCTTCATAAAATTAAAACAGAACTACTATATAATCCAACAATTTTTCTTCTAGATATATATGCAAAATAATTGAAACCAGGATCTTGAAATATATCTGCACTCCCGTGTTCATTGCAGCATTATTCATTACAGGCAAGACGTGAAAACAGCTAAATGTCCATGGGTAGATGAATGGATAAAGAAAATGTGGTATATACATAAAATGGTGTATCATTCAGCCTTAAAAATGAAGGAAATCCCACAATGAGATACCATCTCATGCCAGTCAGAATGGCTGTTATTAAAAAGTAAAAAAATAATAGAAGCTGGCAAGGTTGTAGACAAAGGGGAACACTTACACACTGCTGGTGGGAATATAAATTAGTTCAGCCATTGTGGAAAGCAGTGTGGCAATTTATCAAAGTACTTAAAAGAGAATTACCGTTTGATCCAGCAATTCCATCATTGGATATATACCTAAAGGAATATAAATCACTGTACCGTAAGACATATGCATGGATACATTCATTGCAGCACTATTCACAATAGCAAAGACATGGAAGCAACCCAGGTGCCTACCAATAGTAAACTAGATTAAAAACTGTGGTACATATACACAATGGAGTACTCTGCAGCCATAAAAATGAGAGTGAGCTCCTGTCCTTTGCAGCAACATGGATTAAGCTGGAGGCCATTATCCTGAGCAAACTGACACAGAAACAGAAAACCAAATACCACATGTTCTCACTTATAAATGGATATTACCTGAGTGACAAAACAATCTGTACACCAAACCCCCATGACACACAATACCTATATAACAAACCTGTACATATACCCCTGAACGTAAAATAAAAGTTAAAAAATAAACTAAAATAAAAAGAAGGAAATCCCACTATTTTTGACAATATAGATGGACCTAGTGGGCATTGTGCTAAATCAAATAAGCCAGACACAGAAAGACAATACCACATGATCTCCTTACATGTAAAATATAAAATAGTCAGACTTATAGAAATGGAGATGAGATTGGCAGTTGTTGGAGCCTAGTGGATGGGGCAATGGAGAAGTAATGGCTAAAGGATACAAAATTTCCATTATGTAAGAAAAATACATTCTGGAGATCTGCTATACAACATAGTGCCTATAGCTAACAATGCTGTATTGTATACTTAAAGTGCCAAGGCAGTAGATCTTATGTTAACTATTATTACCATAATGAAATAATAATAATAATAATAGAGGCAGGAGGAATCTTTAGGAAGTGATACATATGTTTATTATCTTGACGGTGGTGATGATTTCATGTGTGTATACTTACCCCCCGACTCATTGAGATGTATATATTAAATATGCAGAGATTTTGTATGTCAATTACATCTCAGTAAAGTGGCTTTTAAGAAACCATATAATCCAGTTCACATAGAAGCAGAATATTTATGTATCTCTAGTTCACACTCAAATCAGTAATAGACTCGCCATTTCACTTTATCTTTGCCAAGTGGATTTAAAACTCTGTAGACTAATTTATTAAAATTTACTATTGAAGTGAGAATGACAGTTCTTTCTTTCCACTTCTCAGTGCAGGACCACAGTTTTATTAGAATGCTTGCCCTCTGAGCTCAGCAAGGAGCATGTTATAATTAGATGCGTATTACAGTAGAGATTGTGTTAATGGGATTTTTGAGAAATAATAAAAAAGAAAATCTACAAGAGTGTCTCCATTAGACTCTGTATAAGTAAGGAAAACCTGTCTTAGGGGATCACTAAAGAAATCAGCATGAGTTAGTTAATCGAAGGTCAAACAAAATGACATGATAAGCCTTGGGGGATACCGTTAAAGTAATCATTGCAGATAAGGGACTGACTGATTGTCAGAGGTACCTATGCATATTTCTAATGTGAAAATGAAAATGGGAATTAAAACAGTAGTGATGACCTCTTTATTTTTGTATAAACTTAAATACCACCAATCTGTAAACACTATTAAAATATATGTTTTGTGTATGTTGAAAGCGTAAAATCACAGGGCATCCTATAATGGAAACATTTCCATATATAGTATTTAAAATGATTCTCTCTTGAAGTCAAGTAAACTCTGTCTACTTCTTTAAGTATATATATTTTTCTGAATTTGTTGTTTAAAAACTTAGAAAATAAAGGAAATGTAAGAAGATAAAGCACATATAATGTCACAATTCAGAAAAACTCACATTTTTAATGTTTTTCCATTTCATATTTATAGATTATATTAATGTATTATTATAATAATGTATATCTGTTTTGCTATCCTGTACTTCTCATTGGATATTGTAGATTGATTTGTCTTATTTTTTAACTTACATTTTTCATTATCTTGGAAAGATCATGTAAAGCAATCTTAGAAATAATTACAGCAACTTTCAATTAATCAGTCTGAATTCCCTCTAAGGGAAGTTAAAGAAAATGAAGTCAATTATTTCTTACTTATTCAGCCTAAGTCTGTACTGTCCTTGTTAGGATAAAGAAAATAATATTCTCAAAGAAGAGGAAGCACAGTTAATGATGAGGGGAGTGTTACATTGCTTGAAGCCTTCCTTCTCAGTGGACTGGCCTTTTGGTATTGTGATTCCTTATGAATAAAGATTACTTTAAATATTCTTCAGTTACATGAGGGCAGGGCAAGAAAGAGCAGAGAATGAGTAGGAACTTTACCACTTCTTCACTTTGTGAATTCCTGCCTCAGAGACTAGACTTACTGAAGTGAGGTTTGCTGCTGATAAATGCAGATCTTTCCAAATATTCAACTCCCATCCCCAAGATAAAAAGGGTTCTATATGGCTTTACTCTTTCCCTAGTATTTACCTGTGAGAAAACACAGGCAATTGATACTGGTATTCAGAATGATATGACTTTAGAATTTTATGCTATCCAATGTTTGTTATAATTCACAGCACCAGGAAAAAAAAATAACAGTATTGCTACAGTATAAGTGTGTGTTTTTTTTGTTTGACCTAGAAAGTAACTAGCAACTCAACAAGGAGAAAGGACAGCTGGGTATTATGAAGGTGAGGAAATATTGTTTTAGTAAGTTTATCCCAATAACAGAAGACTGTGGGCTGTTAGTCCTGTTAGACTACAGTCTATATTCTACAATACTACTCCTTTCTCTACCCTATTTGAGACTGACGTTGGCTAGGGTGTTGTTTGCATAGAATTGATACATGAAGGACTAACAAAAACTCAAAACATATTTGTATATTTTAAACGCCTTTATAGACATAAATAAAGCATGTATAAAACATAAATATTTCCTGATGAAACCCCGTCTCTACTAAAAATACAAAAATTAGCTGGGTGTGGTGGTGGGCGCCTGGAATCCCAGCTACTCAGGAAGCTGAGACAGGAGAATGGCTTGAACCTGGGAGGCAGAGGTTGCCCTGAGCTGAGATCGCGCCATTGCACTCCAGCCTGGGCAACAAAAGCGAAAGTCTGTCTCAAAAAAACAAAAACAAAAACATAAACCATAAATATTTCCATATATGTTGTCTTGAACTATAAACATTTTTGAAACTTAACCTTACTTTTAATAAGCAATTGTTTGTATGGCCCCAGGAGATTTTTTTTTTTTTGCCAGTTTTAAAAGTAAGAGTTTAAGCAATGAATTTATAAATCTTTCTTACCTATTTTGAATGAATAAATTCATATGTGTTTATATATCCTGGTTGGAGTGTTTTTTAAAAATCACAATGTTTCCCATGTTTGCAATGATAGCATCAAATCAGATGATGAAATTCTTGTTATAAAAAAGCAACTGATAATATTACATACTTGTGTATGAACAGGATTAAAAATTTGAAATTATTTACATGTGGAATATTGATAGGGACAAGAGGCAGGGGGGAAATTCTGGTCATAAGAGGGCAGGTCCCCAGCGAGAGACCCACCCCAAAGCTGAAAAGCCTAATACCAGGACCTAAAGTGAGAACTTTACATCCCTGTTTGCATTATAGTTGATCAAAGTTTGAAGTATGATTGTTGTCAGGTTTTGGTTTTCAATCACAAATTACCTCTGTTGGCCATTTTTAGAATCTTTTTTTTTTCTGTTTTACTTACACTTTTCTCACGAAAGTATTTTTTTGTTATTGTTTGTTTTGATGTTGTTTTATTTATTCATTTCAATAAACAAATAAGCTAGTTCTTTGATGGTCAAATTGATCGCTTCCTCAAAAGGAATATAAGGAAGGAGAACCAAGGATGTGTAAGAGAAGGAAGGATGGAGAAAATTCGAGGGGAGACTAAAAAGCTATTAATAAAATCTTCCTTTGACACTTTTTCTTTTTTCTTTTGGTGTCCTGAGATCCTCTATAACTAAGTGGCACTGTGTATGCCATTCTTAACAATTTTTAGGGTTGTACCTTATAGAATTTATAAAGAAACTTTAATTCTCGCCTCTGGGCTAATAACCACAACGATTTCTCCTCTGGCAAATTATAAACTTCCTATTGTGGAAGATAGAATAAAATTGAGTAAATTTAAATAAATATATATAAACATTTTTTAAAATAAATGGCATAATATTCAGTGAAAAAAGTGACATTTCTCAGCTTCAGTTTCCAAGTCCGTATCTTGAGATCTCTGTCTTTAAAATATCTGTTGAAAAATTTCACCACAACTACACCATTTAGAAAACAGCAGAATATTTATTTCTCTTCCACCCAAAGCCTTGTGTATTTTACCTTCTATCACCATTATGGCCAAAGTTACAGATTTCATTCATTCTGCCACTTCCTGATTTTGTAGATATGTTTTTTTAAATTTTATTTTTATTCTTTACTAATTTTTGTGTACTTCTGGATTTTTTCTAGTAGTATTAAATTTACAAAGTGAAATATTTGAGAAAATGTATCAAGTTTTAAAAAGTCATAGAGGCAATAGCTAAATATTGCAAAGCAAAAACATACATGTTCAACACACTTATTTTAAGAGATTTACTAAATACTAAATACCATCTGTATATTAGCTTGAAAATCTTGATGGATTCCATGAGATTAGAGTTACTACCCACTTTTCATGACAAGCAGTCATCTCTGACTACAGAAAGTAGCAACTTATAAGACAGAGCTGTCATTTCTTGTTTTGGAAAAATAAAACTGTTTGTATAGCTAATTTTGTGTTCAGCAATAGCACAACTGACATCACAAAAGACTGATCACTTTTATTATCTAAAAGAGAATGCTTTGTTTTTTTATTTTTCTTCCATGGGCCTCTTGTCATATTACCCTACTAACCACATATCTCCCATCCTTCTATTGTGTCCATTGATAATATTGCTAGTGCTCAATAAATATTTTTGAACTAAGTAATTGTAAGAAAATCTGGATCTGCCTCTCTGGATAGTTTCTAGTTTATTTCCTTCTATTTCAAAACTAAAGTGAATGTTAAAGAACACTAAATGTTGACTATCTCTTCTTCCTCATGGTAATTACTTGTAAGCCCATGAAAAATAATTGTCTATGTGCACCATTAAAATAAAACAGATCTAGACGTTACCATGTAACAGCCAATTCCAAAGCCGCCCCTTCCAAGATGACCTTCTCATGGCAGCTGACCGTCTGAAGTTTCTTTTGTTTTGAAAATCTTCCCAGAATTATAAAAGTATGAAATGAAATAGGATCTCTTTCTCTCCCCATCTTCTCTCATAATTCCATAGTGACTAGTGCCTTCTGAGAGTCTATTTAATAATTAGTTTAGGGAACGATTCAAAATATGGATTCTGGAATCTGATTGCCTGATTCAAACTCTGGCTCCCCTAGTTACAGACTGTTCTGAGCATACTTCTAAACTTTGCTGTGGTTAACAGAGACCAATACAAACTTCTGTAAAATGAAAGAAATAATTTTACCTACTTCATAAGGTTTTCATGAGTACAAAATAAGGTAAGACATACAGATTCTACAAAAATACTTAGTTCATCATAAACACTCAGTATGCATTAATTATAATGAGATATTAAAGAGCAACATTTAAACATAGTTCATTTTCACATTATCTAATTCCCATTTAGGATATTACTATCCATATGATTAGCACAACTGGACAATTAGCCATGTCCGATTCCGTATTTTTCCTCATCTCATTTAACCATCCTTAAAATACTGTCTAAATCTGTTCTAAATGCTGTTCTCTAAATCTAAACATCATTGGCCCTTACCTACAGTTTTCCACATGTGGTCATGCTTGTGTAGCACTGTGTTAGATATTCTTAAGAGGCAGAAGGTAACGTGTGTTGAATATCGGAGGTTGTTCTCAAAGTATTTCATTTCATTTTTCAAGCAATCATGTGAGGTAAGTATTACTTTTTTTCTAACTCAACAGAAGAAACACCTAGAACTTTGTTTTGTTTTGTTTTGTTTAGCTCTGTTCCCCAGTATAGAGTGCAGTGGTGTGATCTCGGCTCACTGCAACCTCCGCCTCTCGGGTTCAAGTGATTCCTCAGCCTCAGATTCCCGAGTAGCTGAGATTACAGGTGCATGCCACTATGCCCAGCTAATTCTTGTATTTTTTAGTAGAGATGGGGTTTTGCCATGTTGACCAGGCTGGTCTTGAACTCCTGACCTCAGGCAATATGCCCACCTCGGTCTCCCAGAGTGCTGGGATTACAGTCATGAGCCACTGTGACCGGTCAAAAACACCTAAAACTTAGATGAGCCAACTATCTTGACCCAGGTTACACAGTTAATAAGTACAATAGATGCCAGAACAGGAATGTTCCTTTAATATCAGGCTGCACACACTTTGTTTTTGAGCACTCTAGCAATTAAAACCTCTTAGGAGGAAAAAAGAAAAGAAAAAACAGTTATAAATATGTCCTGAAAGGTAGTAGGCATTGGCATCTTACAAACTTCATGATATATAAAGAAGATGATGGTAGCTGGATTAGATAATGAGACTGAGATTGTAAATCTCCCTCAGTTAAACTGGTCTTTATCTAAAAATATTTCAGTGTACCCTAGCTTGTGAAAACCTCTGGTTCATATACATTATGCTATACAGTGTTTCAACTAATTTCCTTACTAAATTTAACCAATAAAATCCTGCAAAGCAAATAGATTATCTTATGCAGCAGACTATCTTATGCCAGGCACTAATGACTGGCATGTAGAGGTATATTTAACCTGATATACACAGTGAGGTATTGGCATCTATCTGCCGTATTTCTTGAGCTCTAAAGCAGGTGGCTAGTTAATTCCCAAATAGCTGAGTAAATTAAGACCAGATCCTAAATTGTAACCCTCATCAGCAATAAGATGGTGTAACTCAATCTAGGAATCGACCACAAAGCTTAGACATACTTTTAATATAAATTGTGACTCTATTTCATAAATAGCTTTTCATGACATTACTTCAGATTAGATTACCACAGTTTATTTTCAAATAATTTTTTAATATCTTTAAAATGAGCTATTTTCAGGCTCTGCTCCACGTAAAACGGGAGAAATAGATGCTTTTTGATACAATGCTCGGTATCAATTTAAATAGAATATTCACTATTTGAATTTATTGCAACAGATGTCCTCAGCTACCCAATTATTTTAGTGCAATTTGGCACATATATAATTTTAAAAGATCTTGTATCTAGGCAAAGCATTTAATTTCCTACCAAATTAATCCCTTTGGAACATTACATTGGATGCCATGGTGATTTTACAAAAAAGACTCTTTCATAACAGCAATATGAACCAGTAAATATCCAGCACTCTGCACAAATGGGAGATCTGCATTTATTTCCTCTGTTATATAGGGCGCAGGCTTCCTTATTACTAATTATGTGCTCTTTCTCAGCACAGACAGTTTTAATAACCATGTGTATTGTGCCCATTCCTCTCTAATTCTGGGTTTTTCTGTTACTCTGTTTGAAAGAGAAGACATGCTTTTCTTGACCCCCAAAGGACAATAGATGTGGATTAATCCATAATTCCTTAACAGGTTGGTCAGGAACAGGGATGATCAAAGAACCTACTCTCAAATTTTGCTTAGTTAAATGGCAGATAACTTAATATGTGTTTTTAGTAATTATTTAATGAAAATTAATATACCTTAGTTAATATTGTTGTGTAACAAACCACCCCAAAACTTTTGGAGTAAAGCAACCATTTTATTATGTGTGCGGATTCTGTGGACCAGAAATTTAAACATGGCATAGCAGGGATGGTTTGACGCTGCTCCATGATGTCTGGAGCCTCAGCTGGGAAGACTCCGAGGCTAGGGATGACTTAATGGCACAGGGCTTTAATAATGGCACAGGGCTTTAATGACTTAATGGCACAGGGTACATATCTGACACATAGCCTGGAATTCCTAGAAGGCTGGGGACTCAGCTAGGTCTACTGACTGAAGTACCTATGTGGATTCTTTCTTACTGGTTTTCATTTCTCATAGCATGGTGGTGGCTTTTTAAGAAGTATCCCAAAAGAGAGCATAGAGAGAACAAACATTCCAAGAGAATCAGATAAAAGTATTTCATTTCTTGCCTGCTTTTTTTTTTGTTTTATGTTTTTATGTTTTCTGTTTTTTATTGCTAATTCTTCCTAAATGCACCACAAACTCCATAAAATGTATTTCGGCCATATTGTTTACACGATTTAATACAACATTTCTATTTTCATATGAAATTGTTCTAATTGGTGACCTCTGCCCTCCTCAATTTTAATGAGCTTATTATGCAATAGTCATCCTGGGATCTCTCTTTGCCTTCATCATGGAGCTTCTCTTTTCTTTTCACTGAAGTTAGATCATTTGCTTCTTGGCTCCGGAAACTCGTGTTTTCTCTTAGTTTGTTGCCTCCCTTTAGAGGGTTGCATCCTCTAGTAGCTTCCTGAGAGTTTCCACAGATGGTAAACTGTTTTGAGTTTAAATTGCTTATACAAGTGGGAAAATGTCGTTATTTTGCCCTCACATTTGTCAGTTTAAGTAATTATAATATTTTAGCTTGAATATCATTGTTTGTTCAGAATTTTGAAGGTATGCTCAAATTGTCTTCTAATTTCTAAATGTTAGTATTGGAAATTCCTGTGTTATTATAATTCTTAACCCTTTGTAAGTAACCTGTTCTATATGCATTTGTTCTTCATTTATTTTTATTTTTCTTCCTGAAAACTTTCATGGTTTTCCTTTATAACTTGTGTACTAATATTACATGATGATGATGATACTTGGTGTGGTCTTTAATATTCCCTTTTCTGGCTCTGTTGGCCTATAATTATTAATGGCTTGGCTCTGTGTCCCCACCCAAATCTCATCTTGAATTATAATCCCATAATCCCCACATGTTGGAGAAACCCAGTGGGAGGTAATTGAATCATGGGGGTGGTTACCCTCATGCTGTTCTCGTGATAGTGAGTTTTCACAAGATCTGAAGGCTTTATAAAGGGCTTTTTCCCCTTTGCACAGCACTTCTCTTACCTGCTGCCGTGTGAAGAATGACGTTTTTGCTTCCCCTTCCACCATGATTGTAAGCTTCCTGGGTCTTCCCCCGCCATGTGGAACTGTAAATCAACTAAACCTCTTTCCTTTATAAGTTACCCAGTCTCAGGCAGTTATTTATAGCAGCATGAGAATGGACTAATACACCTATAATTTCTGTGAAATATATTTGTCTCTGTAATTTGTTTCTTATGTTTGTTGGGAGGAAACTTTTCCAGTAATTTCTTTTCTTTTTATTCTCTTTCCTTAACTTCTATAAATGAGATATATACTTTTTGGTTTAACCCTTTGATAGTCTTACATGTTTCTTTCCTACCTTCCACCACTTTGATGATTTTTCCTACTTTTGGCAGATTTTATTGTTGTTTGTTGAGTTTTAACTTTGATGCTGATATTTTTAATTTCTTAAAAATATGCTAATTAATATTCATTTTTTCCATTTCCATTTCTACAATATGTCCAATGAATGTTATTTCATCAACATTTTATCTTATTTCTGTGAATATATTAACTATATTTATTTGAAGCTTTTTTCTTTTGCCTGTATGATCTTGCTTCCTACAATATCATTTTTAACTACTTCAGTTTATTTTTGTCTCTTCCTTTCATGTTACAAGCTTTCCTAAAGTATTTGTTACTTTTGACTCTCTCTTCGTATTAAGAATGAGGGATTAATTGCATACCTTAAGTGCATCAGAAAAAGAAAAGTTTCCCCTAAGGATAACCAGAGTGTTGGTGAGAGATCAGAGGACTAATACTGTGCTCCACAGCTGTCAAATGCCAGAGAAAAACTTTTCCAGTTAGGATTTTTTTTTTTTTTTTTTTTGAGACAGAGTCTCACTCTGTTGCCCAGGCTGGAGTACAGTGGTGTGATCTCGGCTCACTGCAACCTCTGCCTCCCAGATTCAAGCTGTTCTCCCTGCCTCAGCCTCACAAGTAGCTGGGATTATATGCACCCACTACCACACCTGGCTTTTTTGTATTTTTCAGTAGAGATGGGGTTTCACCATGTTGGCCAGGCTGGTCTTGAACTCCTGACCTCAGGTGATCTGCCTGCCTCGGCCTCCCAAAGTGCTGGGAATACAGGCGTGAGAGGGTATGTTTTTAAACTTCCAAAGATCCTGGAACTCTTTGATATTTAATACAAAATTTAAACTTTAACACTTTTTTATTTGTAATTATTATGAATACATATTAGTACATATTCAGGGGTACATGTGAAATTTTGATACAAGCATACAATATGTAATGATCAAATTAGGGTAATTCAGGTATCCATCACCTCAAGCATTTATCATTTAGTACATATTTTTCCGGAGAAAGGTCCATAGAGTTAATCAGTTCTTAAAAGGTAACATCACTTCAAAAATTAGCCTTGTGTTAAAAGATAGTAGAGGTTTAGCTCAACTGATGAAATGACAATTGTCTTTATTTGAGTAATGCATTGGTATAAAATGTATGAGAAAAAAACCGCAATTACAGGGATTAATTCTAATCTTGAGGCAGGAAAAAATGGTTTAGTGTCTTTCTTTTTGCCTTTTTATTGTAAAAATTAATTTTTTAAAGTTTTATTTTGTTTTTAATTGACACATAGTAATTATACATATTTATGTGGTACAGTGTTTACTAGAAGCTAGGAATTTTAGGACCAAGAAGGAATACAGAGATTCTAGTCAATGGGTACAAAGTTACAGTTAAATATGTTCCAGTTTAACATTCTTTTAAATGTTTATTAGATACTCTGAAACTTTTACTTCTCTTTAAGATGATATATTACAGACTGAATTTATTCTCTTACCAGAGAAAAAAAAAAGCTCAAAAAAGGAAACAAAGAATCAATGATTGTGAAGATGTTGCACATCAGGGAAAAAAGTAAGGTGAACCCTGAGGAATGGAAAACAAACAAGGTATGTTCTGTTAATCCTAGGTTATTGCTGTGAGTTTCTAAGCCATAGTACAGAAAGGGGGAACCCAGGGAGAGCCTGCTAGGCTCCCTGAGGTTTGGAGATGGACCCGAGAGTAGAAAGAGGATCAGGCGGCTTGAGTTTGCAGGACAGAGTAGTGCAGAGAGAGTTGCTGCATAGAGAATCAAGGAGATCTGCAGATGAGCCCCCTCAAGGGTTCATCAGAGTACTGATCAGTAAGTACTTGCATGTGTGATCAGTATTTGCACTATTCAAGTATGTAGAAAGAACCATATGAAAGGATTAGAGGCAATAGTGCTCAGATCTTATACACGAGCCCACCAGCCAGGCTGAATAAACTCATAATTCGTAGGACAAAGGTATATTACTCAGAAGGATTTGCCTCAGCAGTGGGGAAAATTGGCCCCAGATTAGAAGTTTCTCTGATTTGGCTTAGTAAAGCTAACCTTTGTGGAGGAGGGAAGGCTTGATTATTAGGAGAAGGCACAAAGGAACTTCCGATGTGCTCAGCAACATTCTCTTTATTGACCCAGTATATAACTTCAAGAGTTGTGATATTAGCAAACTGAATACTTTTATTTTTAAGCTGAAGATCAATGAGCTAAACATGCATCTTAATGAGTTGAAGAAACAGGAACAAAACAAACCCAAAGAAAACTGCAGAAAAAATAAGAAAGATAATTAATTAATGGCAGAGAAAGCACACATAAAATAGAGAATCAACAAAGTTGAAAGAGAGAGAGACAGAGAGACACATAGAGAGAGAAGGCACATAATTGATATCAGCAATGCAAAACGTATGTAACCACTGCTGATGAAAAGATTAACAAGATAATAAAAGTATATTTTATCTTAATTTGAAACTTGAAATAAAAAAGTCTAAAAAAAAACTTGACAAGTTTAATGATTTGAATTTTACATCCTCCAAATAATTTTCAGCATCGAATTAAATGTAAGATTTTAGATTGATATCAGATTAGATAAGAAGAAAAAAGTTTAATTCTTTTCTAAAAATTACAATCACAAGTGGCCTCCAGACATTTCACTAGGAGGTAAAGAATTTGTGAGACCATGAAAAAATAGTGTGGTATGCAACTTCTAAATAGTCCTCAATGATCTCTGCCTCCTGGTATCCACTTCATGTGTAATCCCCTTTTTGTGTATGGGCTGTACCTAGTTACTTGCTTCTAACAAATAGGATCTGGCAAAAATGGGATGATGTTGCTTCCAAGATTAGGTTACAAAAGACTCTGGCTTCTGTCTTGCTTGCACTCTCTCCTGCACTTTCTTGCTCTATTGTAGCCAGATACCATGCTGTGAGCTGCCTCAGGGGAGGCCTAAGTGGCAAGAAACTAAGGAAGACCCACAGCCAACGGTCAAAGAAGACTTGATACCTGAAAACAACAATGTGAGTGAACTTGAAAACAGATCCTTTTCTATCTAAGCCTTGAGATAATTACAGCCATAGCTGACACTTTGTAGCCTTCTGAGAGTCCCTGAGCTAGAACCACCCAGCTAAGCTATGCCTTGACTCCTGTTCCACAGAAACTGTAAGACAAGATATGTTGTTTTAAGAGATTAAAGGTTAGGGTAAATTTTTATGCAGTAATGGATAATAAATTTAGAAGGAAAGACCTGAAAGTTGCTGAAGGGGCCATGATATAGTTTGGCTGTCTCCCCACCCAAATCTCATCTTAAATTGTAGCTCCTATAATCCCCACATGTCATGGGAGGGACCCCGGTGGATGGCAATTGAATCATGGAGATGGGGTTTTCCCCTGCTGTTCTCATGATAGTGAATAAGTCTCACAAGATCTGATCATTTTGTGTAGAGTAGTTATAGTAACACACTCTCTTGCCTGCTGCCATGTAAGATGTGACTTTGCTCTACCTTGGCCTTCCACCATGATTGTGAAGCCTCCCCGGCCATGTGGGACCGTGAGTCAGTGAAATCTTTTTCTTTATAAATTACCCAGTCTCAAGCCAGTCGCAGTGGCTCATACCTGTAATCCTAGCACTTTGGGAGGCCAAGGTGGGCGGATCACCTGAGGTCAGGAGTTCAAGACCAGCCTGATCAACATGGAAAAACCCCATCTATACTAAACATACAAAATTAGCTGGATGTGGTGGCACATGCCTGTAATCCCAGCTACTCAGGAGGCTGAGGCAGAATTTCTTGAACCCAGGAGGTGGAGATTGCGATGAGCCAAGATCGCGCCATTGCACTCCAGCCTGGGCAACAAGAGCAAAACTCCGTCTCAAAAAAAAAAAAAAAAAAAAAAAATTACCCAGTCTCAGGAGTGGGATAGTGCTATTAAGATACCTGAAAATGTGGAAGTGACTTTGGAACTGGATAACAGGCAGAGGTTGGAACAGTTTGGAGGGCTCAGAAAAAGATAGGAAAATGTGGGAAAGTTTGGAGCTTCCTAGAGACTTGTTGAATGGTTTTGACCAAGAAGTCCAAGCTGAGGTGGTCTCAGATAGAAATGAGGAACTTATTGGGAACTGGAGCAAAGGTGATTCTTGCTATGCTTTAGCGAAGAAACTGGTGACATTTGGCCCTTGCCCTAGAGATCTGTGGAACTTTGAACTTGAGAAAGATGATTTAGCGTATCTGGCAGAAGAAATTTCTAAGCAGCAAAGCATTCAAGAGGTGACTGGGTGCTATTAAAAGCATTCAGTTTTATGTATTCACAAATATATGGTTTGGAATTGGAATGACTGTTTAAAAGAGAAGCAGAGCATAACAGTTCAGAAAATTTGCAGCCTAACCATGCAGTAGAAAAGAAAAACCCATTTTCTGAGGAGAAATTCAAGCTGGCTGCAGAAATTTGCATAAGTAATGAAGTGCCTAATGTTAATCACCAAGACAATGGGGAAAATGTCTCAAGGGCATGTCATAGGTTTTCATGGCTGTCCCTCCCATCACAAGCCTCCTAGGAATTAAAAATGGATTCATGATCTGGGCCAAGGGCCTTGCTACTTTGTGCAGTCTTGGGACTTGGTGCCCTGCATCCCACCTGTGGCTAAAAGGGGCCAATGTACATCTCAGGCTGTTGTTGCCTCAGGGTGCCAGCCACAAGCCTTGGCAGCTTACATGAGGTGTTGGGCCTGTGAGTGCACAGAAGACAAGAATTGAGGTTTGGGAACCTCTGCCTAGATTTCAGAGGATGTATGGAAATGCTTAGATGTCCAGGCAGAGGTGTACTGCAGAAGTGTGCTGCAGGGGTGGAAGGGAAATGTGGGGTGGGTGCCCCCACACAGAGTCCCCACTGGGGAACTGCCTAGTGGAGCTGTGAGAAGAGGGCCACCATCCTCCTGACCCCAGGATGGCCAATCCACCAACAGCTTGCACCATGCACCTGAAAAGCCACAGACACTCAATGCCAGCCCATGAAAGCAAACAGGAATAGGGCTGTACCTTGCAAAGCCACAGGGGCAGAGCTGCTCAAGACCATAGGAGCCCACTGCTTACATCAATGTGACCTGGATGTGAGACATGGAGTCAAAGGAGATCATTTTGGAGCTTTAAGATTTGACTGCCCTGCTGGATTTTGGACTTGCATGGGGCCTGTAGCCCCTTTGCTTTGGCCAATTTCTCCCATTTGGAACAGGTATGTTTACCCAATGCCTGGACCCCATTGCATCTAGGAAGTAACTAGCTTGCTTTGATTTTACAGGCTCATAAGTGGATGAGACTTGCCTTGTCTCAGATGAGACTTTGGACTGTGGACTTTCGAATTAATGCTGAAATGAGTTAAGACTTTGGGGGACTGTTGGGAAGGCATGATTGGTTATGAAATGTGAGGACATGAGATTTGGGAGGGGCCAGGGACGGAATGCTATGATTTGGCTGTGTCCCCACCCAAATCTCATGTTGAATTGTAGTTCTATAATCCCCGCGTGTCATGGGAGGGACCTCGTGGGAGATAATTGAATCATGAGGGCAGGTTTTTCTCATGCTGCTCTTGTGGTAGTGAATAAGTCTGACGAGATCTGATGATTTTATAAAGGGCAGTTCTCCTGCACATGCTCTATTGCCTGCTGCCATGTAAGATGTGCTTTTGCTCCTTTGCCTTCCACCATGATTGTGAGGCCTCTCCAGCCATGTGAAACTGTGAATCTATTAAATCTCTTTTTCTTTATAAATTACCTGGTCTCAGGTATTTCTTCATAGCAATATGAAAATGGACCATTACAGGCCATCTTTGAGAGAAACAAGGTTTCTAAATACTGCAGAGACAAGAAATTGGTAGAATTAGGAGGCATCATGGAGAACTTCAGAGATTTGTGATTGTTCTTGTTCCACTGCTTGTTGGCCTCTGCCATAAACTATTGTCACTAAGTTCCTATGCATCATAAAATACCAATGTCAAAACCAATTTTCTTAAATCTTGCTATAAAACCACTCTATGGAAGTCAGTAACAGAAACAGCAGCTGACCAACATGGCATATAGCAATCAGAAATTGCTTGTCTCATTTTCAGCAAATTCCATACGTAGCACAAGAGACAATAGATAGCGTCCTATCCTTCCAAAAATGCTCGTGGCTGTTAATGAAGACAATATCATTCCTGTCTTCTGACTGAAAGGACAGAAGCATTAAAATTTATGCAGATTGAGATAAAATCATCAAATATAACAAACACAACTGTGTGTATATGTGTACATCTGTTGGTATAAACATGAAGAGATACATAACAGACATTTACCAGACTGCTAGTTTTTATTCCTTAGGAAACAGGAAAAGTGAAAGTGATTATTAAATCATTCCATTTATGTCTCCTCATTAAATATTAATGTTTTCTAGTTTATTTATAAATATATATGTGATAAAACTACATTTTAAATGTGAATAAAGATAAAATTACTGTGATTCTGCATTATCTTTGAGATTTTTATTCATACTTACTTTTGACATGGATTTTAAATATCCTAACTCTTTAGACACTTAGCAACATAGGTGGTAGAAAAAGCAAGTAGCAGGTTTAGGGAGGGCGTACAGTCAGGGGAGCCATCCAAAGAAAAGCAGTCCCTGTCTATAGTATGACTGATTTTATCCTATTTGAAATATCAAAAATCATCCTCCCTTAAACCATTTCTTTCAGAAAATGTACTGGAGGAGTCAATTAGAAGTATGATAATAAAACTAACGTAACATATTCTCATTTCAATTTATTCACTGATGTAAGAGATTAATTAAACTTTTTCCTACTTTCCTTTTTTTTTTTTTTTAATTAGAGTTGTACCCTGTGGTATTTTTAAAAAGCCATGAAATTGAGGGATTATAAGCAACTGCACTAGGTATTGGGTTCTAATACAGCACAAAACAGCCTGAAAGGAAATTCGGGCAGTGGACACCAGAGTACGAACTCTACTGTTTTATTCAATATTAAATAACTAAAACTGATGATACCGAAACCCAACTAAGAGCTTTAAAGTTGTCCATGATTCTTTTTTTCATAAGAATTTTGATCTTATGATTCTTTTTCTGGTGGTTATGTTTCTATTTGCTTTATTTTTTCTACTATTGAATAATTTAAATGATTGTTTTAAAATAAATATTATCAAATAGAAGCCATTCGATAATTAATTGCAAAAGACTATATAATTTATTTCCTGAGAAAATATCTCTTATAGTGTTAGATGTATCTAGAGTGTTTAAGAAAAATTTTCTTAATGATCGTCTAGAGCAAAAGTTCATTTTTATTTCATTTCCTGATGTTTCTGAAATGTTTTGATAAATAATATGCTTAAAAGGTATAATAATATTTCTGTGATTTCAGGAATATTTGGGTTTTACATGTAAACTTCAGTCTCAATAACTATATTTTCATAGTTTAATTGCTTTCTATTGTTACATAACAAATACCCCCAAACTCAGTGACTTAAAACAACAAATGTTTATTATCTCACAATTTCTGAAATTCAAGAATTTGGAAGTAGTTAGTTGTGTTGTTGTGGCTCAGGGTCTCTTATGATATTGTAATTAAGATGTTCCTTGGAGCTGCAGTCAATTAAGTCTTGATGGGGTCTGGAGAATGCTTCAAACCTCACTCACATGGCTGTTGTCAGAAGACCTCTGTTTCTTAAAATGTGACCATCTCCCTAGGATTACTCAGAATGTGCAGCAGCCTTTCCCCCAGAGTGAGTAAACCCACAGACAGAGATCAAGTGGGGCGGGGTGGGGAGAGAGAGAGAGAGCGAGCTAGTACAGGAAGCCACAGTGCCTTTTATTACTTATAGATCCCAAAAGCGTACAGTATCACTTCTGTTTTATTCTGTATGGTAGACTAATTCTGAAGCAACATGGAAGGGGAATACACAGGGTGTGACTCCCAAGAGGTGAGTGCCATTGGGGACCATCTTAGAAGCTAGTGACCCCACATAATGTATGAGTCAAACCTTGATCAGATAAGCAGAACCCCTAGGAGTGTTGTGGCACAAGGGATCTATTCTGGTCTTACGTGTTCTGCAAGTGTGGAAGGTGGTTAAATAGTCTGTGTAAGACTCCTGCTTCTGGTGTTGTGCCTAAAGTTAGCAAGACCAATAGTCAAGAAGGAAAGATGGACTTGAAATGGGAGGGAACAAAGGCAAACCGGAATGTATAAGGAAAACTACAATTCACAAGGACAAACTGAAACCTGTGAGGACAATTTGGAAGAAATGAAGACAAACTAGAATGTGCGTTGGTCTCTCATCAGCTCCATTTTAAATTGTTTGAGTGGCTGTAGGGTCAGCTAGGCCCCTTCACCACAGAGCTGCTCCAAAACCTGGCCCGGGATTCAAAGAAGGATGTGGCAGAAAATTTTTGTTAAATAAATGTTTAACAAAATATGTAGATATAATGTGTGTCAAAGGGTATGGCCTCCATTATATGCTTTCTTACCCTGAGGGTAGCAGTTAAGGAGATTTTAAGTTAACATTACAGGAGTGTGCGTAACTATTGGAAAACAAGCAAGAAAGAGAGAAAAGGGGAACTGAGTGTGTTCAAAGAAGCAGCTGAATTCATCTGGTGGGAAAATACTGGTCTAGGGCAGCTGTTCTCAGTAACAGAGTTAGTTATCGCTAGATGTGTGAAAGAGAACAGCTGAATTCAACTTAGTATTGGAAATTGCACACAATCTAGAACCTAGCTTTTTCCTACAGAGGAGAAGCCAAAACAAATTGGGCATGAAAGCATGTTGATCAGGTGTGCTGTGGCACAAGGATCCTGGCAAGAGATTTTGTCCAGATTGTAAAATAGAAAGTATCATCATGAAATTGCACAGTTTACAAGTGCATTATTTTGTCATCTAGTCATCACCACAAATGCGCCTGTTTAGTAGGCCAGACATTGATATCCTCTGCATTTTGTATTAGCTAAGTATGAAAAAGCTTAAGATAAGTATTTAGGGTCACAAAGATTGTAAAGCTAGAAACAGACAGAACCACATATTAAATATGTTTTTCAGACATATTCCTTTTTTAGTGTACTAAAGTCCATTTCACTAAATAGGACCCACAAGACACTCATGGTAAGTTTTCACTCTTGCCACATACCAGGAAAAGGATTAAGAACTCACATTAATTTAATGTTTAATTTTACTACCACAGGAAGTAGCCAAATACACTCAACTTTTTTAATTGTGTGGGTTTTGTCTTGATGGTTAGTTATTGTACATGGATATAACTCTAAAGGAAAGACTCCTCTAAAATATCAACTCTCACTTTTCAATCTTCATGCCCTGTCCCTGTCCATATGAGTTCATATGAAGTTGTAACCTAATACTGATTACACTTTATATCCTACTTCTGTTTCTTAGTATATCATGAAATAATTTCTAGATTTCCACATTTTCTATCAGATCCTTCTAATGGCTGCTAATATACCATGATATACTCATGAACATATTTCTCATTCTCTGATAGGTAGTCACAACCAAAAAAAGGAACAATTTTATTTTTGTTGCTGACTACTTACATTTTTAATATACTCTATAGCCAAAACACTATTAGGTAATTAGTTTAAATTCATTACCATACCTTCATTTTTCCATGTGCAATGTAAAGATTAAGTAAATGCAATGCATGTTTACTAAAGGTATCCCCTTATTTTTATTTTTAATGTTGAAAGAATCTAGCCATTAACTGTAGCAGAATCTCAACCCAGCCACCTTCAGAGAATGAAAGTTCTCTCTAGACAATAGAAGCACAAATCCTAATACCAAACAATTATGGCATAACTTGGTAAAATATCCAGTCTTCCTTCTTGACAAGTGCACTGAAGGGCAAGTACCGTTTTTTCTTCTCCATTGTTAGGAAAAGTATATGAAAATCATGTAACAATTCTACAGCCACAAGGCCTTCAGTTTGCCAAATAGGTCCTCCTTTAAGAGGGAAAATAAACACATTACCTCTTTGTTTTCTACTTGCAGCAGATTCCACATGTTTACTTTCAGGATTTGAGAAATGTCTTTTTGTAAGTATCACTGAGTCTGATAAGGAACATTTGAGCGTCTACCCAAGGATGAATGTCCTGGACCTTTGTGTCACCTAGGGATGGCTGGAACAGAAACAAGTCGAGGTTCTATCTCAGAGTGACAAAGATTAGTGTGTTAATCACAATGTTTATTTCATGAAATAGCACACCTGCAAAAGTCAGTGTAGTGTGGCCTCAGAGAGTGATTCTGCTTGTCATCATAAACCTCTTTCAAAGCATTCTTCTTTTTTCAAAGCAGGAATTTTGTGGAAAGCTGTCTGTTTGGTGCAGTTTTATAGTAAGAGTACTTTCAGAAAGGTCCATTTCCCTTATGTTTTTTGATAAATGTTTTCATCCAATTCATTGTCTAGGAATTACATAGAATCAGGATTCTCACAGAATGTCTTCATTGTAAATGTACCTATTACAAAATCAAGGGACTTTATTTTCCTTGCCAACTGTTTTTGCAAGCTCTCAAATGTGCTGGTACTTCTATTGCTCCATTACTAACATAATAGATTTTAAAAATATTTTTTATTTGCATTTTTCAGTGTGCTCCAAAGAATCTATATAGTTCATTAAGTTAGTCCTTTTGTTGGTTTTCTTCAATACTATAGTCCTGCTACCAAAAACAGTGCCTGGCATGTGGTAGGCAACTACTACTGTGGGTTGACTTGGCTCAGCTGGGTAGTTCATCTCCTTCACAAGGTGTTTATTCCCATGAGTACTCACCTAGGACTGGAATATCTAAGATGGGGTAGCTGGAATGATTGGGGGCAGGCAAGGCCTCTTTCTCTAGCTGTCTAGTTGGACTCCTCAGATGGTGTCTCAGATTTAAAAACTAATCTATAAAATTATCTAACAAAGTTATTGAATGCTTTCCAAGTTGGTACTTATAGAATTATAGATTAAATTGAGGTAAAATTGAAAATACATAGGCATGTAATTGTATCATATAAGATGCAATAATTAAAAAAAAAACCCAGCCTTCTCACAAGTGACTTGTGAGGGCACTTCCTATTCCTCAACTTTCCTTAACTTTTTTGGTCTGATTCCCTCTTTGATTTGAGCCAAGGGAACAACAGATAATTACAAACCCATATAAGGACTGGAAATCTATGGGCCTATAGGTAGCTATGGCAGAAGAGAGAAGACCCAAGATGGCTGACTTAATAATCTTAATAGATGTGGAAAAGGCCTTTGATAATATTCAGTATCCTTTCATGTTAAAAAAAAAACCCCTCAACAAACTAGACATTAAAGGAACATATCTCAAAATAGTAAGAGCCATATATGACAAACCCATAGACAACATCATACTGAACTGGCAAAAGCTGGAACCATTTCCCTTGAGAACTAGAAGAAGACAAGGATGCCCACTCTCACCATTCCTATTCAACATTGTAGGAAGTCTTAGCCAGAGCAATCAGCTAAGAGAAGGAAATAAAAGACATCCAAACTGTCTGTCTTTCCAGACAATATGAACCTATACCTAGAAAATTGCATATTCTCTCCCCAAAGTCTCCTAGATCTTATAAACAACTGCAACACAGTTCCAGGATACAAAATCAATGTAAAAAAGTCAGTAACATTTCTATACACAGATAACATACAAGCTGAGAGCCAAGTTAAGAATGTCATCCCATTCACAACAGCCACACAAAAAAATAAAATACCTAGGAATACCGTAAACAAGGGATGTGAAAGATCTTTACAATGAGAATTACAAAACACTGAAAATTATAAAGAAATCAGCGATGATACGAATAAGAAAACATTCCTTACTCATGAACAGAATCAATATTCTTAAAATTGTCATATTGCCCAAAGCAATTTACAGATTCAGTGCTATACCTAGCAAACTACGGATGACATTTTCACAGAACTAGAAAAAACTATTCTAAATTTCATATGGAACCATAAACAGTCCACATAGCCACAGCAATCATAAGAAAAAAGAACAAAGCCGGAAACATCATGCCACCTAACTTCAAACTATACTACAAGGCTATATTAACCAAAACAGCATGCTATTGGTACAATGGCAAATACACAGACCGAAGGGACAGATTAGAGAACCCAGAAATAAAGCTGCACACCTATCTGATCTGTGGTAACTGGCAAGCTACATGCAGAAGATTGAAACTAGACTTTTTTATTTCACCATATCAAAAATCAAATCAATATGAATTAAAGACTTAAATGGGAAACCTAAAACTATCAAAACCCCTTTTAAAAAAAAAAAAAACAAAAACTAAGAAATACCATTTTAGAGCTAGGTCCTGGCAAAGATTTCATGGCAAAGATGCCAAAAGCAATTGGAACAAAAACAAAAGTTTATACGTGGAACCTAATAAAATTGAAAAGTGTCTGCCCAGTCAAGTAAACTATCAACAGAGTCAATTGGCAACCTACAGAATGGGCGAATATATTTGCAAACTGAATCCAACAAAGGTCTAATATAGAGAATCTGTAAGGAACTTAAGCAAAGTAACAAGCAAAAACCAAACAACCCAGTTAAAATGTGAGCAAAGGACATGAACAGACACTTCGTAAAGGAAGATGTAATGTGGGCCAGCAAGCATATAAAAATGTTCAACATCAAAAATTATTCGAGAATTACAAATCAAGACCACAATGAGATACATCTCACACCAGTCAGAATGGCAATTATTAAAAAGTCAAAAACTAACAGATTCTGGTGAGGTTGCAAGGTTGTAGAGAGTAGTGAACACTTATACACTGCTGGTGAGAATGTAAATTAGTTCAGCCACTGTGGAAAGCAGTTTGGAGATTTCTCAAGGAACTTAAAATAAAGCTACCATTCAACCCATGTTCGTCACAGCATTATTCATAATAGCAAAGACATGGAATCAACCTAGGTGCTCATCAGTGGGGGACTGGATAAAGAAAATGGACATATTCACCATCAAATACTTACACAGCCACAAAAAAAGTATGAAATAACGTCCTTTCTAGCAACATGTATGAAGCTGCAGGCCGTTATCCTAAGAGAATTAACACTGGAGCAGGATACCAAATACTGCATGTTCTCACTTATAAATGGGAGCTAAACATTGAGTACACATGGAGACAAAGAAGGGAACAATATACATTGGGCCCACTTGAGGGTGGTGGGGAGAGGAGGGTGAGGATCAAAAAACTACCTATGCGGTACATTATTTGAATGATGAAATAATCTGTACACCAAATCCCCACAACACTTAATTTACCCATGTAAGCTGTGCATGTACCCCTTGAACCTAAAATAAAAGATGGAATAAAAAATAATAAAGTAAAATTCCCCTTACACTAAAAAAAAAAAAAAAATAAAGCCAAATACACTAATATTGTATGATATTTCTCTATTAACAAGTCTGAACTGCAATAGTAGATTGATATAAAAATTAAATATTGCAGCTTTTCATTTAGGACATTGGGGTTGTGAGTGACATGAATTTTTTATGTGATATGAAGCTTGTTTTGAATTAACGAGGGTAGAATATTTAATCTTAAAAAGCGTCTAATCACAATTTTTGAGTTTGTCATCAATTTTTATTTGTCAGAAGCTATTAACACAGAAGTGCTAGCAAAGACAGAGTTGGTTCTGAACTTTTCCTCTCAATACATTATTCCATTAAATATATTGCTTCCCCTTAGAACATCTCAACTGCAAAAGTAAAACAAAATATTTATTCTAAATTATAACAATTTGAGAACAAACCACTGTCTATGGCAGCAAAATAATTGGAATATTACTCATTTACAAGGAGATTGTAAAACTAACATTAGTAGCTCCAACACTAATAAAATTATGTTTAGGAGCACTGAGAAAATGCAGAAAATTACAATGATTGCTATTTTCCTTGTTTACAATATTATAACAAACAATCAAAGTAGAACATAATATTCCAAGACATAGTTTCATTGACTTTTCCCCACATTTTGACTTTACATTTTTGATAAAAGTGTTTTTTTAAATATATTATTCTCTTAACATTGGCAATCAATGTAGCTTATGTTTAGATTTGGCTAGATCCATTTCCCCTCACCACCACCAACCCCAGGATCTAGGTATTAATATGGTTGAGTTGACTTGAGGTTATAGTTCTAAAAATAATAGTTCAGTGTTCTGTATCTGTAGCCAACATAGTACATCTATTATTAGACCAATCATAATCCAAATATAAAATTTAAAAGTATATTTAAGTTATTGAAATTATATTTCCTTAAAAATATGAAAATATTTGATTTTTAAGCTATAAAGATTGTTATGAAGCTTCAATTAAATAACTAAGTCATATTTATGTACACCATATATAAACTTCAAAAGGTTTTTAAGACTCTGTTTCAGCAAATATTTCTTGGATTTCTGCTTGAATAGAACACAAAATAATTGCTGAGTTATTTTTAGTTATATTTAAAAGGATAAACATTCCCATTGAATTAAAACATTTGAATGCAACTTTAAGATTTTTAAATGAATGAAATTGCTTTACAGCAAAGTCTACTTTAGGTGGCAACATTATGTGTTTCATTGTGCAGGAATATTAAAACACAATTATTTTAAATCCATATTACAGTTTTAAATAATCCAAATACATAAAAATATTTCCTGACATTCCATCAGTCATAGTACTTGTTAAATAAAAGACTATGAATCTTACTCGCTAGTTGTTAAACATTTTAACATTCTGAGTGTGTTAAGATTTTTAAGATAATAACCACTCTTGAAATGCACTGTTGATGGGAATATCAATTGAGGTAATTTCTGGCAAGTAAGAGAGCAAATGAGCAGGATCTAGAAAAATGAAATAAAATAAACACAACTTAAAGTCAACTATTTTACTTCTACAAATCTATCTTTCAGAAGTAATACCTTGAAGACATACAATTAGATGCAGTTTCTTAACTTTACCATTTTTAAGTGAAAATATGAAATTAAGTTGTTCAAATAAGTGATCAAATAAATTATGATAAATTTACACAATGAAATACTCCAAATATTTAAAGAAATAAGGTATATTTATAAGCCCCATCTTAAAAAATATCACCACGAGAAAAAGAGGCAAGAAAAATATTTATAGCATAATCTGATTTTTCTCTTTATTTCGTATTCTAAAGTATGTACATTGATATTCATACCTTTATATAAATATGTGTATTTATTTAAGTGTAAATAAATATAGAAAATAAATGTTATTGATACACAGTGAACTATAATAACCATAATATTGACTATTTGAAAAAATAGAGTAGGGCATTATTTTCTTCTTAATTTCACTTACTTTTAAAATATTCTACAGCATTATGAGTTATTTTAAAGTTGGTTTTATATTTTTCAAATCATAAGAAAAGAATATTGGCATTTGTTTGTGAAGAAGACTTTAAAGCTTCATTTTATAAAGTCTTCTGCTAAACTGTATAAAATAAAATAGAAGAATAAAATTGTGAATTTTAATTATAAACTGAAAAACATCTGAGAACTACAGTTAAACAGATCTTATTTAATTAGAGTTTTAATGTATGTACAATGTCTACCCAGCAGATAAGTGTTATTTCATGTACTAGTTAAAGGAGTAGAGTGATCCTGACATTTGTCCATTGTAGATCTCTTTCTGACTGGTCACTCCAGTACTTCTTTATATATATGTGTGTGTGTGTGTGTGTGTGTGTGTGTATATGTGTGTATATATAGATATGTGTGTGTGTTTATATATGTATATATATATTTTATTGTTATACTTTAAGTTCTAGGGTACATGTGCACAACATGCAGGTTTGTTACATATGTATACATGTGCCATGTTGATTTGTTGCACCCATTAACTCGTCATTTACATTAGGTATTTCTCCTAATGCTATCCCTCCCCCATTCCCCCAGCCCACGACAGGCCCTGGTGTGTGATGTTCCCCGCCCTGTGTCTAAGTGTACTCATTGTTCAATTCCCACCTATGAGTGAGAACATGCGGTGTTTGGTTTTCTGTCCTTGCGATAGTTTGCTCAGAAT